>NW_026262723.1:600000-952500 GCF_021869535.1 Mytilus californianus
TTTTTTTCTATTTTTAGGATATAATGGAATATTGGAATAAGGTAAGATTTACTTTTAAGTCCAATTGTCATGTGACCTTTTATTTCCATTTTCTAACCAAAAATACATGTATGTGATGATTTGAGATACAAACTAGTAGAATTCTACGTGACCTACAAAAAAAGATATTACAAGGTCAAAGATAAAACAAACACAACAAAGATTGGGACAAAGAAAAATGTACTACAAACATTTGACTAAGGTGTTGCTAATAACAACTCATAGCAAAGATAGGCATAAACTGCATGAAATTTCTTGCCTTTTTTATTTTTATGCCCCCGCCATAGCGGAGGAGGCATTAAGTTTTACCCTTGTCCGTCAGTACGTCCCAAAATTGGTTACCGTTCTCTAACTTTAGTTTGCCTCTACCAAATGATATGAAACTTATCCACAATGTTTATTACCACAAAACAGAGATCAAGTTTGAATTTTGGTGGCGTCACTTTTACCATTCTAGAGTTATGCTCCTTTACAAATGAAAAAATTGCTGATTTTTTTGTTTCTGTTCTCTAACTTGAGTTTACCTCAACCAAATGATGCAAATGTTATGAAACTTATCCACAATATTTATAACCACAAAACACAGATCAATTTGAATTTTGGTGGTGTCACTTTCACCGTTCTAAAGTTATGCCCCTTTCCAATGGAAAAATTGCTGAAATATTAGTTTTTGTTCTCTAACTTTAGTTTGCCTCAACCAAATGTTATGCACAGTGCTAATTACCACAATACACAGATCAAGTTTGAATTTTGTTGGCGTCATTTTTACCGTTCTAGAGTTATGCCCCTTTACAAATCTCAAAATTGCTGAAATATTTGTTTCTGTTCTCTAACTTTAGTTTGCCTCAACCAAATTTTATGAAACTTATGCACAATGCTAATTACCACAAAACACAGATAAAGGTTGAATTTTGGTGGCGTCACTTCTACTGTTCTATTGGACGTTAAGCAACCAACAATCAATCAATCTACTGTTCTAGAGTTATGCCCCTTTAAAAATGGAAAAATTGCTGAATTTTTCGTTTCTGTTCTCTAATTTAAGTTTACGTCAACTAAATGTTATGAAACTTATAAACAATTCTTATTACCACAAAACTCAGATCAAGTTCAAATTTTGGTAGTGTCACGTTTACAGTTCTTGAGTTATGGCCCTTTATAACGTTATATGCAAGCGGGGGAATCATCTGTTTCCCATGGACACATTCCCCATTTATTTTTTATAAATCATTAGTAACTTGCCAGAAATCCTCTGAGGTCATGGTGTCAGTAACTTGCAACTAATTATCATGCATAATTTAGTGGCAGTTTAGTGTTTTAGGTTTTTTCCTTTTCAGAAATGTATCGAAAGTTTTTTAAATATAAGTGTATACACTCTCTTAAGGTTTATTCTATATCTAGTACCTTCAGAATGCTTGTTTACAATGTCAAATACATAACCCTATTGAGTTGTTAGAGAAAATATTGGACAATTTTTAATAAATAAAAAATACAGAAGTTCTCTCCTCTTGCAATTGCTAAGTTCGTTAGTTGAAAAAAACATATCTATTTTATGGTATAAAGTGTAAATTGACACAACGCACCATTGTTATCCAAAAGTTTTTTTTATGCCCCATCAACTGAAAGCTGGGGGCATATTGTTTTACCCCTGTCTGTCCTTCCGTCCCATTATGGGTATATAGTTATTCCAGATAACTCCTCCTACAGTTTGAATGCTAGGTAGTTTTAACTTTGCTGGCTGTTTGAACATATATTGAAGGTGTGCATGTCGTCAGGGTTTAGATTTTGATAAATATTTGCTCTTTTGGGAGATAGTTGAACTTTATCATTTTTGGAGTATATATTTGCATATTTAAGAGGCGGATAGCGTTTCGAGATAACTCCTCCTACAGTGAACCATAGACCTATGTGCTCCCATGCTCAACTTTGTGTATGTTAAAATAACACTTGCATCTGTGAGGGCATCATATTATGAATCACAGCTGATTCTTAACAATGTCAATATGCAGGCAACCTGATAATCAGTACATATCCTCTCTGCCTGAATGTTATTTGAAGTGAGGATACCCCCGATTTATATAGTTATTTGTCATGCAGGATAATAAATAATTATTGCTTTATTTATCAGTTGTTTCATTTATTTTTCATTACAATCTATTAAATGTAAAATCTATGTTTTACTTACAGAAACTTCTTGCAGATGCTCTGACTGGAAATGTAAACGATGTGAAAATATGCCTAGAGAATAAAGCAGACATTGAATATCAATCGGTAGGTAAAACAGTCTCATTAGGTACAGTAGTAACATCCATATTAGTACTAGAGCAAATTAATTATGTACAGTAAAAAAAAACACACAACTACAGATAACTTCAGAATATAGTTGATCTTACTTGAGCAATATAAATCACATAACTACATGTTACTTCAAAATACAGCAAATTGTAATAGAATGAAAAACAATTGCATGTTACTTCAAAACCTGACAGTTGAACATAAACAATATAAATCACTTACTTTAAATAACTTAAACCTAGCTGGTTAACAATACAGCAGATTAATACAGAATAAAATACACAACTGTTAGTCACTTCAAAACATGACAGTAAGAACATCAACAGAATAAAATACACAACTGTTAGTCACTTCAAAACATAACAGTGAGAACAGAAACAATAAAATACACAACTGTTAGTCACTTCAAAACATGACAGTAAGAACATAAACAGAATAAAATACACAACTGTTAGTCACTTCAAAACATAACAGTAAGAACATCAGGAGAATAAAACACACGACTGTTAGTCACTTCAAAACATAACAGTAAGAACATACACAGAATAAAACACACAACTGTTAGTCACTTCAAAACATAGCAGTAAGAACATAAACAGAATAAAACACACAACTGTTAGTCACTTCAAAACATAACAGTAAGAACATCAACAGAATAAAACACAACTGTTAGTCACTTCAAAACATAACAGTAAGAACATCAACAGAATAAAACACACAACTGTTAGTCACTTCAAAACATGACAGTAAGAACATCAACAGAATAAAATACACAACTGTTAGTCACTTCAAAAGATGACAGTACGAACATAAACAGAATAAAATACACAACTGTTAGTCACTTCAAAACATGACAGTACGAACATAAACAGAATAAAACAGACAACTGTTAGTCACTTCAAAACATGACAGTAAAAACATCAGGAGAATAAAACACACAACTGTTAGTCACTTCAAAACATAACAGTAAGAACATCAGGAGAATAAAACACACGACTGTTAGTCACTTCAAAACATAACAGTAAGAACATCAGGAGAATAAAACACACAACTGTTAGTCACTTCAAAACATTACAGTAAGAACATAAACAGAATAAAACACACAACTGTTAGTCACTTCAAAAGATGACAGTAAGAACATAAACAGAATAAAACACACAACTGTTAGTCACTTCAAAACATAACAGTAAGAACATCAACAGAATAAAACACACAACTGTTAGTCACTTCAAAAGATGACAGTACGAACATAAACAGAATAAAATACACAACTGTTAGTCACTTCAAAACATGACAGTACGAACATAAACAGAATAAAACACACAACTGTTAGTCACTTCAAAAGATGACAGTACGAACATAAACAGAATAAAATACACAACTGTTAGTCACTTCAAAACATGACAGTACGAACATAAACAGAATAAAATACACAACTGTTAGTCACTTCAAAACATGACAGTACGAACATAAACAGAATAAAACAGACAACTGTTAGTCACTTCAAAACATGACAGTAAAAACATCAGGAGAATAAAACACACAACTGTTAGTCACTTCAAAACATAACAGTAAGAACATCAGGAGAATAAAACACACGACTGTAAATCACTTCAAAACATAACAGTAAGAACATCAGGAGAATAAAACACACAACTGTTAGTCACTTCAAAACATTACAGTAAGAACATAAACAGAATAAAACACACAACTGTTAGTCACTTCAAAAGATGACAGTAAGAACATAAACAGAATAAAACACACAACTGTTAGTCACTTCAAAACATAACAGTAAGAACATCAACAGAATAAAACACACAACTGTTAGTCACTTCAAAACATGACAGTAAGAACATCAACAGAATAAAATACACAAGTGTTAGTCACTTCAAAACATAACAGTAAGAACATAAACAGAATAAAACACACAACTGTTAGTCACTTCAAAACATGACAGTAAGAACATAAACAGAATAAAATACACAACTGTTAGTCACTTCAAAACATGACAGTAAGAACATAAACAGAATAAAACACACAACTGTTAGTCACTTCAAAACATGACAGTAAGAACATAAACAGAATAAAATACACAACTGTTAGTCACTTCAAAACATGACAGTAAGAACAATGATAGAATAAAATACAAAACTGTTAGTCACTTCATAACATAACAGTAAGAACAGAAACAGAATAAAGTACACAACTGTTAGTCACTTCAAAACATGACAGTAAGAACAGAAACAGAATAAAACACACAACTGTTAGTTACTTCAAAACATGACAGTAAGAACATAAACAGAATAAAACACACAACTGTTAGTCACTTCAAAACATGACAGTAAGAACATTAACAGAATAAAACACACAACTGTTAGTCACTTCAAAACATGACAGTAAGAACAGAAACAGAATAAAACACACAACTGTTAGTTACTTCAAAACATGACAGTAAGAACATAAACAGAATAAAACACACAACTGTTAGTCACTTCAAAACATGACAGTAAGAACATTAACAGAATAAAACACACAACTGTTAGTCACTTCAAAACATGACAGTAAGAACATAAACAGAATAAAACACACAACTGTTAGTCACTTCAAAACATGTCAGTAAGAACATAAACAGAATAAAACACACAACTGTAAGTCACTTCAAAACATGACAGTAAGAACAGAAACAGAATAAAACACACAACTGTTAGTCACTTCAAAACATGACAGTAAGAACATAAACAGAATAAAACACACAACTGTAAGTCACTTCAAAACATGACAGTAAGAACAGAAACAGAATAAAGTACACAACTGTTAGTCACTTCAAAACATGACAGTAAGAACAGAAACAGAATAAAACACACAACTGTTAGTTACTTCAAAACATGACAGTAAGAACATAAACAGAATAAAACACACAACTGTTAGTCACTTCAAAACATGACAGTAAGAACATTAACAGAATAAAACACACAACTGTTAGTCACTTCAAAACATGACAGTAAGAACAGAAACAGAATAACATACACAACTGTTAGTCACTTCAAACATGACAGTAAAAACATGCACAGAATAAAATACACAACTGTTAGTCACTTCATAACATGACAGTAAGAACAGAAACAGAATAAAGTACACAACTGTTAGTCACTTTAAAACATGACAGTAAGAACAGAAACAGAATAAAACACACAACTGTAAGTCACTTCAAAACATGACAGTAAGAACAGAAACAGAATAAAGTACACAACTGTTAGTCACTTTAAAACATGACAGTAAGAACAGAAACAGAATAAAACACACAACTGTTAGTTACTTCAAAACATGACAGTAAGAACATAAACAGAATAAAACACACAACTGTTAGTCACTTCAAAACATGACAGTAAGAACATAAACAGAATAAAACACACAACTGTTAGTCACTTCAAAACATGACAGTAAGAACATAAACAGAATAAAATACACAACTGTTAGTCACTTCAAAACATGACAGTAAGAACAATGATAGAATAAAATACACAACTGTTAGTCACTTCATAACATAACAGTGAGAACATACACAGAATAAAACACACAACTGTTAGTCACTCCAAAACATGACAGTAAGAACATAAACAGAATAAAATACACAACTGTTAGTCACTTCAAAACATGACAGTAAGAACAGAAACAGAATAACATACACAACTTTTAGTCACTTCAAAACATAGCGGTAAGAACAATGATAGAATAAAATACACAACTGTTAGTCACTTCATAACATAACAGTGAGAACATACACAGAATAAAACACACAACTGTTAGTCACTCCAAAACATGGCAGTAAGAACATAAACAGAATAAAATACACAACTGTTAGTCACTTCATAACATGACAGTAAGAACATAAACAGAATAAAATACACAACTGTTAGTCACTTCAAAACATGACAGTAAGAACATAAACAGAATAAAACACACAACTGTTAGTCACTTCAAAACATGACAGTAAGAACATAAACAGAATAAAATACACAACTGTTAGTCACTTCATAACATGACAGTAAGAACAGAAACAGAATAAAACACACAACTGTTAGTCACTTCAAAACATAGCGGTAAGAACATAAACAGAATAAAACACCCAACTATAAGCCACTTCAAAACATGACAGTAAGAACAGAAACAGAATAAAATACACAACTGTAAGTCACTTCAAAACATGACAGTAAGAACATAAACAGAATAAAACACCCAACTATAAGCCACTTCAAAACATGACAGTAAGAACATAAACAGAATAAAATACACAACTGTTAGTCACTTCAAAACATGACAGTAAGAACATAAACAGAATAAAATACACAACTGTTAGTCACTTCATAACATGACAGTAAGAACAGAAACAGAATAAAACACACAACTGTTAGTCACTTCAAAACATAGCGGTAAGAACATAAACAGAATAAAACACCCAACTATAAGTCACTTCAAAACATGACAGTAAGAACATATACAGAATAAAACACACAACCGTTAGTCACTTCATAACATGACAGTTAGAACATAAACAGAATAAAATACACAACTGTTAGTCACTTCATAACATGACAGTAAGAACAGAAACAGAATAAAATACACAACTGTTAGTCACTTCATAACATGACAGTAAGAACAGAAACAGAATAAAATACACAACTGTAAGTCACTTCAAAACATGACAGTAAGAACATATACAGAATAAAACACACAACCGTTAGTCACTTCATAACATGACAGTAAGAACAGAAACAGAATAAAACACACAACTGTTAGTCACTTCATAACATGACAGTTAGAACATAAACAGAATAAAATACACAACTGTTAGTCACTTCATAACATGACAGTAAGAACAGAAACAGAATAAAATACACAACTGTAAGTCACTTCAAAACATGACAGTAAGAACATATACAGAATAAAACACACAACCGTTAGTCACTTCATAACATGACAGTTAGAACATAAACAGAATAAAATACACAACTGTTAGTCACTTCATAACATGACAGTAAGAACAGAAACAGAATAAAACACACAACTGATAGTCACTTCAAAACATGTCAGTAAGAACATTAACAGAATAAAAGACACAACTGTTAGTCACTTCAAAACATGTCAGTTAGAACATAAACAGAATAAAACACATAACTGTTAGTCACTTCAAAACATGACAGTAGGAACATACACAAAATAAAACACACAACTGTTAGTCACTTCAAAACATGACAGTAAGAACATACACAGAATAAAACACACAACTGTAAGTCACTTCAAAACATGACAGTAAGAACATAAACAGAATAAAACACATAACTGTTAGTCACCTCAAAACATGACAGTAAGAACATAAACAGAATAAAACACATAACTGTTAGTCACTTCAAAACATGACAGTAAGAACATATACAGAATAAAACACACAACCGTTAGTCACTTCATAACATAACAGTAAGAACATTGACAGAATAAAACACATAACTATAAGTCACCTCAAAACATGACAGTAAGAAAATGCATAAAAGAATAAAACACACAACTATAAGATATTTCAAAATAACCAATTATTACAATACAAAAATACAAGTCAAGTCACTTAAAAACATCGCAGGTTGTACATATAAAATATAAAACACACAACTACATGTTGTAGATATAAAGTATAAAACACACAACTACAAGGTTGTACATAAAAAGTATAAAACACACAACTACAAGGTTGTACATATAAAGTTTAAAACACACAACTACAAGGTTGTACATACAAAGTATAAAACACACAACTACAAGGTTGTACATATAAAATATAAAACACACAACTACAAGGTTGTACATATAAAATATAAAACACACAACTACAAGGATGTACATATAAAGTATAAAACACACAACTACAAGGTTGTACATATAAAGTATAAAACACACAAAACAAGGTTGTGCATATAATGTATAAAACACACAACTACAAGGTTGTACATATAAAGTATAAAACACACAACTACAAGGTTGTACATATCACTCAATGTAAATCTGACCTGTGACCTAAATACAACAGTGAATGTGAAAGCTACCTGCGATCTAAGTACAACACTTAATGAAAAACCTACCTGTAATCAGAGCTCATTGGGGAATTTGAAACATACCTGTAATCAAAGCACATCACTAAAAGTGAATATGTGAGACATACCTGTAAACAAAGCGAAACATGCCTGCAATCAAACACATCACTGAATGTGAAACATACCTATTATCAAACATAACACTGAATGTGAAACATACCTATTATCAAACACAACACTGAATGTGAAACATACCTGTTATCAAACACACCACTGAATGTGAAACATACCTATTATCAAACATAACACTGAATGTGAAACATACCTATTATCAAACACAACACTGAATGTGAAACATACCTATTATCAAAGCACATCACTGAATGTGAAACACTGTAATCAAACACAACACTGAATGTGAAACATACCTAATATCAAACACAACACTGAATTTAAAACATACCAATTATCAAACACATCACTGAATGTGAAACATACCTATTATCAAACACAACACTGAATGTGAAACATACCTATTATCAAAGCACATCACTGAATGTGAAAAACTGTAATCAAACACAACACTGAATGTGAAACATACCTATTATCAAACACAACACTGAATGTGAAACAAACCTATTAACAAATCAACACTGAATGTGAAACATACCTATTATCAAACACATCACTGAATGTGAAACACTGTAATCAAACACAACACTCAATGTGAAACATACCTATTATCAAACACAACACTGAATGTGAAACAAACCTATTATCAAATCAACACTGAATGTGAAACATACCTATTATCAAACACATCACTGAATGTGAAACACTGTAATCAAACACAACACTGAATGTGAAACATACCTATTATCAAACACAACACTGAATGTGAAACATACCTATTATCAAACACAACACTGAATGTGAAACACTGTAATCAAATACAACACTGAATGTGAAACATACCTGTTATCAAACACAACACTGAATGTGAAACATACCTATTATCAAAGTACATCACTGAATGTGAAACACTGTAATCAAACACATCACTGAATGTGAAACATACCTATTATTAAACACAACACTGAATGTGAAACATACCTGTTATCAAAGCACAACACTGAATGTGAAACATACCTGTTATCAAACACAACATTGAATGTGAAACATGCCTATTACCAAACATAACACTGAATGTGAAACATACCTATTATCAAACACATCACTGAATGTGAAACATACCTGTTATCAAACACATCACTGAATGTGAAACATACCTATTATCAAACACATCACTGAATGTGAAACATACCTGTTATCAAACACAACATTGAATGTGAAACATGCCTATTACCAAACATAACACTGAATGTAAAACATACCTATTATCAAACACAACACTGAATGTGAAACATACCTGTTATCAAACACAACACTGAATGTGAAACATACCTATTATCAAAGCACATCACTGAATGTAAAACACTGTAATCAAACACAACACTGAATGTGAAACATACCTATTATCAAACACAACACTGAATGTGAAACATACCTATTATCAAAGCACATCACTGAATGTTAAACACTGTAATCAAACACAACACTGAATGTGAAACATACCTATTACCAAACACAACACTGAATGTGAAACATGCCTATTACCAAACATAACACTGAATGTAAAACATACCTATTATCAAACACAACACTGAATGTGAAACATACCTGTTATCAAACACAACACTGAATGTGAAACATACCTATTATCAAAGCACATCACTGAATGTAAAACACTGTAATCAAACACAACACTGAATGTGAAACATACCTATTATCAAACACAACACTGAATGTGAAACATACCTATTATCAAAGCACATCACTGAATGTTAAACACTTTAATCAAACACAACACTGAATGTGAAACATACCTATTATCAAACACAACACTGAATGTGAAACACTGTAATCAAATACAACACTGAATGTGAAACATACCTGTTATCAAACACAACACTGAATGTGAAACATACCTATTATCAAAGTACATCACTGAATGTGAAACACTGTAATCAAACACATCACTGAATGTGAAACATACCTATTATTAAACACAACACTGAATGTGAAACATACCTGTTATCAAAGCACAACACTGAATGTGAAACATACCTGTTATCAAACACAACATTGAATGTGAAACATGCCTATTACCAAACATAACACTGAATGTGAAACATACCTATTATCAAACACATCACTGAATGTGAAACATACCTGTTATCAAACACAACATTGAATGTGAAACATGCCTATTACCAAACATAACACTGAATGTAAAACATACCTATTATCAAACACAACACTGAATGTGAAACATACCTGTTATCAAACACAACACTGAATGTGAAACATACCTATTATCAAAGCACATCACTGAATGTAAAACACTGTAATCAAACACAACACTGAATGTGAAACATACCTATTATCAAACACAACACTGAATGTGAAACATACCTATTATCAAAGCACATCACTGAATGTTAAACACTGTAATCAAACACAACACTGAATGTGAAACATACCTATTATCAAAGCACATCACTGAATGTGAAACAAAACTATTATCAAACACAAGACTGAATGTGAAACATACCTATTATCGAAGCACAACACTGAATGTGAAACATACCTATTATCAAAGCACAACACTGAATGTGAAACATACCTATTATCAAACACAACACTGAATGTGAAACATACCTATTATCAAACACAACATTGAATGTGAAACATGCCTATTACCAAACATAACACTGAATGTGAAACATACCTATTATCAAACACAACACTGAATGTGAAACCAGCATGTTATCAAAGCACAACACTGAATGTGAAACATACCTGTTATCAAACACAACACTGAATGTGAAACATACCTGTTATCAAAGCACATCACTGAATGTGAAACACTGTAATCAAACACAACACTGAATGTGAAACATACCTATTATCAAACATAACACTGAATGTGAAACATACCTATTATCAAACACATCACTGAATGTGAAACATACCTATTATCAAAGCACATCACTGAATGTGAAACACTGTAATCAAACACTACACTGAATGTGAAACATACCTGTTATCAAAGCACATCACTGAATGTGAAACATGAATGTTATCAAACACAACACTGAATGTGAAACATACTTATTATCAAACACATCACTGAATGTGAAACATACCTATTATCAAAGCACATCACTGAATGTGAAACACTGTAATCAAACACAACACTGAATGTGAAACATACCTATTATCAAACATAACACTGAATGTGAAACATACCTATTATCAAAGCACAACACTGAATGTGAAACATACCTATTATCAAAGCACATCACTGAATGTGAAACATACCTATTATCAAAGCACAACACTGAATGTGAAACATACCTATTATCAAACACAACACTGAATGTGAAACATACCTGTTTTCAAAGCACAACACTGAATGTGAAACATACCTATTATCAAACACAACACAGAATGTGAAACATACCTATTATCAAAAAGAACACTGAATGTGAAACACTGTAATCAAACACAACACTTAGTGTGAAACATACCTGTTATCAAACACAACACTGAATGTGAAACATACCTATTATCAAAGCACATCACTGAATGTAAAACACTGTAATCAAACACAACACTGAATGTGAAACATACCTGTCATCAAAGCACATCACTGAATGTGAAACATGCATGTTATCAAAGTACATCACTGAATGTGAAACATACCTATTATCAAACACAACACTGAATGTGAAACATACCTATTACCAAACATAACACTAAATGTGAAACATACCTATTATCAAAGCACAACACTGAATGTGAAACATGCATGTTATCAAAGTACATCACTGAATGTGAAACATACCTATTATCAAACAAAACACTAAATGTGAAACATACCTATTATCAAAGCACAACACTGAATGTGAAACATGCATGTTATCAAAGTACATCACTGAATGTGAAACACTGTAATCAAACACATCACTGAATGTGAAACATACCTATTATTAAACACAACACTGAATGTGAAACATGCCTATTACCAAACATAACACTGAATGTGAAACATACTTATTATCAAAGCACAACACTGAATGTGAAACATACCTATTATCAAACACAACACTGAATGTGAAACATACCTATTATCAAACACATCACTGAATGTGAAACATACCTGTTATCAAACACAACATTGAATGTGAAACATGCCTATTACTAAACATAACACTGAATGTGAAACATACCTATTATCAAACACAACACTGAATGTGAAACATACCTGTTATCAAACACAACACTGAATGTGAAACATACCTATTATCAAAGCACATCACTGAATGTAAAACACTGTAATCAAACACAACATTGAATGTGAAACATGCCTATTACTAAACATAACACTGAATGTGAAACATACCTATTATCAAACACAACACTGAATGTGAAACATACCTGTTATCAAACACAACACTGAATGTGAAACATACCTATTATCAAAGCACATCACTGAATGTAAAACACTGTAATCAAACACAACACTGAATGTGAAACATACCTATTATCAAACACAACACTGAATGTGAAACATACCTATTATCAAAGCACATCACTGAATGTAAAACACTGTAATCAAACACAACACTGAATGTGAAACATACCTATTACCAAACATAACACTGAATGTGAAACATGCCTATGATCAAACATAACACTTAATGTGAAACATACCTATTATCATGATTATACTGAATCTACACTAAATCATGTTGTTAATCAGACAGGTTTAATGAACAAATATTTGTAATAATTATATCAAGTTGGGTCTCATTTTACTCATATTATTGTTCTGAATCAGAAAATATTACTCCTTTTCATGTTTCTTTAAAAAAATTATTTTATTAAAATGAAATATTCAACTGAATCTACACTAAATCCTGTTGTTAATTAGACAGTTTTAATGAACAAATATGTGTAAGAATCATATAAAGTGGGGTCTCATTTTGCTTGTTTTGTTCTACTGAATACATTGATATAATTATTTTACACATTTCTTGAAAAAAATTTTTTTTTTAAGATATCAGGTTTAATGGAAGTTTTGACATTTCACAACAAAACATGTTTATTTGTTGTTTATATAGAATATAAATACAAGTGTGACTGGTCATTTTATTCAGTTTTGACCACTGATTCATGTGATATATATTTTGTTTATATTTATTACACAACATTGTCCAGTTTATCAGACAAGTTTTGATGTCAGTTGTATTATTCCAGGAGGATGGATGGACAGCATTAATGTGGGCTGCCAGGAGAGGACGACTGGAGGTCTGTAGACTTCTCATTGGTACAGGATGTAAGATCGACACCACAAATGTATGTTATCTACTTAGTCTGATCACATTACTATTAATCAACACAAAATCATGTTGTTAATCAGACAGGCTTAATGAACAAATATTTGTAATAATTAAATCAAGTGGGGTCTCATTTTACTCATATTGTTCTGAATCAGAAAATATTCTCCTTTTCATGTTTCTTTAAAAAAATTATTTTATTAAAATGAATAATTATACTGAATCTACACTAAATCCTGATGTTAATTAGACAGTTTTAATTAACAAATATGTGTGAGAATCATGTAAAGTGGGGTCTCATTTTACTTGTTTTGTTCTACTGAATCCATTGATATAATTATTTTACACATTTCTTGAAATTTTTTTTTTTTTTAAGATATCAGGTTTAATGGAAGTTTTGACATTTCACAACAAAACATGTTTATTTATTGTTTATATAGAATATAAATACAAGTGTGACTGGTCATTTTATTAAGTTTTGACCACTGATTCATGTGATATATATTTTGTTTATATTTATTACACAACATTGTCCAGTTTATCAGACAAGTTTTGATGTCAGTTGTATTATTCCAGGTTTGTGAACGGACAGCATTAATGTTTGCTGCCAGGGAAGGACACCTGGAGATCTGTCGCCTTCTCATTGATACAGGATGTAAGATCGACACCACAGATAGGGTATGTTATCTACTTAGTCTGATCACATTACTATTAATCAACACAAAATCATGTTGTTAATTAGACAGGCTTAATGAACAAATATTTGTAATGATTATATCAAGTGGGGTCTCATTTTACTCATATTGTTCTGAATCAGAAAATATTACTCCTTTTCATGTTTCTTTAAAAAAATTATTTTATTAAAATGAATAATTATACTGTATCTACACTAAATCCTGTTGTTAATTAGACAGGTTTAATGAACAAATATTTGTAAGAATCATATAAAGTGGGGTCTCATTTTACTTGTTTTGTTCTACTGAATCCATTGATATAATTATTTTACACATTTCTTGAAATTTTTTTTTTTTTTTAAGATATCAGGTTTAATGGAAGTTTTGACATTTCACAACAAAACATGTTTATTTATTGTTTATATAGAATATAAATACAAGTGTGACTGGTCATTTTATTCAGTTTTGA
This sequence comes from Mytilus californianus, assembly GCF_021869535.1. Lineage (NCBI taxonomy): Eukaryota > Metazoa > Mollusca > Bivalvia > Mytilida > Mytilidae > Mytilus > Mytilus californianus. The sequence goes on from NW_026262723.1 coordinate 615,023, forward strand.
TCACTGATTCATGTGATATATATTTTGTTTATATTTATTACACAACATTGTCCAGTTTATCAGACAAGTTTTGATGTCAGTTGTATTATTCCAGGTTAATGGAATGACAGCATTAATGTTGGCTGCCTATGGAGGACAGCTGGAGGTCTGTCGACTTCTCATTGATACAGGATGTAAGATCGACACCACAAAGAGGGTATGTTATCTACTTAGTCTGATCACATTACTATTAATCAACACAAAATCATGTTGTTAATCAGACAGGTTTAATGAACAAATATTTGTAATAATTATATCAAGTGGGGTCTCATTTTACTCATATTATTGTTCTGAATCAGAAAATATTACTCCTTTTCATGTTTCTTTAAAAAAAATATTTTATTTAAATGAATGATTATACTGAATCTACACTAAATCCTGATGTTAATTAGACAGGTTTAATTAATAAATATGTGTAAGAATCATATAAAGTGGGGTCTCATTTTGTTTGTTTTGTTCTACTGAATCCATTGATATAATTATTTTACACATTTCTTGAAATTTTTTTTTTTTTTTAAGATATCAGGTTTAATGGAAGTTTTGACATTTCACAACAAAACATGTTATTTTATTGTTTGTATAGAATATAAATACAAGTGTGACTGGTCATTTTATTGAGTTTTGACCACTGATTCATGTGATATATATTTTGTTTATATTTATTACACAACATTGTCCAGTTTATCAGACCAGTTTTAATGTCAGTTGTATTATTCCAGGTTGATGGAGAGACAGCATTAATGTTGGCTGCCGATGGAGGACACCTGGAGATCTGTAGAATTCTCATTGATACAGGATGTAAGATCGACACCACAGATGTATGTTATCTACTTAGTCTGATCACATTACTATTAATCAACACAAAATCATGTTGTTAATTAGACAGGTTTAATGAACAAATATTTGTAATAATTATATCAAGTGGGTTCTCATTTTACTCATATTATTGTTCTGAATCAGAAAATATTACTCCTTTTCATGTTTCTTTAAAAAAATTATTTTATTAAAATGAATGATTATACTGAATCTACACTAATTCCTGTTGTTAATAAGACAGTTTTAATGAACAAATATGTGTAAGAATCATATAAAGTGGGGTCTCATTTTACTTGTTTTGTTCTACTGAATCTATTGATATAATTATTTTACACATTTCTCAAAAAAAATTTTTTTTTAAGATATCAGGTTTAATGGAAGTTTTGACATTTCACAACAAAACATGATTATTTATTGTTTATATAGAATATAAATACAAGTGTGACTGGTCATTGTATTGAGTTTTGACCACTGATTCATGTGATATATATTTTGTTTATATTTATTACACAACATTGTCCAGTTTATCAGACCAGTTTTTATGTCAGTTGTAGGATATGTTGTATATTATTGATATTGATAACAAAGTATTGTCCATAATATTTACATGTTATTTGGTTATATTATAGATTATTGGATACACAGCTTTACATTGGGCTGCTAGGAATGGACATCTACAGACCACAAGATGTCTAGTAGAAGGAGGTGCCAGTCCCTTGGTTACAACACGTCGGGTAATATTTTATAGTATATACCAAGTGTTCAACTATTAAGTAATGAATCACTAAAATGATGTATAAGATATGGTTGGTCAAATTGATTCTTTTTCAAGGCAATAGTCAAAAGTCATCTGATCCTTTAAATTTAACTTAAGATATGAAAAAGTTTTATGGAGGGTGTGGATACAGACATAGGAGGGTGTGGATAGGGTATACAGATATAGGAGGGTGTATATGGGGTATACACATACAGGAGGGTGAGGATGGGGTATACACATATAGGATGGTGTGGATGGGGTATACACATATAGGAGGGTGGGGATGGGGTATAGAGGTTTAGGAGGGTGTGGAGGGGTAATACAGATATAGGAGGGGTGGATGGGGTATACACATATAGAAGGGTGTGGATGGGGTATAGACATACAGGAGGGTGTGGATGGGGTATACACAATTAGGAGAGTGTGAATGGAATATACAGGAATAGGAAGGTGTGGATGGGGTATACACATATAGGAGGGTGTGGATGGGGTATAGAGGTTGAGAAGGGTGTGGAGGGGTAATACAGATATAGGAGGAGATGGATAGGGTATACACCTATAGGAAGGTGTGGATCGGGTATACACATATAGGAGGGTGTGGATGGGGTATAGAGGTTGAGAAGGGTGTGGAGGGGTAATACAGATACAGGAGGATGTGGATTGGATATAGTGATATAGGAGGGTGTGGATGGGGAATACTGATATAGGAAAGAGTGGATGGGTAATACAGATATAGGAGTGTGTGGATGGGGTATACAGATAAAGAAGGGTGTGGATTGGGTAGGGTATAGATGGGGTATACAGATATAGGAGGATGGGGATTGGGTATACAGATATAGAGAAAAAAGTAGTATTACATTTTCCCGGCTTTAGGTTGGCCTTTTGTGTACCCAAGGCAGGTGAAGGAAGTCAACTTAGAAGCGCTGTGATTAGATGTAAGGGTACAATATATATTTTTATGCCCCCGCCGTAGCGGAGGGGGCATTAAGTTTTACCCTTGTCCGTCTACGTACATCCCAAAATTAATTTCTGTTCTCTAACTTGAGTTTGCCTTAACCAAATGTTATGAAACTCATACACAATGCTAATTACCACAAAACTGAGATCAAGTTTGAATTTTGGTGGCGTCACTTTAACCGTTCTAGAGTTATGCCCCTTTATAAATGGAAATGCAAAATTTTTAGTTTCCGTTCTCTAACTTAAGTTTGCTTCAACCAAATGTTATGAAACTTATAACAATGCTTATTACCAATAAATACAGATCAAGTTTGAATTTTGGTAGCGTCACTCTAACCGTTCTAGAGTTATGCCCCTTTATATAAATGGAAAAATTACAAAAATTTTAGTTTCCGTTCTCTTACTTGAGTTTGCTTCAACCAAATGTTATGAAACTTATACACACTGCTTATTACCACAAAACACAGATCAAGTTTGAATTTTGGTGTCGTCACTTTAACCGTCCTAGAGTTATGCCACTTTATAAATGGAAAAATTGCAAAATTTTTAGTTTCGGTTCTCTAACTTAAGGTTGCCTCAACCAAATTTTATGAAACATATACACAATGCTTATTACCACAAAATAAAGATCAAGTTTGAATTTTGGTGGGGTCACTTTAACCATTCTCCAGTTATGCCCTTTATAAATAGAAAAAATGCAAAATTTTTAGTAAAACACAGATCAAGTTTGAATGTTGGTGGCGTCACTTTTACTGTTCTAGAGTTATACCCCTTTATAAATGGAAAAATTGCAAATTTTTTATTTTTTTCTAAATATCAATTTTTGAAATTGGAGTTATCTTCCTTTGTCCATGATTATAGTTGAATCAACTACAATCAATGCTTTATACAAAGCAATGTTTAATTTTTACTTCCACTGATAAAATACAGATCAAGTTGAATTTGGGTAGTGTCACTTTAACCATTATTGAGTTATGCCCCTTTGTAAATCGAAAGATTGCAAAATTTTTAGTTTCCATTCTGTAACTTAAGTTTGCCCCAACCAAACATTATGAAACCTATACACAATATTCATTACCACAAAACTAAGATCAAGTACAATTTTTTTGTTTCCGTTTTCGAACTTTAGTTTGCCTCAACCAAATGTTATGAAACTTATACACAATGCTTATTATTACATAATACAGATTAAGTACAAAATTTGGTGAGAACACTTTTACCATTCTTGAGTTATGTCCCTTTATAAACATAAAAATTGCTGAATTTTTAGTTTCCGTTCTCTAACTTTATTTTATTTATCTATGAATAACTGCAGTGTGTATATTTACAATATAAATTTTGAAACCCATTGAAATATTTTCTAGAGAATTGTTCGAAAAGACTTCCAAAATTTCATAAATTTGGTGTAAAATGATGGTGGGCATGGATAACATAAACAAGCTCCGTTGGAAGTTGGTCATGGTACTATTTGACTTCAATTTTTAAAACAGAATAATAATGTACTAATACCACACATAACTGTTTTGTCCAGGTTTTTATTATAAAAAGTGGTAAATTTAGAAAATGTTAGTATTGTCGCCTATGGCAGAGTAAATACTACCGTTTTCCCTATAGCAGGGGAAAACAAAATCAATCATAGTTCAGTTATATTGTACTATTTTAAAGCTTTTGATTAGTACATTTGATTTTTATCACCATGAATAGAAATTTTTCACTGAGACCAATACTGTGTTGAGAAAAGTGCTGAGTCATCACAATAAGTCAAATTGATGGGTACTGATATGAAACTTTTATTCTAGGATTTCAAAATTAATTATTTTGTATAAAATGCACCAAACTCTAATTCTTTTGTATTTGTTTTCACCTTCCGCAATGATTAATTCAATTGGAAACACCCGAATTCATGCGGCAAATATTTTTTACTGAAATATTTGCCTTTGGCTGTGTAATTCTCTAAATGTATCACTTTGGTATTTCTCAAGACATAATCTAGTAAAATTGGAAATTGTCTGGTTAAGTTTGTACTGTTTATGGAGTAAGGCAATATTTGGTCAAAATAGAAGCATTTTCAGTGTTAAAATTGTCCATCTAGGAAAAAAAGAGGCCCAATTGAGGCAAAATTTAGATAGAATTTATAATCTCCTGTGCAAAGAATTGTTCACATTCTTGGCCGTTCATGTAGCAAATATTTCAATAGTGCTTCATTTTGTAGTTTCTATCTTTTATTATATCAAGCATATATAATTTTTCATTTTCTACTGTTTGAAAGAACTATTGTTGGAAATGAATACTCCCAAGGGACATAATTCAGCTTTTTCATAGATTAATACAGGCAACAAAGGCAACTTTACAGATGAGTTTTTTTGCATATTTAATGTTTTAAGTGTCTAACATCTTTGTTTTTTATCATCTCAAGACAGAATAATGAATTTTATAACAAGCTCGGAAATTTTGAACCACAATATGGCATATACTAAAGCATGGAATGGAGATAAGTATGAAAAATCTTGAATTTGTGCTTATGTTGTAAATTAAGGATAAAATGAATACAAATTGAATGGAAATGTCATTTTTATACGACCGCAAAAAAATTTTTGTGGTCGTATATTGGTATGACGTTGGCGTCGTCGTCGTCGTCGTCGTCGTCCGGCGTCGTCGTCCGAATACACATTAGTTTTCGCACTCTAACTTTAGTTTAAGTGAATGGATCTCATTGAAATTTTACCATAAGGTTCAATACCACAAAAGGAAGGTGGGGATTGATTTTGGGGGTTATGGTACTAACAGTTAAGGAATTAGGGGCCAAAAGGGGCCAAAAATAAGCATTTTTGTAACTTCCAGACATAACTTGTGTGTAAGTGTATGGATCTCTCTGACATTGTACCACAAGGTTCCATATCACAAAGGGAATGCTGGGATTGATTTTGGGGGTAATTGTCTCCAAATTTTAGGAATTAGGGGCCAAAAAGGGGCAAAAAACAAGCATTTTTCTAGTTTCATGACAATAACTTGTTTGTAAGTGTATGGATCTTTATGAAATTGTACTACAAGGTTCCATATCACAAAGGGAATACTGGGATTGATTTTTGGGGTAATTTCCTCCAAATATTAGGAATTAGGGCCAAAAAGGGGCAAAAAACAAGCATTTTTCTAGTTTCATGACAATAACTTGTTTGTAAGTGTATGGATCTTTATGAAATTGTACTACAAGGTTCCATATCACAAAGGGAAGGCTGGGATTGATTTTGGGGGTTTTCCCTCAAAATTTTAGGAATTAGGGGCCATAAAAGGGCAAAATAAACATGCATTTTTCTAGTTTCAGGACAATAACTTGTGTGTAAGTGTATGGATCTTTATGAAATTGTACTGCAAGGTTCCATATCACAAAGGGAAGGCTGGAATTGAGTTTGGGGGTAATTGCCCTAAACGTTTAGGAATTTGGGGCCAAAAAGGGGCCAAAAAACAAGCAAATAATAATGATATGGTTTGAATAGGCATACATGTGAACCTCCCGACGGGAGTACAATAATCCCGTTTTCAGGGGTCTCCTCCCCCCCTCCCGTTGAAAAAATCCCGTGTATGAAATTTTTCATGAATGAAAAATTTCTGCCCAACATAACATCTCAGGCATCTGGTGTAACTGACATTACCTGAAGTTATATTTTACCTGTAAATCAATTAACATGCATAATTATATGGCTTCACTTGTCAGCTTGGGTGTCAAACATACTGGTAAGCAACGATTTTTACCTCAGGCTAACTGCCGTTGTGTAACAAAAACTGTGTATTTATTGGGTTACTTCCCTTGATTTATCCTGTTTTAAGTTACTTTCCTTTTAATAATGAAAATTTTTAAAAGAATATAAATAAAATATAAATTGAACAAATAATCATAAAAGGATGGTTATTAAATGATTTTAAATGTCTTAGGACAAATAAAAAAATAATAATTTGAAAATTATTTGAGGATTCTATACTTCCTTTTAAGGCTTAAATTGAAATTTATATAATAACTATGACCCTTATTTTACAGATAGAATGAATTTCTGAGTTGGCAAATAAAAACTATTTGCAAGAGAAAAAAAAAAAAAATAAAAACTATTTGCAGACAGCTTAACAAATGTTCTGGTTGCAATGATTGTTTTATAGAAGATGAAGTAAAAAATTTAAAGAACATACTGGAAAAAAACAATGTTAGATTGAACATGTAGAATATAAAGATAGAGAAACTTTATAATTACAAGGGTACTATAAACATAATAAATTGGTTGGAAAGTTGAAGAAAACACACTTTAAAAGACCATTTTTACAGCACAAGGTTACATTTACAACAAAATTAATGTCGATTAAAAACCTCCTGATCTGAGTCCTAATCTCCTGACCAAAATTTCCCAATCTCCTGATCTGAGTTTCACAGTCCATCACATGTATGAATAGGTAAATTGAAAATTTTTAAGTTCTTAGACCACTTTCATTCTGTGTCAGAAACCTATGCTGTGTCAAATACTTAATTACAATCAAAATTCAGTGCTGTATCAAGCTTGAATGTTGTGTCCATACTTGCCCCAACTGTTCAGGGTTCGACCTCTGCGGTCGTATCAAGCTGCGCCCCAGCGGAGCATTTTATTATCTGTTAAAATGGCACTGTTTACTATTCTTTTTAAATAAGATAAGATATGATTGGATACAGGTAGTTTATTAAGCCTTATCTGAAAGAAGTACAGAAAGAGGTAAACCAGCATGTAGGGGTGGGGACATAAAATGATCCATGTTTAAGTAATGGGGACATACAAGTATTTATTATAGCCAAGGTTTTCATAACTCAGTATTGCATTGATAATGTCATAAGAATTATTTATATCTTTATGTCACAGTATAGGGAAAAAAGTAGTATTACATTTTCCCGGCTTTAGGTTGGCCTTTTGTGTACCCAAGGCAGGTGAAGGAAGTCAACTTACATATCTGTTAACTGACCCGTATCCTGCGGGTGTGTCCCGAGATTTTCACCCCTCACCCGAAATTTTTTAAATACCCGCCGGGTAGTTAAATAACCAGGGAATTCCGAAAATGACCCGTTTTCACCTGGATTCTTTAGCCTTCAGACTGATTTCCTTTGAAATACCGGCAAATTCGTAATTCTTCCTTTACAAGAAGATCAACTAGCTGTGTAAACTCAAATTAAGTGACCCATTTCAGTGCATGGCTTTATTTGACAGCTTTGGTGTCAAACACACTGTTGATTAACACTAATTACCTTAGCTTTAGGTCAAAAATAATTTGTGTATTTCAAAGTTGTTTCACAAAAATTTGAGTTACTTCACCTTTTTTGTCACCTTTCACAATATACTCCTTAAATTTGTGTTTATTTTTGTAAAAAAGGTTAAATCTAAAACAAATTGAATGCAAATACATATGAGAATATTACTTATTATTTTTATACGACCGCAAAAATTAAAAATTTTTTGGTCGTATATTGGTATGACGTTGTCGGCGTCTGGCGTCGTCCGAAGACACATTGGTTTTCGCACTCTAACTTTATTTTAAGTGAATGGATCTCCATGAAATTTTACCATAAGGTTCAATACCACGAAAGGAAGATTGGGATTGATTTTGGGGGTTATGGTACTAACAGTAAAGGAATTAGGGGCCAAAAAGGGGCCAAAAATAAGCATTTTTAAACTTTCAGACAATAACTTGTGTGTAAGTGTATGGATCTCTCTGACATTGTTCCACAAGGTTCCATATCACAAAGGGAAGGCTGTAATTGATTTTGGGGGTAATTTCCTCAAAATTTTAGGAATTAGGGGCCAAAAAAGGGGCAAAAAACAAGCATTTTTCTAGTTTCATGACAATAACTTGTGTGTAAGTGTTTGGATATTTCTGAAATTGTACTACAAGGTTTCATATCACAAAGGGAAAGCTGGAATTGAGTTCGGGGGTAATTGCATGAAACGTTTAGGAATTGGGGGCCAAAAAGGGGCCAAAAATAAGCATTTTTCTAGTTTCTTTTTTTTTCTTTTTTTCCTTTTTTTTTTCTTTTAAAATTTTCCATTTTAAGTTGGTTATTTCTGATTTATATTTAAAAGCAAATAATAATGATATGGTAGGAGATACCAAACAGGATGTGTAAATTTTTATATAATAAGTATTGTGCAATAGCAAGAAATTTTCAATTGCACAGTATTGCACAATAGCAAGAAATCTTCAATTGCACAGTATTGCGCAATAGCAAGAAATCTTCAATTGCACAGTATTGGGCAATAGCAAGAAATATCCAATAGCACAATATTGCGCAATAGCAAGAAATTGTCAATTGTACAGTATTGCGCAATAGCAAGAAATATTCAATTGCACAGTATTGTGCAAAAGAAGATACTTCTTATAAATTGCTTATTTCTTGATCAATTTCAATGGGGTTTTATTCTTGAATTCTTGGGGTTCTTTAATATGCTGAATATTACCGTGTATTAAGTTTTTGGATTTTGGGCCCCGTTTTTAAATTGGTCCACATTGAGGTCCAAAGGGTCCAAAATTTAACTTTGTTTGATTTCATCAAAAATTGAATTATTGGGGTTCTTTGATATGCCGAATCTAACCGTGTATTTAGATTCTTAATTTTTGGTTCCGTTTTCAAATTGGTCTACATTAAGGTCCAAAGGGTCCAAAATTAAACTTAGTTTGATTTTAACAAAAATTGAATTTTTAGTGTTCTTTGATATGCTGAATCTAAACATGTATTTAGATTTTTGATTATGGGCCCAGTTTTCAAGTTTTGGTCCAAATCGGGGTCCAAAATTAAACTTTGTTTGATTTCAACAAAAATTGAATATATGGGGTTCTTTGATATGCTGAATCTAACCATGTATTTAGATTTTTGGGCCCCTTTATCAACTTTGTCCACATTGAGGTCAAAAGGGTCCAAAATTAAACTTTGTTTGATTTCATCAAAAATTGAATTCTTGGGGTTCTTTGATATGCGGTCGTATCAAGCTGCGCCCTGCGGAGCATTTTATTCTACCTTAGAACAATTAGAAAATAAATAGTTGAAAATTATTAGGGCCCCGCTGAATGGCGGACGCCCTATAGTGATCAATCTGTCTGTCCGTCCTTCCGTCTGTAACAAATTGTGTCTGCTCTATATCTAGAGAACTGTAATGATTTCAAAGTTTATACTTGACATGTATATAAACCAACACCAGAGGGTGTGTCATAATGTATGTACAACTTCCTAGGTCAAAGGTCAAGGTCAAAAACTTTGGTTTTAGTTGACAATCCCATGTCCTATGGTAACGATCGTGTCCGCTCTATATCTTGAGAACCGTTATGATTTCAAAGTTTATACTTGACATGTATATAAACCAACACCAGAGGGTGTGTCATAATGTATGTACAACTTCCTAGGTCAAAAGTCATGGTCAAAAACTTTGGTTTTAGTTGACAACCCCATGTCCTATAGTAAAGATCGTGTCCTCTCTATATCTTGAGAACCGTTATGATTTCAGAGTTTATACTTGACATGTATATAAACCAACACCAGAGGGTGTGTCATAATTTATATACAACTTCCTAGGTCAAAGGTCAAGGTCATAAACTTCGGTTTCAGTTGACAACCCCATGTCCAATGATAAAGATACAAATTTTTTACCACACATTATTCACAGCGGGGCCCACAGAGATGGCTCCCATCTCAATGATATCTAGTTTTTTTCATCTCTACTTCCTTTAAATGTTTAACTTTTTTTTATTATACTCTAATATCAACCACCGTGCGGGGCTGTATAGCCAGTCAAGGTCTTTAATAACCCCCATCATCATCTCTAGAAATAATGTATAAAACTCTACAGATGGACATGATAGATGCATATTGAGCTCCTTGTGACTTGTGAATTGAATATAATCAAGGAAATTGTTAAAGTGTTAAAAACATTAATCTATCATAGCCAGAAGTGCATTGATAATAATAGTTTAAAATTATTTTCAGTTAATACTTTACCATTACTTTTCATGGTTTGGAAATTGTTTGTTTTAAAATATAAAAAAATGTCCCCTAAAATACTTAAATTCAGCTGGAAAAAATATAGGAGGGTTTGGATGGGTAATACAGGTATAAGAGGGTGTTGATTTGGTATACAGATATAAGAGGGTTTGGATTGGTAAAACAGATGTAGGAGGGTTTGGATGGGTAATACAGATATAGGAGGGTTTAAATGGGGTATACATATATAGGAGGGTTTGGATGGGGTATACAAATATAGGAGGGTTTAAATGGGTTATACAGATATAGGAGGGTGTGGATGTGAAATACAGATATAGGAGGGTTTGGATGGGGTATACAGATATAGGAGGGTTTGGATGGGTAGAATTAATGAATAGAAAAGAATTGGGTACAAAAATATAAAAAATAGAGAATAATATTGGGGTGTTAAAAATATAAAGAACTGTGAATAATGTGCCCACAAAATTAGAAAAGATAGTTAAAAATGAAAACCCCCAAAGTCCTCCACACCTCATGTAGACATAAGGATGCATTTACCAATCTTCAGACTGCAAAGAAAATTACAGGACCAAATGGTGACAGATGGAACTTTTATTCTGATTCTTTAAAAAAAAGAGTTAAAAGCCTATTTAAAGTCTTCACAAAATTGTGAAAAATAATCGAAATGTCATCTCATGAGTTATATACCGGTATATATGGTTAGCATCTGTTAAGATAAAATAAATCACCACTCAGCTGCTACTGGTCTTACTAATTGTAAGATATTATGTGTTACAGAAGCCTTCTTTGTAACAGGTGAAAGCAATATAAAGATTTGTCTGTATTTCAGGGTCTGACGCCATACGATCTAGCAGCAGAATATAAATTTCTCCAGTATAAAGAAGTGATGGAATACTTACAGGTACATATAGTGATAGATATGGTGTTGAATTACAAATGCTTACACTTAGAATGAATCAAGTAGAAAATAAGTTACAAAATATAAAGAAATCTAAAACTCAGAAATCAAATGCCGCAAAACTAAAATACTTCAGGAGAGAAATCTTAAAACATTAGTTTGGAACAATCAATTTAAATTTCTAATGCAATTATTTGTTATCACCATTTTGATTGGACAACATCATATATTTGAGGCGCTAAATCCACACTTAACAAGCTTTTAATTAAGCTTAGTTGTCATTTTTCAATTCAGGAATTTAATATTATGTGATTTCTTCAATATTCAACAAAATTAGCAGATGTCTTTTATTTCATATTCCAGAGCGAACAAGACGAGAGCTTTCTTAATTTTTGATAATTAATTGTTTTTGGTTTTTGATTTGGAGATGTACGGCGGCGGGCGGCTGCCAAACAGTTTCTGTTCATTAACATGAAAACGCTTTGACGAAATCTTTTCAAATTAAGATATGTTGTTTCCTGTGACTAAATGAAGGTCAAGTTCAATTTTCACGATTTTAGCTTTTTTCGTTGTTGAGTTGTAGACCTTTCAGAAACAAAAGTGATTTTTACTATATGAATTTGAGCTATTTCCCTTTGAACAGAAATGGTATAATTAATAATTAATTTCTATGTCATTTGGTCTCTTGTTTATTTTGAGTTATTTCCCTTTGAACAGGTATAATTTAATTAATAATTATCTCATCAAAAATTGAATTCTTGGGGTTCTTTAATATGCTGATTCTAACAATGTACTTAGATTTGGGATATTGGACCATAATAGGTAAATGTCCAATTACAAATTTTTCATTTCTTTGACCACATTCATTTTGTGTCATAAACCTATGATGTGTCAAATACTCATTTTTTTATTTTGTATAGAATGCATAGAAATGGAGATAACTGTATTGTATAACTATTTTTAGCTTGGCCTACAATTAACTTTGTCCTATTTTAGCAAATATTCTTTTACGTAGCTAACTACTATATCACTAGCCTTTTTACACTCAGGTTATGAGTTTGAGTCCCTCACATGGCAGGTCCTTTGACTTCTTAAATTCACGCAAGTAATCAGTTTTCCACACTATTTGTTGTTATGCTTACAGATGTTGATTTGATATTTGGTATACAGTTTCAGGTTTACCATGACACATTATAGAACAATTTCTGATTTTGTTCCGGTCTGAAGTTTTGTGCAGAGTTATGGTCCTTTGACTTAGACAATTAAGGAAAGTAATCATTTTTCAGCATTTTTTATACGACCGCAAAGAATTTTTGCGTTTATATAATGCTATGATGTCGGCGGTGTCGTCGGCGTCATCGTCTGAAGACACATTTGGTTTCCGACAATAACTTTAGTTTAAGTGAATGTCTCTATGATTTTTACCAGAAGGTTCAATAGCACAAAAGGAAGGTTGGGAATGATTTTGGGAGTTATGGTACCAACAGTTTCAGAATTAGGGCCCAAAAAGGGGCCAAAAACAAGCATTTTTGTAGTTTCCGGACAATAACTTGTGTTTTAGTGTATGGATCTCTCTAAAATTGTACTACAAGGTTCCATAGTTTGGGGGGATTTTTTTTTTCAATTTTTTTGGGGGTTCATATTTTTTTCTTCAAAATTATTGAAATTTCAAATTTTTGAAAAGCTTCAAGAAGAAATCTTCAATTGCACAATATTGCAAAATAGCACAGTATTGCGCAACAGCACAGTATTGCGCAATAGCACAGTATTGGGCAATATCACAGTATTGCGCAACAGCACAGTATTGCGCTTGCGCAATAGCAAGAAATCTTCAATTGCACAGTATTTGGGCAATAGCAAGAAATCTTTAATTGCACAGTATTGCGCAAAAGCACAGTATTGCGCACACAGTATTGCGCAATAGCAAGAAATCTTCAGTTGCACAGTATTGCACAATAGCATAGGTATTGCACAATAGTACAGTATTGCGCAATAGCAAGAAATCTTCAATTGCACAGTATTGCGGAATAGCAGGAAATCTTCAATTGAAAATAAAGACAAATCTTGTAACCAATTTCAATGGGAATTAATTTTAGTCTTTAATTTTTGGGTTCTAACCTTGTATTACTATTTTGGATATTGAGCCCCATTTTTAAATTGGTCTACATTGAGGTCAAAAGGGTCCAAAATTAAACTTTGTTTGATTTCATCCAAATTTGTATTATTGCTGTTCTTTGATATGCAGACTAACCGTGCATTTAGATTTTTAATTTTTGGGCCAGCCGTCTTCAAATTGGTCCATATTAAGGTCCAAAGGGTCCCAAAGTAAACTTTAGTTTTAATTTCAAAAAAGAAATGAATTCTAGGGGTTCTTTGATTTGCTGAATCTAAGCGTGTATTAGGATTTTTGATTTTGGGCACAGTATTCAAGTTGGATAAAATTGAATTATTATATGCCCAATCAAACAGTGTTTTAGATTTTAGATTTTGGGCATGTTTTCAAAGTTGGTCCAAATTGTGTTCCAAAATTAAACTTTGTTTGATTTCATCAAAAATTGAATTATCAGTGCTCTTTGGTTTGCCCAATCTTACAATATATTATCCCATTTGAATTACCTCCCTTGCACTGCTTTTAAATTATGTATAAAGTAATGGTTAATGAACAATTAAGACAATTTAAAAGCAGTTTAAGGGAGGTAATCCAAATACAACGTTTTGATTACCTCCCTTGCACTGCTTTTCATGTTTAAAGAAATGCATGTTTATAAAGGGAGACCAGTAAAAATATCTTCAAATGTTGCAAAAAATCCAACACATGAAAGATTTGACACCATATTTTAAATTCTATTATAAAATAGATTAAGTTAGCACTATGGTAAATTTAAATGGTTAATTATGGTTGCAAACTCCATTGGAAATTTGAATTGAGATTATGACCATATATGGAGGGAAAGAATTTTTTTTTTTGGGGGTGGGGGGGGGGGGGGGGGGGGGGGGGTGGTTAATACACAACAGCATAGTGTATTGCACAAAAGCAAAAAAAAAGGGGGGGGGGATAAACTTTTAATTTTTTTTTGGGGGGGGGGGGGGCAATTCGCAACAGCAAAGTGTATTGCTCAAAAGCAAAAAATTGAATATAAATTCAAATCATGTAACCGATTCTATGTTCTTTGACTACAGTTATTCTGTGTCAGAAACCTTTTATGTTTCCAATATTTAATTACAATCAAAATTCAGACCTGTATCAAGCGCGAATATTGTGTCCATTTTTGCCCCAACTATTCAGGGTTGGATCTATGCAGTTGTATCCAGCTGCGCTCGCCGAAGAAATTTATTTTGCGTTCGTATAATGTAATGATGTTGGCCTCTGCGTCATCGTCGGAAGACACATTTGGTTTCCAGACAATAGCAGGGACTGCGCTGGGCTTCTCTAATGTCGCAAATTGCGATTTTTTTTTCATATGGCTGCTGGCGATTTTTCTGGCGTCAACATTTCCCTATGTCAAAATGTTTCATTTCTTGACTGTAACGATAATATTACCGATTGGTAAAAGAAAAAAAAAAAGGTAAGAAATTTTACCTGGCGACAAGTTTATGACTTTGTTTACGACCCCAAGCTAAGCAACGGTTACAACAGGTGTTATAATTAGTTGTTACAGGTAATCCGTTTATCAGATGGATCATTAATGATCATCAACATTAATTCATTCAAATAGAATTGGTCAGTCGGCATTTGTCATTTCATTTGAAGAAATTTTCATACGGCAACACAATTTGCAACGTTTACCATAGTTTCCTTAAGAAAACATAATTGACAGAAAGATGAAAACCACAATAACTTGTTAAAACACATCATTTTACTTGTATTCCATAAAAAATGGTAAATTCAGACGTGATTTGTCTTTGCCTGCTCTCAATTTTTATACGAAAATAACAAAACTGGATGCCATTGTTGATCGTATTTACTTCTACTGAGTACTGTGTATAATCCTCCGACAAAGGAGCACACCCAAATAAAGAAAGATAACTCAATTTGATTTTTTCCTAGTATTGAGATACCTACTAAAGATATGTCTACATACTTCTGACTTTAGAATTAATAGGTTTAGGTCTTTTGAGTTATGGGAAAAGTTAAGAGGGTCTTGGTAGCAAGATGGGTATGGTGCTTGGGTCATCATGTTCTGTATTCTTTATTTTTTATACAAATTTTTTTACTATTCTATCTAAACACCCATTATTCTCTTTTTTTCATTTAATTGCACATTTTCTCTATTCTGTAACATATACAGACCATAAGCTAATTATAAGGACAGGAACATTGATCAATAGAGTCATTATATATGCATCCCATTAGTCACTGTTTGGAGACATAAACATTCAAAATAAAAACATACATTTGTGGAAAATCAGCTGCTTTGTTTTAATCTTTATTGTTATAATTTTATACAACCGCAAAAAAATTTTGCGGTCCTATATTGGTATGACGTTGGCATAGTCGTCATCATCCGAAGACACATTGGTTTTCGCACAATAACTTTAGTTTAAGTGATTAGATCTCTATGAAATTTTACCATAAGGTTCATTACCACAAAAGGAAGGTTGGGATTGATTTTGGGGGTTATGGTACCAACAGTTAAGGAATTAGGGGCCAAAAAGGGGCCAAAAATAAGCATTTTTGTAACTTCAAGACAATAACTTGTGTGTAAGTGTATGGATCTCTCTGACATTGTACCACAAGGTTCCATATCACAAAGGGAATGCTGGGATTGATTTTGGTAATTGCCTCAAAATTTTAGGAATAAGGGGCCAAAAAGGGGGCAAAAAACAAGCATTTTTCTAGTTTCATGACAATAACTTGTGTGTAAGTATATGGATCTTTCTAAAATTGTACTACAACGTTCCATATCACAAAGGGAAAGCTGGAATTGAGTTTGGAGGTAATTGCCCAAAACGTTCAGGAATAAGGGGCCAAAAAGGGGCCAAAAATAAGCATTTTTCTAGTTTCCAGACAATAACTTGTGTTCAAGTGTATGGATCTCTCTCAAATTTTACTGCAAGGTATCATACCACAAAGGGAAGGCTGGGATTGATTTTGGGGGTAATTGCCTCAAAATTTTAGGAATGAGGGGCAAAAAAGGGGCAAAAAAGAAGCATTTTTCTAGTTTCAGGACTATAACTTGTGTGTAAGTGTATGGATCTTTATGAAATTGTACTACAAGGTTCCATCACAAAGGGAAAGCTGGGTTTGAGTTTGGGGGTAATTGCCCAAAATGTTTAGGAATTCGGGGCCAAAAAGGGGCCTACATTAAGGTCCAAAGGGTCCAAAATTAAACTTTGTTTGATTTCATCAAAAATTGAATTCTTGGGATTCTTTGATATGCTGAATCTAACCATGTATTTAGATTTTGGATATTGGACCATAATAGGTAGTTTAAATTTTTTAAGTTCTTAGACTTCATTCATTCTGTGTCAGAAACCTATGCTGTGTCAAATATTTAATCACAATCCAAATTCAGAGCTGTATCAAGCTTGAATGTTGTGTCCATACTTGCCCCAACTGTTCAGGGTTCGACCACTGCAGTCGTATCAAGCTGCGCCCAGCGGAGCATTTTATTATTCATATACTTTTGAAATACTGACAAAGAAAATAAAAGTACACATGTTGTTTTTTTTGTGTATATAAACCCTATGCGATTACTACCTTAGTCCATCATATTAAATGATGTACAGAGCATTAGAAATTTAAATTGAACATGGTTTCAATTTTGGTAGAGGAAATCAAGACTCGAGCTGGCTCTAAAGTTGGCTCCAAGTTTTCAAAACTGGTGACAAAATATGGCAATTAGCAATTTTTCTGGCTCCTACTTTTTGGGAGCCAGAGCAGCCCCTGAATAACTTTAGTTTAAGTGAATGACTATGAAATTTTACCAGAAAGTTCAATACCACAAAAAGGAAGGTTGGGATTGATTTTGGGGGTTATGGTACCAACAGTTTAAGAATTAGGGGCCAAAAACAAGCATTTTTGTAGTTTCCAGACAATAACTTGTGTGTAAGTGTATGGATCTCTCTGAAATTGTACCACAAGGTTCCATATCACAAAGGGAAGGCTGGGATTGAGTTTGTGGGTATTTGCCCCAAACATTCAGGAATTAGTTGCAAAAAAGGGGCCAAAAACAAGTATTTTTCTAGTTTCCAGACAATATACTTGTGATTAAGTGTATGGATCTCTCTAAAATTGTACTACAAGGTTCCATACCACAAAGGGAAGGCTGGGATTGAGTTTGGGGGTTATTTCTCCAAAGGGGGGGGGGGGGGGGGTCAAAAAGTTTGGGGGGGATTTTTTTGGGGGTTCATATTTTTTTCTTCAAAATTTTTGAAATTTCAAATTTTTTGAAAAGTTTCAAGAAGAAATCTTCAATTGCACAGTATTGCGCAAAAGCACAGTATTGCGCAACGTATTACGCAATAGCAAAAAATCTTCAATTTCCCAGTATTGCACAATAGCACAGTATTGCACAATAGCACAGTATTGTACAATAGCACAGTATTTGGGTATTAGCAAGAAATCTTTAATTGCACAGTATTGCGCAATAGCAAGAAATCTTCAATTGCGCAGTATTGGGTAATAGCACAGTATTGCGCAATAGCAAGAAATCTTCAATTGAAAAAAGGGACCTCGTTGGCCAAGTCTTCTAAGTAGTTACTACTGTAATCACTAGCCAGTCAACACTGAGGTTGTGAGTTCGAACCCCGATCGTGCGGGTGCACTCGACTCCAATCTTGATTGACTAGGATTGTCAGTTTTCCTATCGAAGGTCGTGGTTTTCTCCAGGTACTCCGGCTTCCTCCACCAATAAAAACTGGCCGCCACAAAATAGCCCCAAAGCGGTGCTTAAAAGTGGCATTAAAACACCAAAAATCATTCAAATCAATCAATCAAATGAAAATAAAGACAAATCTTTTAACCAATTTCAATGGGATTAATTTAAAGTCTTTAATTTTTGGGGGTTCTAACCTTGTATTACTATTTTGATATTGAGCCCCATTTTTAAATTGGTCTACATTGAGGTCAAAAGGGTCCAAAATTAAACTTACCGTAGAAAGGCTTGTATAGTCCGCGGTTTTATTCTCCAAAATTGGACCTTCCAGACGGGGTGCGGACTATAGAGTACAATAAGCAAGAAATAAGAGAAAAATTTCAATTTCGCGGGCGAGGTGGTTTGTTTACGTTCCGCCATCTTTGTTATTTATATTGTAGAGGGTGCTCTTATCATTTTTCAAACTAATAATTTTAACTCATCCATATTAATAAGTTATTTCTATTCAATATCAAATTAATACTGATAAATATAAAAACTAAACCTTTCATTGCAAATTTCTCGTTTCTTTTCAATGCATTGGTTGAAATAAACTGGTATCTGCTTGATTGAAACGATACAAACATAGTGAAAAAGACAACCGTAAACCAGCTTAGAATTTGTAAACTACAAAACTTAATCGGTTATTGTTCGTTCCGTTTTGGTGTTTCATACTGACTAATATGGTTTGTATTAGCTGAAGACCCTTCAAACATTAATGTGATAGATATATTAAAGACTGTTTTACAAAAGGATGGAACTGTTTTACTTTCAAAGTCGTATTTTAATGATATCTGTTATGTACGGATTTCGACTCTCACCGGTTAATTTCTTCTTTTACACATGCTTTTTAAACTTCCTGTTTAAACATACACAAGTTTCTAAATTGTTTTTTAAGTGAATTAAACTTATTTTAAGAATCATGAAGCGTTCTAGAATCATTTACTAGCAGTTTCAGCTTCTGTTTGATGATGGAAAACAGGTTTTTCCAAGAAAATACTGCAAACGACCGCACAGGATTTGAAATTACCGGAGTTTCATTAGACCTTTTCTAACAGTTACAAATAGTTTTTTACCTAAAATTTCGTGGGGAGAAGGGGGTGCGGACTATGTACCAGTGCGAACTATACAAGCCTTTCTACGGTAGTTTGATTTCATCAAAAACTGAATTATTGTGGCTGTATGATATGCTGAATCTTATTGTGCATTTAGATTTTGTATTTTAGGCCCTGTTTTCAAATTAGTCCATATTAAGATTTGAAGGGTCCAAAATTAAACTGTGTTTGATTTCAACTAAAATTCTATTTTTGGTGTTTTTTTATATGCTGAATTTAACCATGTTGTTAGATTTTGGATATCAGACCATTCTTGGTAAATTAAATGTCCCATTTCAAATTTTTAAGATCTTTATCCACATTTTTTTTGTGTCAGAAACCTATGTTATGTCAAAAATTTGATCACAATCCAAATTCAGACAGTATCAAGCTTGAATATTGTATCCAAACTTGCCCCAACTGTTCAGGGTTTGTCCTCTGCGGTCGTATCAGTCTGTGCTCAGCATAGCATTTTATTTTATCTTGCTTTAAGATATTGATTTGATATTTGGTATTTAGTTGTACCATGACAGGTAACAGATCAAGTTCGGAGTTTGTTCTGGTCTGATGATTTTGTGCAGAGTTTTGGTCCTTTGACTTCACACGAATAATCAGTTTTTAAAAAAAAAAATGTATTATGCTTGAAGATATTGATTTGATATTTGGTATATAGTTTAACCATGACTTGTTATAGATTAAGATCCAATTTTTTTTTGGTTCGGATGATTTTTTTACCGAGTTAAACCAAATAATCTTATAACATTGCATCCAACAGTGAGCTTGTGAGTTGCTTTTAACTTACATCTTAATTGACATGTCGAAGTTTGATGGTTTCCTCAGGGCACTCAGGCATGCTCCAGACCAATAAAAACTGACCACCACAGTATAGCCAATAGTGCTCTGAAAGTGGTGTTAAACACCAACAATCAATCAATCCTTACCACCACGATATAGACAATAGTACTGAAAGTGGTGTTCAACACCAACAATCAATCAATCCTTACCACCTCGATATAGCCAATAGTGATGAAAGTGGTGTTAAACATCAACAATCAATCCTTACCACCACAATATAGACAATAGTACTGAAAGTGGTGTTAAACATCAACAAGCAATCCTTACCACCACGATATAGACAATAGTACTGGAAGTGGTGTTAAACACCAACAAGCAATCCTTACCACCACGATATAGACAATAGTACTGAAAGTGGTGTTAAACACCAACAAGCAATCCTTACCACCACGATATAGACAATAGCACTGAAAGTGGTGTTAAACACCAACAAGCAATCAAACCTTACCACCACGATATAGACAATAGTACTGAAAGTGGTGTTAAACACCAACAATCAATCCTTACCACCACGATATAGACAATATTACTGAAAGTGGTGTTAAACACCAACAATCAATCAATCCTTACCACCACGATAAAGACAATAGTACTGAAAGTGGTGTTAAACATCAACAATCAATCCATCCTTATCACCACGATATAGACAATAGTACTGAAACTGGTGTTAAACATCAACAATCAATCCATCCTTACCAACACGATATAGACAATAGTACTGAAAGTGGTGTTAAACACCAACAATCAATCAATCCATCCTTACCACCACAATATAGACAATAGTACTGAAAGTGGTGTTAAACACCAACAATCCATCCTTACCACCAAGATATAGACAATAGTACTGAAAGTGGTGTTAAACACCAACAATCAATCAATCCTTACCACTTCGATATAGACAATAGTACTGAAAGTGGTGTTAAACACCAACAATCAATCCTTACCACCACGATATAGACAATAGTACTGAAAGTGGTGTTAAACACCAACAATCAATCCTTACCACAACGGTATAGACAATAGTACTGAAAGTGGTGTTAAACACCAACAATCAATCCTTACCACCACGATATAGACAATAGTACTGAAAGTGGTGTTAAACACCAACAATCAATCAATCAATTCTTACCACCACGATATAGACAATAGTACTGAAAGTGGTGTTAAACACCAACAATCAATCAATCCTTACCACCACGATATAGACAATAGTACTGAAAGTGGTGTTAAACACCCAACAATCAATCCTTACCACCACAATATAGACAATAGTACTGAAAGTGGTGTTAAACACCAACAATCAATCAATCCTTACCACCACGATATAGACAATAGTACTGAAAGTGGTGTTAAACATCCAACAATCAATCAATCCTTACCACCACGATATAGACAATAGTACTGAAAGTGGTGTTAAACATCAACAATCAATCAATCCTTACCACCACGATATAGACAATAGTACTGAAAGTGGTGTTAAACACCAACAATCAATCAATCCTTATCACCTCGATATAGACAATAGTACTGAAAGTGGTGTTAAACACCAACAATCAATCCTTACCACCACGATATAGACAATAGTACTGAAAGTGGTGTTAAACACCAACAATCAATCAATCCTTACCACCACGATATATACAATAGTACTGAAAGTGGTGTTAAACACCAACAATCAATCAATCCTTATCACCTCGATATAGACAATAGTACTGAAAGTGGTGTTAAACACCAACAATCAATCCTTACCACCACGATATAGACAATAGTACTGAAAGTGGTGTTAAACACCAACAATCAATCAATCCTTATCACCTCGATATAGACAATAGTACTGAAAGTGGTGTTAAACACCAACAATCAATCAATCCTTACCACCTCGATATAGACAATAGTACTGAAAGTGGTGTTAAACATCAACAATCAATCAATCAATCCTTACCACCAAGATATAGACAATAGTACTTAAAGTGGTGTTAAACACCAACAAGCAATCCTTACCACCACGATATAGACAATAGTACTGAAAGTGGTGTTAAACACCAACAATCAATCAATCCTTACCACCATGATAAAGACAATAGTACTGAAAGTGTGTGTTAAACACCAACAATCAATCAATCCTTACCACCACGATATAGACAATAGTACTGAAAGTGGTGTTAAACATCAACAATCAATCAATCCTTACCACCATGATATAGACAATAGTACTGAAAGTTGTGTTAAACACCAACAATCAATCAATCTCTCCTTACCACCACAACATAGAGAATAGTACTGAAAGTGGTGTTAAACACCAACAATCAATCAATCCATCCTTACCACTACAATAAAGACAATAGTACTGAAAGTGGTGTTAAACATCAAGAATCAATCAATCCTTACCACCATGATATAGACATTAGTACTGAAAGTGGTGTTAAACATCAACAATCAATCAATCAATCCTTACTACCATGATATAGACAATAGTACTGAAAGTGGTGTTTAACACCAACAATCAATCAATCAATCCTTACCACAATGATATTGACAATAGTACTGAAAGTGGTGTTAAACACCAACAATCAATCAATCAATCCTTACCACAATGATATAGACAATAGTACTGAAAGTGGTGTTAAACACCAACAATCAATCAATCAATCCTTACCACCAAGATATAGACAATAGTACTGAAAGTGGTGTTAAACATCAACAATCAATCAATCCTTACCACAATGATATAGACAATAGTACTGAAAGTGGTGTTAAACACCCAACAATCAATCAATCAATCCTTACCACCACGATAAAGACAACAGTACTGAAAGTGGTGTTAAACACCAAAAATCAATCCTTACCACCACGATATAGACAATAGTACTGAAAGTGGTGTTAAACATCAACAATCAATCAATCCTTACCACCACGATATAGACAATAGTACTGAAAGTGGTGTTAAACACCAACAATCAATCAATCCTTATCACTATGATATAGACAATAGTACTGAAAGTGGTGTTAAACACCAACAAGCAATCAATCCTTATCACCATGATATAGACAATAGTACTGAAAGTGGTGTTAAACACCAACAAGCAATCAATCCTTACCACCACGTTATAGACAATAGTACTGAAAGTGGTGTTAAACATCAACAATCAATCCTTACCACCACGATATAGACAATAGTACTGAAAGTGGTGTTAAACACCAACAATCAATCCTTACCACCACGATATAGACAATAGTACTGAAAGTGGTGTTAAACACCAACAATCAATCAATCAATCCTTACTACCATGATATAGACAATAGTACTGAAAGTGGTGTTAAACACCCAACAGTCAATCAATCCTTACCACCAAGATATAGACAATAGTACTGAAAGTGGTGTTAAACACCAACAATCAATCCTTACCACCACGATATAGACAATAGTACTGAAAGTGGTGTTAAACATCAACAATCAATCAATCTCTCCTTACCACCAGAACATAGAGAATAGTACTGAAAGTGGTGTTAAACACCAACAATCAATCAATCCATCCTTACCACTACGATATGGACAATAGCACTGAAAGTGGTGTTTAACATCAACAGTCAATCAATCCTTACCACCACAGTATAGACAATAGTACTGAAAGTGGTGTTAAACACCAACAATCAATCCATCAATCCTTACCACCATGATATAGACAATAGTACTGAAAGTGGTGTTAAACACCAACAATCAATCAATCAATCCTTACCACCACGATATAGACAATAGTACTGAAAGTGGTGTTAAACATCAACAATCAATCAATCCTTACCACCACGATATAGACAATAGTACTGAAAGTGGTGTTAAACATCAACAATCAATCAATCCTTACCACCACAGTATAGACAATAGTACTGAAAGTGGTGTTAAACACCAACAATCAAACCTTACCACCACGATATAGACAATAGTACTGAAAGTGGTGTTAAACACCAACAATCAATCCTTACCACCACGATATAGACAATAGTACTGAAAGTGGTGTTAAACATCAACAATCAATCAATCCTTACCACCACGATATAGACAATAGTACTGAAAGTGGTGTTAAACATCAACAATCAATCAATTCTTACCACCACGATATAGACCATAGTACTGAAAGTAGTGTTAAACATCAACAATCAATCAATCCTTACCACAATTATATAGACAATAGTACTGAAAGTGGTGTTAAACACCAACAATCAATCAATCAATCCTTATCACAATGATATAGACAATAGTACTGAAAGTGGTGTTAAACACCAACAATCAATCAATCCTTACCACCACGATATAGACAATAGTACTGAAAGTGGTGTTAAACATCAACAATCAATCAATCCTTACCACCTCGATATAGACAATAGTACTGAAAGTGGTGTTAAACACCAACAATCAATCCTTACCACCACGATATAGACAATAGTACTGAAAGTGGTGTTAAACACCAACAATCAATCCTTACCACCACGATATAGACAATAGTACTGAAAGTGGTGTTAAACACCAACAATCAATCCTTACCACCACGATATAGACAATAGTACTGAAAGTGGTGTTAAACACCAACAATCAATCAATCCTTACCACCACGATATAGACAATAGTACTGAAAGTGGTGTTAAACACCAACAATCAATCAATCCTTACCACCAAGATATAGACAATAGTACTGAAAGTGGTGTTAAACACCAACAAGCAATCAATCCTTCCCACCTCATATAGACAAAACTACTGAAAGTGGTGTTAAACACCAACAATCAATCAATCCTTACCACCAAGATATAGACAATAGTACTGAAAGTGGTGTTAAACATCAACAATCAATCAATCAATCCTTACCACCAAGATATAGACAATAGTACTGAAAGTGGTGTTAAACATCAACAATCAATCAATCCTTACCACCAAGATATAGACAATAGTACTGAAAGTGGTGTTAAACACCAACAATCAATCCTTACCACCACGATATAGACAATACTACTGAAAGTGGTGTTAAACACCAACAATCAATCAATCCTTACCACAACAGTATAGACAATAGTACTGGAAATGGTGTTATACATCAACAATCAATCAATCCATCCTTACCACCAAGATATAGACAATAGTACTGAAAGTGGTGTTAAACACCAACAATCAATCAATCCTTACCACAACAGTATAGACAATAGTACTGAAAGTGATGTTAAACACCAACAATCAATCAATCCATCCTTACCACCAAGATATAGACAATAGTACTGAAAGTGGTGTTAAACACCAACAATCAATCAATCCTTACCACCACAATATAGACAATAGTACTGAAAGTGGTGTTAAACATCAACAATCAATCAATCCTTACCACCTCGATATAGACAATAGTACTGAAAGTGGTGTTAAACACCAACAATCAATCCTTACCACCACGATATAGACAATAGTACTGAAAGTGGTGTTAAACACCAACAATCAATCCTTACCACCACGATATAGACAATAGTACTGAAAGTGGTGTTAAACACCAACAATCAATCCTTACCACCACGATATAGACAATAGTACTGAAAGTGGTGTTAAACACCAACAATCAATCAATCCTTACCACCACGATATAGACAATAGTACTGAAAGTGGTGTTAAACACCAACAATCAATCAATCCTTACCACCAAGATATAGACAATAGTACTGAAAGTGGTGTTAAACACCAACAAGCAATCAATCCTTCCCACCTCATATAGACAAAACTACTGAAAGTGGTGTTAAACACCAACAATCAATCAATCCTTACCACCAAGATATAGACAATAGTACTGAAAGTGGTGTTAAACATCAACAATCAATCAATCAATCCTTACCACCAAGATATAGACAATAGTACTGAAAGTGGTGTTAAACATCAACAATCAATCAATCCTTACCACCAAGATATAGACAATAGTACTGAAAGTGGTGTTAAACACCAACAATCAATCCTTACCACCACGATATAGACAATACTACTGAAAGTGGTGTTAAACACCAACAATCAATCAATCCTTACCACAACAGTATAGACAATAGTACTGGAAATGGTGTTATACATCAACAATCAATCAATCCATCCTTACCACCAAGATATAGACAATAGTACTGAAAGTGGTGTTAAACACCAACAATCAATCAATCCTTACCACAACAGTATAGACAATAGTACTGAAAGTGATGTTAAACACCAACAATCAATCAATCAATCCTTACCACCAAGATATAGACAATAGTACTGAAAGTGGTGTTAAACACCAACAATCAATCAATCCTTACCACCACAATATAGACAATAGTACTGAAAGTGGTGTTAAAC
The DNA here is from genome assembly GCF_021869535.1 of Mytilus californianus. Classification (NCBI taxonomy): domain Eukaryota; kingdom Metazoa; phylum Mollusca; class Bivalvia; order Mytilida; family Mytilidae; genus Mytilus; species Mytilus californianus. The sequence continues at coordinate 641,638 of NW_026262723.1, forward strand.
ACCAACAATCAATCAATCAATCCTTACCACCAAGATATAGACAATAGTACTGAAAGTGGTGTTAAACACCAACAATCAATCCTTACCACCACGATATAGACAATAGTAGTGAAAGTGGTGTTAAACACCAACAATCAATCCTTATCACCACGATATAGACAATAGTACTGAAAGTGGTGTTAAACACCAACAATCAATCCTTACCACCACGATATAGACAATAGTAGTGAAAGTGGTGTTAAACACCAACAATCAATCCTTATCACCACGATATAGACAATAGTACTGAAAGTGGTGTTAAACACCAACAATCAATCCTTACCACCACAATATAGACAATAGTACTGAAAGTGGTGTTAAACACCAACAATCAATCAATCAATCCTTACCACCAAGATATAGACAATAGTACTGAAAGTGGTGTTAAACACCAACAATCAATCCTTACCACCACAATATAGACAATAGTACTGAAAGTGGTGTTAAACACCAACAATCAATCCATCCTTACCACCACGATATAGACAATAGTACTGAAAGTGGTGTTAAACACCAACAATCAATCCACGGTATAGACAATAGTACTGAAAGTGGTGCTTAACATCAACAATCCATCCTTACCACCACGATATAGACAATAGTGCTGAAAGTAGTGTTAAACATCAACAATCAATCAATCCTTTATACCACGATATAGACAATAGTACTGAAAGTGGTGTTAAACACCAACAATCAATCAATCCTTACCACCATGATATAGACAATAGTACTGAAAGTGATGTTAAACATCAATCAATCAATCCTTACCACCACGATATAGACAATAGTTCTGAAAGTGGTGTTAAACACCAACAATCAATCAATCCTTACCACCATGATATAGACAATAGTACTGAAAGTGATGTTAAACATCAATCAATCAATCCTTACCACCATGATATAGACAATAGTACTGAAAGTGATGTTAAACATCAACAATCAATCCTTACCACCACGATATAGACAATAGTTCTGAAAGTGGTGTTAAACATCAACAATCAATCAATCCTTACCACCACGATATAGACAATAGTACTGAAAGTGGTGTTAAACATCAACAATCAATCCTTACCACCACGATATAGACAATAGTTCTGAAAGTGGTGTTAAACATCAACAATCAATCAATCCTAACCACCATGATATAGACAATAGTACTGAAAGTGGTGTTAAACACCAACAATCAATCAATCAATCCAATTTAGTTTTTGCAAAAATGCTAAGGTTCTCAAGCGATACACTCTTGTTTGAGCCTCTTGTCTAGTTTTCATTTCTGCTTTTTATCTTTAAACTACAAAACCTGGTTAAGCAAAAATGATCAGCAAGACAGGTTTTGGCACAAATTTTCCATTAAACACAAATGTTCTTATTGCATTGTATAAATTTTGAGGGGCAAAAATGCTGGGTAAGCCATATACAGGCTCCTTTGAGCCTATATAGTTAAGTTATACCCCAAATACTATCTTAGCTTAAGGGACAATTTTATTATACGGTGGAACATATCTATACTTAATTTACCCCAAATTACATACTTCAAATGGAGGTTATCCAAAAGTTGACAGAGACATAATCAAGACAAATGGTAACAAGTGTAAGGTCACAGAATATTAGAATATTCTACAGTTGGAATAATTTTCGATTCAAAGGTGCATTCAAAATGCTCTTGCAAATAAACACAAAGTAAATTCAAAAACAACCTGTACACTTTTACTCTGGGCCTCACAAATTTTTGGAAAATATGAAAATTTTATCGATATATAGTATATAATGTGTAACATTTTTATTGTATATTATTTTTGGGGGGTTTATATTTTAGAAATTTACTAGTTCTACAAGAAATATGAGTAAAGGTATATTCACAGTGCATATTCCTTATTTTTCAGTCTGTCATGTCAGAGGAATCTTCAGGTGTGACTGCTGGTCAAGGGATGGAAGGTAATTTTCATTAATAATTTTTGTAATAAATATTTGGTATTTAAAAGTGTTTGGTGTATATGTCTGTCTGGCAGAGTTCATATCAGGATCTTTTGTGGCCAACTACATACCGTAAATTCGAAATTATTGCGTGCATTTATTATTGCGATTTTTTTGTACGACTGCAAATTTATTTGCAGTAGTATTATGTTATGGTGTCTGCCTCTGCGTCTGAAGACATTTTGGTTCGCAGACAACTTGATTATAAGTTCATGGATCTCTATGAAATTTTAGCACAACATCCCATACCATTAAAGAACAGTTGGGATTGTTTTGGGGGGCTATTGTCCTAGCTTTTTTTTTTTTTAGGGGTAAAAAAAAGGAAGTTTTACTGGTTCATGAGTGCCCCGTTGAATGGCGGGTTGCTCTATAGTGATCAGTCTGTCCATCCGTCTGTCCGTCCGTAACAAATTGTGTCCGCTCTATATCTAGAGAACCGTTATGATTTCAAAGTTTATACTTGACATGTATATTAACCAACACCAGAGGGTGTGTCATAATGTATGTACAACTTCCTAGGTCAAAGGTCAAGGTCAAAAACTTTGGTTTTAGTTGACAACCCCATGTCCTATGGTAAAGATCATGTCCTCTCTATATCTTGAGAACCATTATGATTTCAAAGTTTATACTTGACATGTATATTAATCAACACCAGAGGGTGTGTCATAATGTATGTACAACTTCCTAGGTCAAAGGTCAAGGTCAAAAACTTTGGTTTCAGTTGACAACCCCATGTCCTATGGTAAAGATACAAATTTTTTACCACACATTATTTACAGCGGGGCCCACAGAGATGGCTCCCATCTCAATGATATCTAGTTGAAAATAAATTGGTTTGCGGACAATAATTTTAGTGTACGTGTATGGATGTCTAAAAATTTTTAGCACATGGTTCAATACCACAATAAGAGGGTTGGGATTGATTTTGGGGGTTATTGTCTTAGTTTTGTAATTAGGGGCCAGAAAGGGGCAAAAACAATTATGTGTCTGGTTTTAAGACAATAACTTGAGTATAAGAGATATTTCTTTGATCAAATTTTAGCACAAGGTTCCACACCACAAAAGGAAAGTTATGATAAATTTTGGGGGTTATTGTCGTAGATGTTTAGGAATTAGGGGCCAAAAAGGGTCTTACAAAAACAATTTTTTGTCAGGTTCACAAACAATTACTTGAGTATAACTGTATGGATCTCTATAAAATGTGAGCACAAGGTTCCATACCACAAAAGAAGGTTGTGATTTATTTTGGAGGTTATTGTCTTAGCTATTTAGGAATCAGGACAATAATTGGTGTATAAGAGTATAGATTTCTATGAAATTTTATCACAAGGTTCCATACTTCAAATTATAAGTTTAGAATGAGTTTTGTCGAGCCTGCGACTTTTGTCACAAAAAAAGTCGCAAAAGCGAGACATAGGGATCCTACATTCCGTCGTCTTCGTCGGTGGGGGCGTCCACAAATATTCACTCTGTGGTTAAAGTTTTTGAAATTTTAATAACTTTCTTAAACTATCCTGGATTTCTAACAAACTTGGACAGAAGCTTGTTTATGATCATAAGATAGTATCCAGAAGTAAATTTTGCAAAAAAAAAAAATTCCTGTTTATCCGTATTTTACTTATAAATAGACTTAGTTTTTCTGCCAGTTAACATTACATTCACTCTGTGGTTAAAGTTTTTAAAATTTTAATAACTTTCTTAAACTATCCTGGATTTCTACCAAACTTGGACAGAAGCTTGTTTATGATCATAAGACAGTATCTAGAAAGAAATTTTGTAAAAATTTATTTCCTGTTTTTTCGTATACTACTGGACTTAGTTTTTCTTCCAGTTAACATTACATATAGTCTGCAGTTAAATTTTTAAAAACATTTATTAGATCCATAAACCATCCTGGATTCTTACCAGACTTGGACAGAAGCTTCTTACAATCAAAAGATAGTATCTAGAGGAAAATTTAAAAAAAAATTTTCCCCATTTTTGTTGAGCCTGCGACTAACAGCAAAAGTAGGCGAGACACTGGGTTCTGCGGAACCCTTACGAATTTTTGAGTGTCATGGCCCATACCGTTTAATAATTAGGGGTCGAAAAGGGGCAGAAGACAATTATTTTTCTGGGTTGCAGGCAATAACTTGAATATAAGTGTATGGATCTCTATTCAATTTTAGCACAAGGTTCCATACCACAATAGGAAGGTTGGGTTTTTTTTCGGGGGTTATTATAGTAGCTTTTTGGAAAATGACGCTATCAGCGGCATGTTTCCGATACCATTGACCAGAACTAACGGAAGTTGATTATGCCTCCGCCTACCGCACTCGGTTTCATATTTACTATTTTACATACTAACTGGAATCTGCTTGTATTACACTACACTCGAACAAAGTCTTTGTTAAAGTGTTGTAGTCGGACGGGAACCAGTTTACATACGTTATTTTATTTACCAAAAAGATATCTTGACCTGTCTATATGTTTTTTGTTATTAAATGGTATTTGGAGCTATCCCTTTGTTATATTTTTCATATTTATTCGAGCTTTCACTTTTATGCACATGTCTTACAATCGTAAACAATCGGTATGTATACATGATAAATAGATCCGTTTTGTTATGGTGTTGGACTTTTTACCCTCCAATGATCATCAATCGCTAGACAAAATAGTTCTCCTTAATAATGTCAGCCTTTCATGCCATTTCAACTTTACAATCATTAAAAAAGTAAAAATCGGAATCATTTTGATATCCATTGGATAGAAACTGGTCTTTATCAAGATTTACGAAGATTTTGATAATCGGAAATTAGTAATATGGTTATACCCACGCGGTGCGTATGAATCTTTGTTCACAAAGTTATAACAGCAGAGTCTGTAACTGTATCATTATTAATTAACTACACTGTTATTGTACTTAAAATGATGAAAACTGCATATGCAATATAAGATGTCAACTCGGCCAATACAGATTTTTTTTCCGTATTGGCCGAGTTCTGATCCGGCCAAAACAGGATTTCGGAACGTCTCTAGTTTTTAGATCGTAAGTCACGATAAACTCAAACTGAAAGTAAACAGTTGTTTGTACGACGCAGTTTTTATTTACTCACCATAAACAAGCTGAAACGTTCAGTATGGCATATATTTTAGGTTAAAGACGGTCCCATTCATTTGAAAAGCATTTTGAAAGTAGACGATGGAAATATTTCAGGTTCAGGGAACGAGTAAATTATCACAAAGTTCATTTCTTGACGACCTCATAATTTCATCATGTCGATTTTTACTGTTCACTTTCGCTTCTCATGTTTTGTAAACGGTCTTTTATTTTTAAACCCGAACCAGGCATATGCATTCTGTAATTGCGCAAATCTTCGTTCTTTGGTCAATTGGCTTATGGAAAGTTGTATCAATTTCAACTCTTACATTATTTTTTTTTTAAATATATTTGCATTACACATGCAATGGCAGTACCTTTCCAATTACTATTTATGTGTTGTGTCTAAATTAAAGTTGTAACACTTTATAGTGACTGGAAAGGGTAGAAAAATTCATCAGATGAGAAAAGGCTGAAGATGCATGGAAACGGCACCAAATCATTAGATATTGCATCTTATAAAAAGAAACTGAGATTTGGATAGTTCCACTTCAAGGTAAAAATGTTTATCTCTTGTGAAATGAAATAAAAAAATATTGTAACACTGTAGTTAATTAATAAAGACACTATTACATGTATTTCTGTATTGGCCTTATTGTTGGTCCTCGGCCAGCAGTATTGGCCTTCGGCTTCGCCTCAGACCAATACACCAAGACATGGACCAATAACAAGGACAATACAGAAATACTTACGCAATAATATTATAGAATGACAGTATGGTTCAATAGCGGGAATCAGCCCCTCAACTACTTTTTACATAAATATTAACTTCTGGCTTCAACTCCTTGTTCGTCTTGTCTGGAGATCTTGTTGTAGTTCCAGTTAGGCAAGCATTTTAGAGACGTATCCCGTCCATCCTCTCTTGACTTGTAATTTCTGGTGATAGATTTTGCCGCTTGACGTTGTATCTTTTCAAGCTTGTTTTTTTTTGTGTTACCGTGTAGGGGTCCCATACTATGGCTCCATATTAAATTGTAAGATCCATTCCTAAAGGTCTAGATCATTGTTCTAATCTGACACAAATTTCAATAACTGGAATGCTACCCGAGTTGAATATATGGTGACCTACTAGAACAGCATTATCACTATTGGAATTGTGTTTAATACCATGATTGTTCAATGTCATTAACTTAAATGGAGACAGACATTTGACCTGAAAGGTGGTGTGGGAGTGCAAAATCAAAAACTAACTGACTATGATATATGGTTAAAGAATGAATATCAATTACATGGGTCAACATGGTCAAGGGCAGAGTTGTTATGAAATAACAATATGGCAGAGAAGTGGTTTCAAGTTTCATATAAAGCGACCTGACTGACATGAAATAAAAAATCAAAGGAGTATCCCTATTTGTCTAATCTTCAAGGTGAAATAAAACTAGTAAAACAATATTATACTATTGTCTAAATCTACAGAAATATAATTTGCTTCAAGTAACAGAAATAACTAGGTCACTAGTAACTTATTTAATGAGTATGTGGGGTATAAGAGCTTGATAACAACAGGCTCTTCATAATCATTTGGTTTGAAAAGGATACTAGTAGTCTATATTCTTGATTTAGAAAAATGTAATTGCAAGACAAAAATCACATTACTTAGAATACTTTAGATCATTCAGGTAGTCTTTATTTATATGTACAAAAGAACAGCCAGTAGTCATTGGATATTGTAGATCATTCAAATAGTCTTGACCTATTTATTAGTACAAAAGAACAGCCAGTAGTCATTGGATATTGTAGATCATTGTGGTAGTCTTGACCTATTTATTTATAGAAAAAAACAGCCAGTAGTCATTGGATACTGTAGATCATTCAGGTAGTCTTGACCTATACATTTGTACTAAAAAAACAGCCAGTTGTCATCTTCACATAACACACACATATACGAATATCAATTATATGCTTATGAGACATGTTGGAATGTTAAACTAATTACGGTATGTGAAAATCAAGACTTGCATAAAAAATATCACAATATTAGAGACAGTGGCGTCATTTTTCCTCAGAGCTTTCAGCTCTTTGATTAGGAATTAGGGACCAGAAAGAGCCTAACAAAAACAATTATTTGTCTGGTTCACAGACAATAACTTGAGTATAACTGTATATATCTGTATAAAATTTAAGCACAAGATTCCATTCCACAAAAGAAAGGATGGGATTTATTTTGGTAGTTATTGTTGTAGCTATTTAGTAAGTAAGGACCAAAAAGGGGTCAAAACAAGCATTTTTCATGTTTCAGGACACTAATTTGTGTATTAGAGTATGGGTTTTATGACATTTTACTACAAGGTTCCATACTTCAAAAGGAATGTTGAGAGTGATTTTAGGGGTCATGGTCCAAAACGTTTAATAATAAGGGGCTGAAAAGGGGCAAAAAAAACAAGGATTTTCTGTTTTCTGGACAATAATTTGAGTATAAGCTTATTTATTGCTATTTAATTGTGCCACAAGTTGTTATATCATATAATATAGTTTGGTATTGATTTTAGGTGTTATAACCTTATTGGTTTAGTTAAAAGGGGCACAAACCAATAGTTTGTATAAATTGCTAATTGCTTAGCAATTTCAATGGTGTTTAATTCAATATAGTCTTGAATTCTTGAATTCAAAGTTTGTCCAAATTTGGGTCCAAAATTAGACTGTTTGATTTCTTCAAAAAATAAATCTTTGGTGTTCTTTAATGTGTGCAATCAAACAGTGTTTTAAATTTTTGATTTTAGGCTTGTTTTTCAAACTGGACCCCATAAAGGTCCAAAGTATCCAAAATAAAACTTAGTTTGATTTTAACAAAAAAATGAAATAATGTGGTTATTTGATATGCTGAATCCAATGTATTTAGAATTTGAATAATGGACCATGATTGGTAAATGTCTAATTTTGAAATTATTTAAGAACTTATACCACATTCATTCTGTCATGTCTGTGTCAGAAACTATGCTTTTATTACATATTTGCTCAGAATCTAAATTCATAGGCGTTATTGGACATTTAACAGAAATTTTAATTCGGGTCATAGTTGAAAATAGATAAAACACCGTATCAATTTTAGAGAACAATTTTTGTGGTATACATCACTGGTTCATGGAAAATAAATTAGTTCACAGACAATAACTTTAGTAAATGTTATTGGATGTGTAAGAAATTTTAGCACTAGGTTCCATACCACAATAGGAGGGTTGGGATATTAAATAGTTAATCAAGCTCTACATTTATAGATTTACTGTAAAAGAAATTTTAAATTGAGTCATAGTTAAGTCTCCCAAACGAAGTTTGGGAAGACTTATTGTTTTTGCTCAGTTCTTATTATTATTATTATTATTCTTCCTCTTCCTCTTCCTCTTCCTCTTCCGCCGCTTTTAAATTTGAACTTGTCCGCACCCGTTCTCCAAAACCGCTTGTCAGATTAACTTAGGGTTTCACAATATGTTAGACTAACATGTCTACTGGTGCAATCAGGGTTTTGTTTGTGCAATGGGGTTTATAAAGGGGTACTTTGAGGGACAAAAAGAAAAGAGGGTTTTACTATAGAACCCTATGGGATTTTATTTTTTTAAATTTTCAAATGATTATAAATTGAAAACCGTTTGTGATAGACACAATCTTTTTAATTGAAAATGTTCTAAATGATAAAACCCATTAAATGAAATACAGGGTTAGTCCCCAGGGGTCATCCCCACCCCCTGCCATTTAAGAAAGTTCTAATACCTTGTAAGTAGTCAAGATCCCCACCCCTAAACCATATATATTCTGGTTTGTCATGCTAAGATGGTTTGAATGATATACAAGATTAGTCCCCAGGGGTCATCCCGACCCCCTGCCATTTGAGAAAGTTCTAATATCTTGTAAATGGTCGAGATCCCCACCCCTAAACCATATATATTCTGGTTTGTCATGCTAAGATGGTTTGAATGATATACAGGGTTAGTTCCTAGGGGTCATCCCGACCCCCTGCCATTTGAGAAAGTTCTAATATCTTGTAAATGGTCGAGATCCCCACCCCTAAACCATATATATTCTGGTTTGTCATGCTAAGATGGTTTGAATGATATACAGGGTTAGTCCCCACGGGTCATCCCGACCCCCTGCCATTTGAGAAAGTTCTAATATCTTGTAAATGGTCGAGATCCCCACCCCTAAACCATATAAATTCTGGTTTGTCATGATAAAGCACATGAAATGAAATACAGGGTTAGTCCCCAGGGGTCACCCCCACCCCATGCCATTTAAGAAAGTTCTAATATCTTGTAAGTGGTCAAGATCCCCACCCCTAAACCATATATATTCTGGTTTGTCATGCTAAGATGGTTTGAATGATATACAGGGTTAGTCCCCAGGGGTCATCCCGACCCCCTGCCATTTGAGAAAGTTCTAATATCTTGTAAATGGTCGAGATCCCCACCCCTAAACTATATATATTCTGGTTTGTCATGATAAAGCAAATCAAATGAAATACAGGGTTAGTCCCCAGGGGTCACCCCCACCCTATGCCATTTAAGAAAGTTCTAATATCTTGTAAGTGGTCGAGATCCCCACCCCTAAACCATATATATTCTGGTTTGTCATGCTAAGATGGTTTGAATGATATACAGGGTTAGTCCTCAGGGGTCATCTTGATCCCCTGCCATTTGAGAAAGTTCTAATATCTTATAAATGGTCGAGATCCCCACCCCTAAACCATATATATTCTGGTTTGTCATGATAAAGCACATGAAATGAATTACAGGGTTAGTCCCCAGGGGTCATCCCCACCCCATGCCATTTAAGAAAGTTCTAATATCTTGTAAGTGGTCAAGATCCCCACCCCTAAACCATATATATTCTGGTTTGTCATGCTAAGATGGTTTGAATGATATACAGGGTTAGTCCCCAGGGGTCATCCCGACCCCCTGCCATTTGAGAAAGTTCTAATATCTTGTAAATGGTCGAGATCCCCACCCCTAAACCATATATATTCTGGTTTGTCATGCCAAGATGATTTGAATGATATACAGGGTTAGTCCCCAGGCATCACTAATGCATATAACTTCACTGGACCAAACCAATTTTCACTGGACTTTGCCCAATGTCAGGCGACCCTGGGAATTACGAATTATGGGAGCTTTGTTTGGGAGACTTCGTAACAGCATCCTGTTACAATCATTTCTTGTTTAAAATAGATTTGCTTTTTTCAGATATATTAATTGTGGTGATAATTGCGCATGCATTGACTTTTAATTGTCTTCTATTTAAAGATTGTTAACATGTTTGAATATTTTCTTATGGTTGAAAATTCCCTTGGAAACTAAAATGAACCTTTGTCCATCTGTTGTAGTGGAAGCGAAGTTTTTAAATACAATTGTGCCATACATTAATAATGTGTTATGTTACATTTGAATAAAAAAAAATTTTATTTTAAGAAAAATAATAAATTTTTATTAAAGGATATATTTCATTACAATACATTGTGTAGATAAAAGTTGTTGACATTGATAGATAAGTTGCAGATATTAGTTTGTGACAAATGAAAGACAAAAATATTGGGAACTATTTTAAAAGTATATATATAAAGTTTGATTACACTTAGTGTTTTTATAAAAAAAAATAGTGTTCACCCTATTATCACCATAACAAAACATGTGGTAATTGTCAATCACACAATTATAATTGGAGTGACAGTTTTATTTGAAAATTTTGTGAGTTTTTCCTAAGTGTAACTGGTGATAAGCTCTGTAGGACGGTATACATTTAGTTTGAAATTTACTGTTCATTATTAGATATTTTGAAAATAATTTCAGATAAGTTTTATAGATATTTTAAAGACATGATATTTTGGAGAAAAAAAATCCTTTTCTTTGGTAAATTGGTTGAAAATTTTGTGGTAGGTTTGTTTGTTGTTCTGAAGAAACTAATTTTCTGAATGCTATATATTTTTTTTTTTTTGATGAAGTGAACTCTGAACGCTAAGCTTATATTGTCTATTAATAAAAGGGGCCTCGGTGGCCGAGTGGTCCAAGTAGTTACTACTGTAATCACTAGCCAGTCAACACTGAGGTTGTGAGTTCGAACCCCGCTCGTGCGGGTGCACTCGACTCCAATCTTAATTGATTAGGATTGTCAGTTTTCCTATCGAAGGTCGGTGGTTTTCTCCGGCACTCCGGCTTCTTCCACCAATAAAAACTGGCCGCCACGAAATAGCCCAAAAGCAGTGCTTAAAAGTGGCGTTAAAACACCAAAAATCAAATCAATCTATTAATAAACATGTATTTAGATTTTTGATTTTGTGCCCAGTTTTCAAGTTGGTCCAAATCGGGGTCCAACATTAAACTGTGTTTGATTTCAACATAAATTGAATATATACAGGGTTCTTTGAAATGCTGAATCTAAACCTGTATTTAAATTTTGGATTTTTTTTTGGTCCCAGTTTTCAAGTTGGTCCAATCAGGGTCCAAAATTTAACTTTGTTTGATTTTCAACAAAAATTGAATTTATGGGGTTCTTTGAAATGCTGAATCTAACCCTGTATTTAGATTTTGGATTTCGGTTCCTTTATCAAATTGGTCCACATTGAGGTCCAAAGGGTCCTAAATTAAACTTTTGTTTGATTTCATTAAACATGAATTCTTGGGGTTCTTTGATATGCTGATTCTTACCATGTTCTTAGATTTTGGAAATTGGACCATAAAAGGTAAATGTCCAATTTCAAATTTTGCAGTTCTTTGACCACAATCATTTTGTGTCACAAACCTATGTTGTGTCTGACTGTCAAATATTCAATCACAATCCAAATTCAGAGCTGTTTTAAGCTTAAATGTTGTGTCCATACTTGCCTCAACTGTTCAGGATTCGACCTCTGCGGTCATATCAAGCTCGGCCTAGTGGAGCATTTTATTGAAGATTGAACTGAAATGTGAGATAAATATACAGATATATGTATCAGATATCAAAATGCAGGTTAATATTATTGCAATTCTCACTCAGTCTCATTATAAAAAAAAAACTCGCAATGATTTCTGAATTGTCAGTATACGATTAAATATGGTGTGGGTTTTTCTCATCATTGAAGGCCTTGCAATGACCTATAATTGCTTATGTCCACTTATTTGAATTCTGATGGATAGTTGTCTCAATGGCAATCGTACCACATCTCCTTAATTTTATAATGACCTCGTTTTCATGGTTCATTAGTCAAAGTTTAATTTTCTTGGTAAGGTTTATTTCGTAGATACTATCAGAAAACTAATGTTAACTATATTTGGTTAATGGAATGATTGTAGGGCGTACATGTCTTCTGTATATATGTTTGCAAATACTTGATTTTTAAGTACGTTTACCAGCAATACAGTTGTCAAAGAAGCCAAACCAATTAATTATTGAATGATTCCAAAAACAATGTACTTAAATTGATAATTATTTTATGCAACTCTTTAGAAATAATGTAAATAATCGGACAAACGGTAATGTTAAGCCTTGTGTACGCCCCATAAACAAGAACACTGAATTATATGTCAAATAAACAAACAAAAAATACAATATTGCAAACAATGAAATAATTGTGTATAAAGCAATTGCCTTGATTAATATTCATCAGGAGTGCTTGAGAAGTCTAAAATTTGTACATCATCTAATGAATGTGTCAGTAGGTATAAAGGACACTCACACCATTATTTAATTTTAGGAACTTCTGGTTTTCTTTTCTAGTTATGTTGTTGAAAGTTCATCAAGTGTATCTTCTAAATATAAAGTTTCTTTAATTTGTTTCCCATTTTTAGCTCACCTGGCCGAAAGACCCTTTTTACCTTCTTCCAACATCACTTTGCGTTCATTTTTCGACCGTCACTCGTCTATGGTCTGTAAACTGTTTTCAAAAATCTTTTGCTCTGAAACTGCTCAATGCATTAAAGGCAAACTTTCATCATAGGTTTTAAGCTTTAATGTTTGTGATTTACGTCCAGGTTTATCAACCAACATGGCTGTTGTGTCTAAAAATTCAACAAAGAGGTCAGAGTACAAATTTGGTTAATATCTTTAAAACTATAGCAATTAGAGAAGAACTAAGTGGGTAAACATGGACAGCGCAACAAGTTTTAGATCATTCTATTTATCCTGAAAATTTTGAAAAAAATTGTTCAACTGTTTTAGTGTTATTGTCTAGTAATGTTAATTTTCTTTTTTGGCATTTTGCATGACAAAATGTATCCCACCCTGAAAATTGTGGAAGGAAAAATGTAACTGCCTGTTTAAAGTTATTGCCCCATTTTTAGCAGTTGTTGGCTGTTATTGTGAAAATTATAGGAACTATGTTGAAAATGTAAATTGCAAAAAAGGATCAGCACAACAAGATTTATCTACCCTAAAATAGAGAAAAATCTGTTACCTTGTTTTGGAGTTAATGCCCCTAAAATTTATCCCAATGTACAACGGTACACTATAGCTTGGAGAAATAAAATGTCCTTTTGAAAAGGCTAGACTAGCGTTCTTTCTTCTCACAGATAATATGTTGAATAGCCGCAAAACTGTGAAGTACATCCAAGCTATTATATAAGAATAAGGACATGAGGTATGATTGCCAATGAGACAACTATCCATCAAATGAAGTGGGTGTAAGCAATTAAAGACAACCGTATGACCTTCAACAATGAGAAAAACTCATACCGTAGAGTCGGCTATAAAAAGAACCCAACATAAAAAAATTCAAACAATTCAATTGAGAAAAACCAACGTCAAATTTATAAACAAAACAATTTACTAAAAACAAATATGACCGACATGAACCAACGACAACTACTGAACTACAGGCTCCTGACTTGGGACAGGCACATAAAGAATGTGGTGGGGTTAAACATGTTTGTGAGTGCTCAACCCTCCCCTAACCAGATTAAACCCAGGGACAGTGGTGAAACAACACAACATAAGAATAAACTATAAAATCATTTGAAAACTTGTCTTCTATTCCTTTCACCATATCTTGGGAGTGTAAAATCTAAATTTAAAATCATGGTTGAAACTAAAACTCAGCTTGATGTTAAAAATAGAATTGGACATTTCATCTTCGTGATAATTTTCAAAATTAAAATTTCAAGGGGAAGCGAAAAAAAATTCTTTTGTTATGCTTTTGCATATTATCAGAAGTAGTAAAAGATAATGTGAAGTCAAATTTTCTTCTCAAGTTTCATTTAAAGATAAGAGTTCCAATAAAGTTTTTTTGTAATTTTAACCCCTTTAATTAGTCCCCTACCGACGAAATCGAAGGAAACTTTAGGTTTGCACTCCGTCCGTCCGTCTGTCTGTCTCTGTCTGTCCGGCAAATCAGTTTTCCACACTTTTTTTCTTCGTGCTTGAAGATATTGATTTGATATTTGGTGTATTGTTTTATCATAACAAGTTACAGATCAATTTCGAAATTTGTTCCGGTCCGACGATTTTGTGCAGAGTTATGGTCCTTGAACTTAGAAAATTCACTCAAATAATCAGTTTTTCACACTTTTTTTTTGTCATGCTTGAAGATATTGATTTGATGATTGGTATATTGTTTTATCATGACAAGTTACAGATCAAGTTCGAATTTTGGTCTGGTCTAATGATTTTGTGCAGAGTTATCATGGTCCTTGGATTTTGAAAATTCACTCAAATAATCAGTTTTCCTCACTTTAATTCTTCATGCTTGAAAATATTGATTTGATAATTGGTATATAGTTTTATCATGACAAGTTACAGATCAAGTTCGAATTTTGTTCCGGTCTGATGATTTTGTGCAGAGTTATGGTCCTTGGCCTTAGAAAATTCACTCAAATAATCAATTTGCCACATTTTTTTTTCGTCATGCTTGAAGATATTGACTTGATATGTGTTATATAGTTTACACCATGACAAGTTATAGATCAAGTTAGCATTTTGTTCCAGTACAATGAATTTTTAACCAGTAGGGGGCTATGTATTGCCAGGCAATACTCACAGAATGCTTGTTTATATAAGGATTCTACTTTTGACCTAATTACAGCCATAAAATCTCAAGATAATATGTAGTTTTCATATGTGAAATTATAAATTCTGTACAGTAATTTATAACAGACTTTTTGCCAATGATTAATCTTTATGTCTTATCCAGGACGAGTATAACTTATGTTATATCTATACTACTAAAATAATGAGGTCCAACAAGTTAGCCAGTGTGACATAAAAACGACGAATCAAAGAATTCAACTTTATGGTTATAACTAATATAGGACAATAGTGTTGATCAAACATTACACCATTCCAGGCCCTTTTGTTTTCCACATAATTAATTTTACCCATAATTAACAAGTTCCAAGTCGAAGTCGATACCGATATCAATAGTATCTGGTACCTAATCTGTATGTTCCGCCTCTGTCAGGTGCACCACCAAAAGGTGTATTTGGGATTTACTATATACACGGGTCATAATCACACCTGAACTTCGTCATTGTACAGGGATTCAGACTATACTAAATTAAATCATTGACCAAATAAATATATCTACAAGTAGTTTCCAGTTGTAATAAGAAAGCCAGGACGGATTTAAACAGAATAATTTTGAAAGCTGAGAAAACTGTACACCTTATAATCAGCATGACTTTATCAAATGACAATACAAATACTAAAAATCCAGGCTGAAAATAAGGCGTAGGTATTGTAATTCAGTCAGAGACCTGTGATGCCACGGATGTGTTCTAGTTATATGTTAAAAAAAAAATACATACTTAAGTTAGATAACTATTTAAAGGGTTTTAATTATCTAACAGCAATTAAACACTTCATGTCATGTAATCATTTTCCTAATGAGAATGGGTCAAATATTGAGGAAGGGTTTTCATCTGGGAAAATATATACTATGGGGTTTTTTTTCCCCTGTACGTGACCTGTTGCGGGGGGACATAGAAATACCAGGCCACAGTAAATCCATCCAGTCTTGTAAGCGCTTTCACATGTACAATTCTTACTAGATTTTTGTTAAAATTATATCAAAGGTTTATATCAGCGATGTCTCCCGTGTGTTTGAAAATCAATGCAGATCATTTAAGAAAGATTTATGCAAATGCATTGTAAGCACTCTAATGTGTCCAATTCTTGCAAGATCTTTATCAAACTTGTTGGAAGGTTTATATAAGCAATGTTTCAAACGAGTTTGAAATCAGTACCGATCAACAATTTTTAAAAGAGAAATGCCCCTTGGAAATAATAATTGTATGGAAAAATGCATTGTAACTGCTGTCATGTGTACAATTCTTGCAAGGTTTTATCAAACTGATTTCGAAGATTATATCAGCAGTATTTCGTACAAATTTGAAAATTAGTGCTGATCAACTATTTTAAAAGAGTTGTGCCCCTTTGAAATATTAATTATATGGAAAATTGCATTGTAATTGCTTTCAAGCCTACATTTCTTTTAAGATTTTTTATAAAAAGTTTTAAAGAACCCCCTTAAAAAATTGTTTTAACTATTGCCCTCGGTTAGATAAAAAAGTGCAATGCAGGAGTATAAATGGAACGTTGTACTTTACTATAGATCTAATAGGATTATACATGTTTTTAGGTCTCTACAACACTGTCAAGCAAATTGTGATTTTTTATTACCACATGTTTTGTGAGGTATTCAGACTCAAAGGATTGTTTCTTGAAAAGGATGTCATATAAGATTTTATAATAGTATCAGGTTTTCCTATTTTGGATAAGCAAGTTGCCGTACTGTAAATTTATCAAGTTGAACATCGAAGTCTTCATCACAATATGAAGCCACACTGTTCTTTTACATGCTAAAATTCATCTGATAAAAAATGTAAAAAAGAGATGAATATCTGTTCTGGACAGCGATGGAACCAATTGACTTTGAAATTTTCAGTTACCAAGTGCACAGCTGTTTGTATAACACAAAATCTAGTCTTTGTATGGTACTTGTTGGCATACAAAATTACAGACGGAAAATATTTTGTAAAGTCATTTTATAAGCATTAAACCAATAGAAATGCTTTAAATGAAAGAGCATTCTATCATGTTAAATTTGTTTATCTTCTCTCTCCGCTTCCTTGAAACCAAGTTTGATACACATTGGTAATGAATATAGGGAAGTTAAAACAGACCTGGAACAGCTATTTGAAATCTACAAATATCATTTTAATATTGTGAAGACTATTTAAGCATGTAGAGAGGCCTTACTGTGGATTCATTTTTATTCGTGGTATACCAATTTTCGTGGGTTTCGTGGGTCACAGCAAACCACGAATTTAAAAATTCAACGAAGAATAATCCTGAGAAATGTGTATGGAGTCGGATGTTTATTTTCGGTTATGTTATGCAGTTCTAGTATAGTGTTGACTAGTGATAAACATTGTAACATAACACGAGTTTTTATTGAAAGAAGATACAAGTATTTTGGTTAAATCAATAATAAGTATATCGAATATCAGTGATAAAAAATTGATTAAAACTTTTCATGGCCATGGAAAATAACTGCAAGTTATTAATTATCGTGTCATAGTTTGGTTTACTGGTGATTAAAAAATTAATAGGATTAAGTACGGGGATATTGCCCGTAGGTAATATTGTTTATGACATGAACATTTATTTTCACACCTTTTACTTATATGACTGTTTATTATATCTGATTAGGGAAATGAGCTTTCAATCATAGAGTTTTGACTGCCTTATAAAATTCCGACAAGAATTTATAAATTGTAAAACAAACAAATAATTATTTGTCTCTGTCCATTATTGTAATAGAAGTTTTCAATGAACACTTTAACCTAGAATGACCAAGCGAGGATTTTGACAATTCAAAACTTTTTCAATGAATCCTTCTTTTTTCTTTGTTTTATTATTGATCAAACCAAGGAGGTTATATGATCTCCTAAATCAAAAAGAAATCCACGAATTACGTATCTGAATTATTTTTTTTTGTAATCAGCAATCCACGAATTTACGTATACCACGAAACGTCTTTTTTTCTCTATCCACGAAAATTGATACCCACGAAAATAAATGAATCCACAGTATATGAATCAAGGATGTAAATTATTCCCCTTGAATTAACTTTATTGCTGTTTTTAAACAGAAGCAAACTATCATCAAAAGACATTTTTAGCTCACCGGGGCCCAAAGGGCCCCATGTGAGCTTATGCCATCACTTGGCGTCCGTCGTCGTCTGTCGTCGTAAACTATTTCAAACATCTTCTCCTCTGAAACTACTGGACCAAATACCTTCAAACTTTAACTAAATGTTCCCTAGGGTATCTAGTTTATAAATTGTATCCAAAGTTTTGATCCATCGACAAACATGGCCACCATGGCTAAAAATAGAACATAGGGGTCAAATGCAGTTTTTGGCTTATATCTTAAAAACTAAAGCTTTAAGAGCAAATCTGACACGGGGTAAAATTGTTCAATTGGTCAAGGTCTATCAGCCCTGAAATTTTCAGGCGAATCGAACAACCCATTGTTGGGTTGCTGCCACTAAATTGGTAGTTTCAAGGAAATTTTGCAGTTTTTTGTTATCTTGAATATTATTATAGATAGATATAAACTGTAAACAACAATAATGTTCAGCAAAGTAAGATCTACAAAAAAGTTAATGAGACCATAATTGTGAATTGACCCCTTAAGGAGTTATTGCCCTTTAATGACAATTTTACACAATTTGTTCATCAAGTTTGCTAACATTTAAAAATCTTCTTCACTGAAACTACTGGGCCAATTACCTTCAAACTTTAACTAAATGTTCCTTAGGGTATCTTGTTTATAATATGTATCCGAAGTTTTGATCCATTGACAAACATGGCCGCCATGGCTAAAAATAGAACATAAGGGTCAAATGCAGTTTTTGGCTTATATCTCAAAAACTAAAGCTTTTAGAGCAAATCTGACAATGGGTTAAATTGTTCAATTGGTCAAGATCTATCGGCCCTGAAATTATCAGACGAATCGAACAACCCATTGTTGGGTTTCTGCCACCTAATTGGTAGTTTTAACAAAATTTTGCAGTTTTTTGTTATTATCTTGAATATAATTATAGATAGATATAAACAGTAAGCTGCAATAATGTTCAGCAAAGTAAGATCTACAAAAAAGTTAATCTGACCAAAATTGTCAATTGACCCCTTAAGGAGTTATTGCCCTTTAAAGACAATTTTACAAAATTTGTTCATCAAGTTTGCTAACATTTAAAAATCTTCTCCTCTGAAATACAGGTGAGCGATTCAGGCTCTTGAGAGCCTCTTGTTTTTATTGTGAAAAAGGAACAGCGTAATTATCAAATTGCCATATTTTTTCCAGGTAACGATTCAAGCTCTTATATACAATGATGTATGTATAATAGCCTCTTCTTTGTTGAGATGAACACTAAAGATATTTCACATGCATTTTATTGCTGTAAAGAATTAACAAAAATAACTGTTTGTTGAAAAATGTCTATTATTAAATGATGAGCCAGTATAAGGCCAACTAAAATTAATTAGTAGATTTTCATCCAGCTTTTTGAAAAAGGGGCAGGTAGGAAGATTTAATTTTTTTTATTTTTATTTCATCTGCAACACTTTCGTAATGTGTTCTTCATATGCAAGGGAATTAATAAGCTTATATCATGTATAGTTAAAGAATTCTACACACTTTTTTCAAATTCTAGAATAAGAAAATATTCTGATTGGGAATCACTGTTCTAATTGCTTTAGATACTGAAAAAAAATTGAGGAGAAATGCTCTCTTTAAGACTACCTACATCAAATTTATTTTGCTTTCTAAGCTAGCCTATGGTTTATTGTGCCCTTAAAATGAAGCATGAATGCATTGGAATGAAACACAAGTATTATAAGTAGAGTAAAATGAAAACTCAGACTGAGTTGAAAATACTAGGGTCGATGCTTTAAAGATTTTTATGCAAGGTGCAAATATAATTTCATTAACTACATGTAGTTATAAACATACAATGTAAAAACATGAACTTAACAAAAAGAAGAAGTTGTTTAATGACTCTACTGAGGGGCTGGGGTCAGATAGTAATGGATGTTTGTCAACAAATAGGGACATTTTTGAGTAAATCTTGCTATATATCATGATATATATGTAGGCCGACTTTTTGTACTCCCCTTACCAAACGGTGCTAACATGTTGCACATAGGATGCTCACGTTGAAACTAACATGATTGCACATGAGGTTTTTAACATGCAAATTAGGTGAGCATTTTGTGAGCAAAAAAATTGCACATATGAAACTAACCTAATTTGCATGTTAAAAACCTCACTTGCAAATGCTCATATGAGCTTTTGTTTCACATGTACATTTTATCAGATTGCTCACATGTTGCACACGTGAATATTAGTTGACCCATTTGATTTTGTTATCTAATTATTTCCAGATGATGATGATTAAATTGTATCTAAAGATCAAAACGAAATGGCTGCTTCAAAATAGGATAATTTTTCAAATTTAAATGAAAATCTTTAATAATTGAAAATAAAATAAATGACACATCATGTTAAGTGTTATTCTTTATTACTGTCAGTTATGATTTTCATATTATTTTGTCTTTTTTGTCGAGCCTTCGACTTTAGTCGTAAAAGTGAGACATAGCGATCCTACATTCCGTCGGCGTCGTCGTTGTCGTCGTCGGCGGCGTCCACAAATATTCACTCTGTGGTTAAAGTTTTTGAAATTTTAATAACTTTTTTATACTATCCTGGATTTCTACCAAACTTGGACAGAAGCTTGTTTATGATCATAAGATAGTATCCAGAAGTAAATTTTGTAAAAATAAAATTCCATTTTTTCCGTATTTTACTTATAAATGGACTTAGTTTTTCTGCCGGGAAATATTACATTCACTCTGTGGTTAAAGTTTTTAAAATTTTAATAACTTTCTTAAACTATCCTGGGTTTGTACCAAACTTGGACAGAAGCTTGTTTATGATCATAAGATAGTATCTAGAAGTAAATTTTGTAAAAAAATAAATCCATTTTTTCCTTATTTTACTTTTAAATGGACTTAGATTTTCTGCTGGGAAACAACACATTCACTCTGTGGTTAAAGTTTTTAAAATTTTAATAACTTTCTTATACTATTTTGGATTTGTACCAAACTTGGACAGAAGCTTGTTTATGATCAAAAGCTAGTATCTAGAAGGAAATTTTGTAAAAAAATTAATCCATTTTTTTCGTATTTTACTTTTAAATGGACTTAGATTTTCTGCCAGGAAACAACATATTCACTCTGTGGTTAAAAGTTTTTTAAATTTTAAAAACTTTCTTATACTATTTTGGATTTGTACCAAACTTGGACAGAAGCTTGTTTATGATCAAATGCTAGTATCTAGAAGGAAATTTTGTTTTTTGCAGTTAACGTTACATTCAGTCTACAGTTAAAGTTTTTAAACATTTATTAGATTCATAAACTATCCTGGATTTTTACCAAACTTGGGCATAAGCTTCCTACAATCAAAAGATAGTATCAAGAGGAATATTTTTATTGATTTACTTCCTCATTTTTGTTGAGCCTGCGATTAACAGAAAAAGTAGGCGAGACACTGGGTTCCGCGGAACCCTTACGAATTTTTGTTATTTAAACAATAATGACTAAAAACATTACACATTATAAAACTAGTGCAGGGATTTGCAAGTTTAGTACATAATGAATGTCTTTGATTAAGCACTGTATTTCAGAAAGTTTAAAACAGGAATTATCTATATACATGTAGTACTTATTTGAAGCAACATGCATACTCCCTTAAAGGACTTAAAATTGTAATATATTTCAGAATCTGAAGCAAAAATGAACATGATGAAATAGAAATGATAACTTACAAATAATTATAACCACAACCACACTGGTTTTATCAGATTCCAACAATGCCATTAAGTTCAAATAGCACAAAATATGGCTTAAAATTTTTCATCTCCATCTCCCTCCAAATTGATGCTTTGAATTTGAATTTACAGGAAGTACATGACTGGGCATGTCATTTTGAAAAAGCTCATATGAGCAATGACCTACGTTAGTTTTAAATGGTTAGAAGAATCGACAAACTTTTCAAAGTACAAAACTAACATAAAACTAACATAGATGATAAAAGCTCACCTGATGATTAAATAACATATGTTAGATTTTTTTTATATAAACTACCAAACTGCACATGTGAGCAATTTGATTTGCATACAATTCTTACTTGCATCTCATGTGCTTCACATGTGAAACTTATGTGCTTTTGTTAGCAATTTCTGTACGGGTCTTCAAAATAATACAGTTCTAAACAGGGTAAATTGTGTTTCACAAGATCGTGACTGGATCAATTTCTTTATCCCAATCATATTTTTACACTTGTGTGTAAATCACACGATTATCTCACTTTTGGATATCATTCACAGTCTAAATTTCCTGACACACAGTGACACTTTGAATAATTAAAAAAAATACACTTAATCACTGAAATTTGTGACATACACGATTATCGTTCTTTGACATTGCTTATTACTTGTACCCTTATATACCAGGTCTTTATTGTAATTAATCTCTGTTCTCAGAAGATAATGCAATCATCATAGGCATTCATAGCGCAGCAGAATAGAATTATTTTGGTTAAATAACTCAAAAAAATATGAAAACCGAATTTTGCAACAGGAAGTTTTGAATGAAACAAATTTGTTCACAAGGTTAACCGTAACGGACATGAAAAAATTCTGAAATCGTATGAAAAAAAATGGGGCGGGAGGATGATGAAAATCTATCAATTAATTTTAATTGTCCTAAGACCTAGATATTTTAAATGAACAATATATTTCACTTATACCCGATTACATTTTAAAATTAACAAATAATAATTATTGTAAATGAATCAAGAACTTATTTGTCATTTCAAATACAAATATTTATTTGCTTCTAAATAGGAATAAATTTTGATAACAGCTAGGTCTCTCTAGAAAAATCTCTCTTTGAGGCATTTTGAAAAGTTAACATATGCCTCTATTAAACCCATGGTTATTCTGCTTTGTGTTTTTGATTATATGTTAGTCCTTTAGACAGTACATAGAGGTAGACCAGCTGTTTATTCACGGTCTGTGAGGAATGTAGATTATTTTTATAAGTATAATGCTTTTGCAATATGTTTGTATTCTGTGATCATTTGAAAACCTTTAATCATGTTAATAGTAAAGCAAACATTTCTGTCTTGAAAGAAAATGAGATGCTTTTTTATGCCGTGGTATTAGCTGTTTGCACAAAGCTTTATATTTCAAAAGTCAGAGGACCTAGATACTTCATATCTTGCATACATGTACAGACGCCTTATGTTCTGATGTTTTCAGTCTGGCAAATGTCCCTTGTCTTGTGCTTGGTTTGGTGAATCCTTAAAACATTTAAAAATTGTCAATTGATTTTGTGTCTAGACGACGTCAAAAAGCTAGACTAAAGTGTGCTGTTTCCTAGAAGTGGCCTCAACAATGTATTAGTTTGTGATAAGGTCAGCTTAAGGGGAACCACTAGTGGTAAAAGATATATGGTATACAGTTGTATTAGCATATTGCTATGTATTTGTTTATTCTACATTGGCTATAGGTATGGGGGAGGGTTGAGATCTCACAAAACATGTTTAACCCTGCCACATTTTTGCGCCTGTCCCACTGGTCATTAACCTCTGGCCTTTGTTTATAAGTGTTTTTTTTAAATTATAGTTCATAGATGTATCGGAGTTTAGAGTGACGTCCATTTTCTCTGAACTAGAACACATTTTTGTTTAGGGGCCAGCTGAAGCCTGCCTCTGGATGCGGGATTTTCTCGCTGTGTTGAAGACCCATTGGTGGCCTTGGGCTGTTTTTCTGCTCTTTGTTCGGGTTGTTGTCTCTTTGACATATTCTCCGTTTCCATTCTCAATTTTACAATCTTTATCATGTAAACTAAGCAATAGTCTAAAAGTCAATTGACCATGATTGAGAGGGGCAGGGCCAAATAATGTCCATGTAAATGAGATGTGTCAATGCTAATACCACCGCTTACCAAACAAAAATGCAGGCAACATGGAATTGGGGAATATAAGCCCCCTTTTGATTTTACTGAGTCTGATTTGATGTCTTCAATATTCAGTTTTATTCTTACACAAATTTCAAAATGAGTATGAAGGACACATCTTGCGCTACTGGTAAAACTGTTTACTTTATTATAATTTTTTCACCGGAGGGGGCATTAAGTGTTACCCATGTCTATCTGTAATGTTCGCCAGTACGTTCATACGTGCAAAAATTTGTTTCTGTTCTCTGACTTCAGTTTGCCTCAACTAAATGTTATGAAACTTGTGCACAATGCTTATTACCACAACACACAGATCAAGTTTGAATTGGGTTGTGTCACTTTAACTTTCTTGAGTGATGTCCCTTTATAACGTTATATGCAAGTGGGGGCATCATCTGTGTCCCAATCCATTCCCCATTAATTTCCCATTATAATGGAAAAGACCGGATATGGGGTATCAATATATGACACAAAATAAATACACACTTGAAAAAACTAAAAGCAAAGAAGCAGCACTTTTTGTTTTTTTGCTTGCCTCAAATTCCCATTGACATGCATGGAGCAAAAATTCTCATCTTACTCATTACTGGTTTTAGCATATTTTTATATGACCGCAAAAAATTTGAGTTCATATATTGCTGTCACGCCGTCGTCGTCGTTGTCCAAAGACATTTGGTTTCCGGACAATAACTTTAGTATAAGTGAATGAAATTCTATAAAATTTAAACACAAGGTTTAATACCACAAAAAGAAGTGTGGGATTGATTTTTGGGGTTATGGTCCCAACTGTTTAGAAATTAGGGGGCAAAAAAAAAACATTTTTGTAGTTTCCAGACAATTACTGGTGTATTAAACAGTGTATGGATCTCTCTGAAATTGTACAAGTGTCCATACCACAAAGGGAAGTTTAGGATTGACTTTGGGGGTTATGGCCCATACCGTTCAGGAATTAGGGGCAAAAAAGGGGAAAAAAGGTTTTCCTGGTTAATAGACAATTACTTATTATAAGTATTAGTCAATGGATCTCTATGAAATTGTACCACAAGGTTTATTACCACACACGGAAGGTTGGGGTCAATTTTGGGGGTCATGGCTTTAATTGTTATAATTGTTTAATTGTTTCTTATTACCACATAATACAGATCAAGATGGAAATTGGGTAGCATCACTTTTACCATTCTTGAGTTATGCCCCTTTATAAACATAAAAATTGCTGAATTTTTCGTTTCCGTTCTCGAACTTTATTTTGCCTCAACCAAATTTTATGAAACTTATACACAATGCTTATTACTTTTTAATACATATCAAGCTTGAAATTGGGTGGTGTCACTTTTACCGTCCTTGAGTTATGCTCCTTTATAAACATAAAAATTGCTGAATTTTTCAGTTCCGTTCTTTAACCTTAGTTTGCCTCAACCACATGTTATGAAACTTATAAACAATGCTTATTACCACTTAATACAGATCAAGCTTGAAATTGGGTGGTGTCACTTTTACCGTTCTTGAGTTATGCCCCTTTATAAACATAAAAATTGCTGAATTTTTCGCTTCCGTTCTTTAACTTTAGTTTGCCTCAACCAAATGTTATGATTTAACTTATAAACAATGCTTATTACCACTTAATACAGATCAAGTTTGAAATTGGGTGGTGTCACTTTTACCGTTCTTGAGTTATGAACCTTTATATCTTTATATGATATGCAAGCGGGGGCATCATCTGTGTCCCATGGACACAATCCACATTTATTTTATATGCTGAATCTAATCATTGGAATTACATTTTAGATGTTGGACCATTAAGCATTATATAGGGGATAACATTCGATTGATTTATGATATTTTACAGTATACAGAAGAGAACAATATTCATCATTACATGTTCAAAAGGAAATGACACAAATTTAATAATACAAAGCAGACCTCCCCAACTACACCAAAAATAACTATGTTTCTCCGTAAAGTTGTTTTGATTGTTTAAAGCTAATCGACTTTAAAAAATCACTGCAATTATGTCATCCTATGATACCACCTTTTTAAATAATTCTACAAAAAAAAAAACATATTGTAATTATTATTAAATGCCAACTATTAAACATGTTAAATAAGAATTAAAATCCAATAAACCACAGTTCCCAAAACTCAATGTATAGTGCTATTACAGATAGCAGTTACCCGACCACCCCCTCTTTTTTTTGCATAGAAAATTATCGCCATCTAGATATGCTTGGTTATATCTGTCGAAATTTTTGACCGGAAACGGCAAGTTGGTGAGTACATTTTTTTTTGAATAGCCAATTTAACCGGGCAAGGAATCAGAGCTTGTACTTTCCAATATTATAAGTATTCCTCTTATCTTGTACAAATAAATTTTATATTTATACCTCACGCAATTTTTGCGTCGGGTATAATGTTTTTGACCCGTCCATCTGTCCGTCCGTCCGTCTGTCATTCCATCCATCTATTCGTCAGGCCAAATAAAAATATATGTGTGGTTCCAGTTACCTACCCTTCTTTTTAGTCTTAATAATAGCCTACCCTAAAGATTTTTTTGTCATTTTTCATTAATCACTGTCAAAGTCAGAATGGTGCTCCCATAGACTCAATTTAAAAAAAAAAACATAAAAACAAATCCCTACCTACCTACCCTAACTTTTTATTGATGTAACTGGAACTACACATTCCATTTTATTTGGCCTCATTTATGAAACTTTATATATAATAAGGACAAACTATGTAGACGTGCATATCGACAGGAAATTATGATTCATTTTTTTTTTCTATGAGTTATGCCCCTTTGCACTTATTGGCCTCAATATACTACTGCAACAGTTTGTTATTGCAACTCCTCTGAAATTACACAACATAATTTCATGAAACTTTGTAGATAATAAGGACAAACATATAGACAGAAAATTATGATTCCATTTTTTATAGGAGTTATGCCCCTTCGCTTTGAACTTAACATTTTTGCCATAATATACTAAACAGTAGTTTGTCATCGCAGCTCCTTTGAAACCACACAATCAAGAGATCAAGACTTTTAAGTGTGTGTTGTTCAGCAGATCATGATTTTTTAGTACATATCTAGGAAATCCTAGTTGTGTATAGAATGATTGTAAAGTGTACATGTCCAACTGGCAGGTGTCATCTGACTATGACCTCATTTTCATGGTTTAGTGGTGAAAGTTAAGAGTTTGGGTTTTGATCTGTTTTTTATACGACCGCAAAAATTAAAATTTTTTTGGTCGTATATTGGTATCAAGTTGTCGTCGTCCGAAGACAGATGGTTTCCGGAAAATAACTTTAGTATAAGTAAATAGAAATCAATAAAATTTTAACACAAGGTTTATAACCACAAACGAAAGGTTGGGATTGATTTTGGGGGTTATGGTCCCAAAGGTTTAGGAATTAAGGGCCAAAAAAAGGGCCCAAATAAGCATTTTTGCAGTTTCCAGACAATAACTTGCGTTTAAGTGTATGAATCTCTCTGAAATTATACAAAAGTTTCCATACAACAAAGGGATGGTTATGGGAGGTTACGGCTCAAACCTTTTAGCAATTAGGGGCAAAAAAAAGGGGGGAAAACTATGGTTATTAGTTAAAGGACAATTTAGACAATTTAAAAGCAGTGTAAGGGAGGTTGTTCAATCCATTCAAAGAATACTGTTGTATATATGTTTGATTACCTTCCTTACACTGCTTGTAAATTATGTATTAAGAAATGATGATTGACTTGAGATGATTAGCTGTAAATTTATTTTTAGAAGTTACTATTAATTAATATTAATTTTAACCATGACTGTATGTCATTTTATATTTTGATATTTTATGATGTATTTAAATGAGTAGTTATGGTTGCAAACTCCATGAAAAATTTGAATTGAGATTATTTTTGGAATAAGGGAAAGGGGGAGTTGAAAAAATTGGGGGGGGGGGGGGTAAATAAGAATTAGTGGGGGGGCTATAATTTTTCTCATTTCAGATTTCAAAAATTAAAAAGAAAATTTCTTCAAATATTTTTTTTGGGGGGGGGGGGGGTTGATATTCAACAGCATAGTGTATTGCACAAAAGCAAAAAAAAAACGGGTAAATTTTTTTTGGGGGGAAGGGGGGGGGGGGGGGCAATTCGCAACAGCATAGTGTATTGCACAAAAGAAAAAAATTGAATATAAATTCAAATCATATAACCAATTTTAAGTTCTTTGACTATACTTATTCTGTGTCAGAAACCTATTATGTGTCAGAAACCTATCATGTGTCAAATATTTAATTACAATCCAAATTCAGACCTGTATCAAGCGCGAATATGGTGTCCATTTTGGCTGCAACTTTTCAGGGTTGGACGTCTGCGCTCAGCAAAGCAATTTATATTAAACTATAAGCAATAGGTCAACCATATTTGGTGTATTGAATGATTGTAAGGTGTATATATCTGTCTGGCAGGTATCATTTGACGATGACCTCCTTTTTAGCTCATGTGAGCTTATGCCATCACTTGGCTTCCGTGGTCGACATCTGTCGTCGTAAACTATTTCATGAATCTTCTCCTGTGAAACTTCTGGGCCATATACCTTCAAACTTAAACTGAATGTTCCGTATATAGGGTATCTAGTTAATAAATTGTGTCCGAAGTTTTGATCCATCAAGAAACATGGTCGCCATGGCTAAAATAGAACATAGAGGTCAAATGCAGTTTTTGGCTTATATCTCAAAAACTAAATCATTGAGAGCAAATCTGACAGGGTAAAAATGTTCAATAGGTCAAGATCTATCAGCCCTAAAATTTCCAGACGAATCGAACAACCGATTGTTGGGTTGCTGCAACTAAATTGAAGATAAAGATAAACTGTAAACAGCAATAATGTACAGCAAAGTAAGATCTACAAATAAGTTCATATGACCAAAATTGTCAATTGACTCCTCAAGGAGTTATTGCCCTTTAAAGACAATTTTTCATAATTTGTTCCTCTAGTTTGCTTACTTTAAAAAAATCTTCTCTTTTGAAACGGCTGAATCAATTCAGCCAAACTTGGGCTGAATGGGTTTAGAGTATCTAGTTTAAATTTCTACATTTTATTTCCTTGTTCGTCAAGAAACATAGCCACTATGGCTAAAATTGAACAAAGGGATAAAATGCTTTTTTTTTGGCATTTGAAGAAAATATGACAGATACAAAGAACATTTAAATGGCATTTTTAAGCCACTCATTAATATATATAGAAAAGCAAAAATAATTATTGATGAAAGATTTAAGCAAAAAATTACAGGTGGGCGATTCAGGCTCTTGAGAGCCTCTTGTTATGGTTCATTGGTCAATGTTAAGTTTTCATTGTTAAGTTTTTTTCTAGGATATTTCAAGCAATAGGTCAACTATATTTGGTGTATGGAATGATTGTAAGGTATATGTCTGTCTTGCAGGTATCATCTGACTTTGACCTCATTTTCATGGTTCATTGGTCAATATTAAGTTTTCATGGTTAAGTTTGTTTCTTAGAAACTATAAGCAATATGTCAACTGTATGTAATACATAGATTGCCTTACTGCCTGTAAGGTGTACTTGTCTGTCTTGGATGGTTCATCTGACCTTGACCTCATTATCATCGTTCACTGGTCAATGCTACGTTTTCCTCGTTAAGTTTATTTCTTAGAAACTATAAGCAATAGGTCAATTATATTTCGTGTATGGAATGATTGTGAGGTGTACATGTACATGATGTATTTCTTGTTTGGTTTATCTGACCTTGACCTCATTTTCTTTTATTATCGTAAGTTTATGTGATACTTGTAGTAAAGCTTGTATATTTAGGAGTATCAACATTAAATCAATTTTCAGTAAATGAGGCAAGACATTTCAGTGTGTGCACTCTTGTTTTTCTAGGAGTAATGCCTGTGTGAACTTAGAATGTTGGCCTAAATATACTACTGTAAGAGTTTATCATCGCAACTCCTCTGAAACCACACAACAGAATTTCGTGAAACTTTGTAGATAGTTAGGACATACAGGGGTTTATCTAGGTATTTTGGGAAAAAGGACCCTGGCCAATTTTGGGAATTTTTTAACACGGGTTTCAGTGAAATTGGGAAAAACAACCTATATACCAAATGCTAGTTTTAGTGTGTTTAGTTCAATAAAAATTTTCTTTTTTGGTGAACATGGTGAAAATAAAGTAAGAAACTACATGAAGGCTATTAATCATTAAATTTTCTGTTCTGTTTTTTGGTGAAAAAGACAAGTATTGTCACATTTTATTTTATTTTTACATGAACATTTGTGAACTAAAATATTTTTCTGTATAAAATATATCCTGTTTCTTTTTTCTTTTTTTTTTATATATCTTTTAGTTTTCAATTTCAGGGTTGTTATTTCATAGCTGTCACATGCTAGAATTTTTTTTAAATTTATGTATTTCAAGGATTTGTATATTAAGAACTATACAAATCATTTTTTTTGTTTATAAATTTATTGTATTTTATCTGCAAACCCGGAATTATAGCCTTATCCGTTTCCGGAATTTGATCTGGTTTTGTAATTTTCTTCACTTCCTGTGTTTTGGCAGCCATTGTTTGTCAATGTTGTTTTTTGTCAGTCATTATGTTTCAACTGGGATTTACACATCACTTGTTGGCAATTTTCGGCATAAAGCTAGCGGTTGAACATAATAAACATCTCTGTCTTGAATAATAAAGATGAAAATGAGTTTTGTAATCAATTGGGAATTTTTCCCCCAAAATTGGGATAAATGTAGGGGTTTTGCCGTTGGGAATGGGTCCGAATACCGGACCCTGTGGAATGCTAGAAAAATCCATGACATACTATGTATATGTGCATATGCACAGGAAATTTTTATCAGTTGATTTTTGTAGGAGTTATGAGTTTTAGGAATCTGGTGAGATTTTGTTTGCCCAGTGACAATTTTGGGGTGTGGGGTATGTGAGCGTGCTCACAACTGACACAAGGGTTCTTTAATTCGAGACAATTGTGCACAGACCCTGGCATCATAGCGAGTTGATTCTTCAAGTATATTTTCATAGCTTCTTTCTGTATTTCTATGTGGGTATTAAAGCGACAACCGAAGCACATTTCGTACTACAAATGTACAAAGGATCAATGCTTTTACAACACTGTAAAATGACAAAAGAAGGATTCAATTTGATAATGAGATGTTTATGCTACAATCATGATATAGCAGTTCATATCAAGCTTTTCATTAGTTTTCCTATGCATTGTTCTGATGTTCTCAAAGGAAGCACATGCAGTCATGAAAAAATGAATTTTATTGGTAAATAAATGAAATATAATTCTGGAATGTCTCCATGACTGTTGTCTGTCAATCAAAACTATAATAACATACATGTAATGCAATTGAATATTAAATATTAACATACAGTGAAAACAGGCACACAAAATAGTTATATTTGTATACTTAATTAAAGAGAGTAAAGTTATGATCTTCTACTTAGAAAAACTCTTTATGAACAAATATTATTGCAGGTGATATGGTTCCAACTGAAATAAAATTAATGGCTGACAAAAGATCTATTGATTTGTACCTCAAATTACTTGAGTCAGGCTCTGAAAAAAAGAGAGACATACGTTTAGTAGTAGTTGGAAAAAAAGGTGCAGGAAAGACATCATTGATTAAAAGATTGTTCTCTGAAGAGAATACAGATGTAACTAGTACAAATGGAATAGAAATCCACACAATAAAATGCAAAGCAAAGGCTGATGATGGCATATGGAATAAATTAGATGGTATGATGTATAAATTTAAACACAAATGTTTCTCTATTCTTAAGAAAGTATTTATAATGTTTT
The DNA here is from genome assembly GCF_021869535.1 of Mytilus californianus. Taxonomy (NCBI): domain Eukaryota; kingdom Metazoa; phylum Mollusca; class Bivalvia; order Mytilida; family Mytilidae; genus Mytilus; species Mytilus californianus. The sequence goes on from NW_026262723.1 coordinate 673,587, forward strand.
TGTTTTCTAGTTTACATAACTTATTATTCAACAATATTATTTGATTTTTTAGGGGACTATCTATCAATTTCCAGTTTTCAAAGCATAGGTCTTACAGGATCCAATTCAAGGATACATTTCAATTATTCCAGGTCAAGAATTTTCATAAATAGTTCATCCAGTCAGAAACTATGTGAAGAGATATTTATGGTACAAGTGTGTATCTGGTACAATAGAAATGGTACCATTAATGTTATAGGCTTTTAAACAGTATCAGAAAAGATGAACAAAATAACTAAAGCTTGGTTTGATTTTGTCAAAATATGACCCCAAAAGTTCATTGTTACATTATTGTTACAACCACATTTGCATCCATATGCATGCGACACATGGTTTGACCTCTGTCAAGATTTTGATTGTGCATGTGCTTATCATGTTCAGTTACTTCATCTCCTTTAACTGGTAACACCTGCCTGATTTAAATTTTAATTAAAAAGATGATGTTGATCATATTTTTATCGATGATATGATATCACACAGAAAAGAGGAATATCATTATAATACTATTTCATGTGATTTTTATATTTATCTATTTAAATTGCCTTTTTGTCACATGCCTTCTTTAGAGCTAATGTTGACGGATAATTATGGGTTTTCCAGTCGTAAAAATGTTGATACTTCATGAAAATTGTTTGCCTTTTCTATTGTTTTCTGTGGACTTTTTGTACTACTGGTATACTTTTAAATATGGTATATACGCGTATAAATCAATTCTGAAAGTTCCAAATCAATACAGTTTATGTGGATTTGGTAGCTAATGCTGTTTTAACATGTGAAGACATGGATATAAAATGTGTCATGATTGCTCATAAGACAGCTTTCCAACAATGACCAAAGGATGAGGGTGTAAACAATTACAACTCACTGTTTGCCTTCAAAATTATTTGTAAACCACATCATCTCATGATGATTCTTAATGCATGCTTTTTTGGATTTATTTTGATGAATATCTTAACTTTATTAGCAACATATTAATAATAAGGTATGTGTAGAATATGCATCAAGTTTTGTGGTTTTCGTCAAATCTGTTATATCAATATTACAACCAACTGAAGAAACTCCCTTTTCAATTGTGATAACTGTTAATGAGTATTTTTGTAGAACTAGCTTAGGGTTGGAAAAAAAATTGATGGACAACATTTATTTTGTAACTGTTTATTACTTATTTTATGATAGATCTTACTTAGTATTTCTTTACTATTACATGTATTATAATTTTCTAATGATAGGAACCAATAAAGAAACTGAAATTCATGCAAGACTCTTGAAACAATACAAAGGAACAATTGAAGCATCAGTACAAGAAGTAACACATGAAGTTGTTAGGGAAAACACCCTCATAACCATTCTGTACAAGCGTATTGAGGAATTGAAAGAATCAGAGACAGTAAGCCAGCAGCCTAAAAAAAGAAAACTTCAAGTAACCACTGAATCTCAAGTTGAACCTCCAGTAACCTCGCAGCAACGAAACCAATCATTAAAACAGGCAAAAATGGATATTGAAACCATGCTTAAATCTAATGTTGATTTACATGACAAAGAGGAGTATGCCACATTATTGCTATGGGATTTTGCAGGAGATGAAGAATTTTACCACACACATCAAACCTTTTTGTCCTCAGGTGCAATTTATCTTGTTGTAACAAAACTCAATGAAGCTGACAACAAAAATGCACAAGGTAACATTTCATAGAGATAAGATAAGTGAGATTTAAAATATTTTATATTTTATTTAACTTTTTCTTAGCTTAAAATGCAAATTGTTGTCAAGAACTATAGATTCCAATTTATGCTCCAAGTAAAGAAGAAAATATGGGAGGCAATCAGTCAATTGGTCCGAGGACACAGTTATCGTCCTTAGATTTTCGTTGTCAACAAATATAGTCCCTAGTGTGGACAGTGTATAACTTGCAAATTTTGTTCATACACTTTTCAAATTTATTTCTTCATATTTTATGCATGAAATATTAAGTTAAGGTATGAAATTACATAAAATTATTAAAAAAATTTGGGTGCTGAATCTTTATGTTAAGTAGTGATTTGGTCCAGTTCAAAAAGGTCAAAAACTAGTATGTCTGAAGCTGTTGAACTGAATTTTAGACCCCCTTAACATAGAATTGTCAATATTTTGAGTTAGAGCTGGTAGACTTTTCTATAATTTTGATATTATTTGTCCCAATAGTAGTACACTACACTGTAAAAATCTTTTTGAGATAGAGCAGGTGCGATTTTTTGGAAAGTTTGCTATAGCTTGCTGTAGCAATAAACTTTCCTATGGCATCGGCCTCAAACTGGAAGTTGGACAGACTATCTTACTATAGGATGTGTGTTCTATCCCAAGATAATGTAGTACTAGTGTTTGAATACAAATTAAATAAAGACGCTTTTGAAATTTTTTTGAGTTACTTCTATTTTGATAAGCTTACAGCTTAAATAAAATTAATTAAAAATTGGACTGAAGGTTCACCGACAATTCAAATGGATCCAACTTTATTTTGAAAATGAGTATCTCAAAAACTACTTCGCGGTTCTGCCCTGCACGGAAGATAAAAGCAATACACATCAACACGAGGCAGCAGTTTCTACGTTTAATTAATTGATATTAATTGATATTTATTTCGAGGTGTGTGTTGATTTTTTTTTTTTTACATTTATTCATGAAATTAAAGAATTCTTATTATTAAGAATGTCGTAATCTTTTCAATTTTTACGTTTGCAAATGGTATTAGGTGTGACCTCTATAAATTATGCATACTTTGAACTGTCACTGTTTATGTTATCTGTATGTTTTCCTACGGGAATCCCTAGACATGGGTTTAATCCATATATGTGAACCTCCTGACGGGAGTACAATAATCCCGGTGTCACGGGTCTCCCCCGTCCTCCCATTGAAGAGATGATAAATACTGTGTTTAAAAAATTCTCATGAATGAACATTTTCTGGCGCCATTTTTACGATATTTACAAATGTTTATTAAAGATGTAAAAGCCCGAGTGTATTGAAAGTATCCTCATATCTCGTCCCATAACAACTCGGCCTATAACATACAATCGGCCTCACAAAATCACAAAAAATTTTGTGGTTGTATATTGGTATGACGTTGGCGTCGTCGTCGTCCGAAGACACATTGGTTTTCGCACTCTAACTTTAGTTTAAGTAAATGGATCTCTATGAAATTTTACCATAAGGTTCAATACCACAAAAGGAAGGTGGGGATTGATTTTTGGGGTTATGGTACCAACAGTTTAGGAATTAGGGGCCAAAAAGGGGCCAAAAATAAGCATTTTTTTAACTTCCAGACTTAACTTGTGTGTTAGTGTATGGATCTCTCTGACATTGTACAACAAGGTTCCATATCAGAAAGGGAATTCTGGGATTGGTTTTGGGGGTAATTGCCTCCAAATTTTAGGAATTAGGGACCAAAAAGGGGCAAAAAACAAGCATTTTTCTAGTTTCATGACAATAACTTGTGTGTAAGTGTATGGATCTTTCTGAAATTGTACTACAAGGTTCCATATCACAAAGGGAAAGCTGGAATTGAGTTTGGGGGTAATTGCCTAAAACGTTTAGGAATGAGGGGCCAAAAATAAGCATTTTTCTAGTTTCCAGACAACAACTTGTGTTCAAGTGTATGGATCTATCTGAAATTGTACTGCAAGGTACCATACCACAAAGGGAAGGTTGGGATTGAGTTTGGGGGTGATGAATCATAAGGGGGTTCAAAACATTGGGGGGGGGGGGATTTTTTTTTCCTTTTTTTTTCATTAAAATTTTCCATTTTAAATTGGTTATTTCTGATTTATATGTAAAGGCAAATAATAATGATATGGTTTGAATATGTAAATTAAAAAAAATTAAGTTCTTAGACCATATTCATTCTTTGTCAGAAACCTATGCTGTGTCAAATATTTAATCACAATCCAAATTCAGTGCTGTATCAAGCTTGAATGTTATGTCCATACTTGCCCCAACTGTTCAGGGTTCGACCTCTGCGGTCGTATCAAGCTGCGCCCAGCAGAGCATTTTATTAAATTTTCAAATGACTATAACTCGAAAACAGTAAGTGATAGACACACACAGTCTTCAGAAATGATCACAGGACAATAAAACAAATCAAATAAAATATAGGATGAGTCCCTATGGGTCACCCCCACCCACTTCAATTTGAGAATGTGCTTTTATCTTTTAAACAGTCGAGATCCCCACCCTTAAACCATATATATTCTTGTATGAGACAATAAAAAAAATCAAATGCAATATTGGGGGAGTCCCTGGGGTCACCCCACCCCCTTCTGTTTGAGAACTTGTAAACGGTCGCTATCCCCACCCCTAAACCATAAATATTCTTGTATGGAACAATAAAACAAATCAAATGAAATATGAGGGAAGTCCAAGGGGGGTCAACCCACCCACTTATTTATACAACGTGTAAACGGTCGAGGTTCCCACCCCTAAACCATAAATATTCTTGTATGGGACAATTAAACAAATCAAATGAAATATAGGGGAAGTCCACGGGGGTCACCCCACCCCCTTATATATACAACGTGTAAACGGTCGAGGTTCCCACCCCTAAACTATAAATATTTTTGTATGGGACAATTGAACAAATCAAATGAAATATAGGGGAAGTCCACGGGGGTCAACCCACCCCCTTATATATACAACGTGTAAACGGTCTAGGTTCTCAATTCTAAACCATATATATTCATGTATGGGACAATAAAACAAATTAAATGGAATATAGGGCGAGTCCCTGGGGGTCATCCCACCCCCTCCTGTTTGAGAACTTGTAAACAGTCGAGATCCCCACCCCTAAACCATAAATATTCTTGTATGGGATGATAAAACAAATCAAATTAAATATAGGGGAAGTCAATGGGGATAACCCCCCCCCCCCCCCCCCCCCCTTCCTTTTTGAGAACTTGTAAACGGTCGAGATCCCCACTCCTAAACCATATATATTCTTGTATGGGACAATAAAACAAATCAAATGAAATAAAGGGCGAGTCCCCTGGGAGTCACCTCCCCCTTTTGAGAAATTTTAAACGGTCGAGATCCCCACCCTTAACCATATATATTCCTGTTCGTCATTTCAAGAAGAATTGAATGACATGTATTGGTTTAAGTTTGATGTCTTATTTAAATTAAGAGATGTGGTAATTTTTGCGAATGAACCAGCTATTCAAAAGAGTTCAAAGGAAGAAGCTATATAAACAATTATAGGTCACCATATGGTCGTCAAGAATAAGAAAAACTCATACCATATAGTAAGCTATAAAAGGCCCTGATATAAAAAAAATGTGGAACAATTCAAACAAGAAAACTAACTGCTTTTAAAATTAGTAATAATACAATTTACTAAAAACAAATATGAAGGACCCAAATCAATAAAAAATACTAAAATCACAGGCCCTTTATATGGGATGGGCACAGAAAGAAATTAACAGAGCTTTCTGTATATTTAAAATCTAAAAACATTGCAATGCTGGTGAAAGTAAAGACAGCTCGTAATGTGTTTTTCATTTTTCCGTTCAACTACAAATAACTTGCACATCTTTATGAGACTTAAATAAATGGTGATTGAAATCGGTATTCTATTTCTTTGTAGATTTATTCCAGTTATGGATGGACTCAATCCATTGCTACAGTAGACTGGAAGAGGACAAAAGTAATTCTGCTGACAGCAAGACATCAGATGATCTTGATCCACCAGTAGTTATTGTTGGTACTTGGAAAGATGCTGTGACCTCTGATGTAGAAGAGGTATTGAAAATCTACAAATGTTTATGGGTTGCAAGCACACTTCTACTGTTCTTTCATTTTTGTACAGGACCATCATGTTTTACTGATAGTGTAATCTAATCAGATCAACATTTTGACAATATCTAATGCATACCTGTCAACCTATGCAAATGAAAATGCAGGTCATGACCTGCATTGAAGAATCAAATCTTAGGTCATAAAGCGGACGAACTTTTTACAGCTGAATTTAAGTATTTAGGGGACATGTCGTTATATTTTAAATCCAACAGTTTCCAAAATATGTTCGCATGATGAATTTCTAATAGAAAATAGGCTTTAATTTCATTTGTTCATTGCATAAGCCATTGACATATTAATGTGTTCAATATACTGTATTATGTCAAACCTAACTATACCCCATCTCCTAGTTTGATTTAGAGTATTAACTCAATCTCAAGCTATAGTGCTTGATATCATTTATCATTATTCACCGTTGGACGTGATTTTTATTTCTCAGTATGTATCATGCTGTGTAACAAATATAAAAGAGAGTGATTATTATAATGTAATAAAATAATTAAGCATTCAAAGGAACTGAAGATAAAAAAATTAATTTTCAAAATATTGTTTTCATAGTTCTAAGGTAGAAAAATAAAAGAATATAATATTCTGATATGTATTTGCATTCAATTCGTTCTAAGATTTAATCTTTTTACAAATATAAATCATAAAATTAAGGAGTATATTGTGAAAGGTGACAAAAAAGGGAAAGTAACTCAAATTTGTTGTCAATTTTAAAATAGACAAAATTATTTATGACCTTAAGCTACGGTAATTGGTGTTAATTAACAGTGTGTTTGACACCAAAGCTGTCAAGTGAAGCCATGCACTTAATGGGTCATTGTTGATAAATATTCCAAATCAACTTCACAAATAATACATGATGGTCTTGAAGTATAAATTCTGCGTACTGACGCTGTTTATCATCTTAATAACGTGTTAAAGTGTTCTTTTTTTTTGTCTTTATTAATATTACTTTTACTGTTTGGTCTGTTTTTGGTGATATATATATGTGACGTGGCTCTGTACTTATGCATCCCGTCATTGTGTTGTTTGTATTATTTTTCATTTTTACTTGTGTGCTTTGTCCGTGTGACTTTTTATGTTTCTTTGATACATATGACGTGTCTCTGTACTTTAAACATCCCGCCATTGTGTTATTGTTCTATTATAATTTTTGCATACTTTGAATGACAAAATTATTTTATATCTCTACCTGTGTGACGTTTACATTCTGACGTGAAACGCGCGATTCTACGCCAGAGTTAATGTTAAAATTACGATTCGGTCCCAGTGCTTAAAATCCCTCAATCCTTTATGGGTTGGTTTAGCATACATAAATAATATACAAAAATAAGTAAGCAATGAATGAGGTTGTTAAATGTGATATATGATTTTTTGTGCTTCTTTGTTAAATATTTGTTTGTTTTTGTTGTGATTAAGATTGTATCGATATCACGGTGTTGACTGCTGTACCCCTATTTTGACATTTTTACCTATTATGTCTGTTTTATTCACGCATCGTTGTCAATATAATGAAATTGGATGCGACTGTCATACAAGTGAGAGGTTTAGCGCTTTAAAACCAGGTTCAATCCACCATTTTCTACATAAGAAAATGCCTGTACCAAATCAGGAATATGACAGTTGTTGTCCATTCGTTTGATGTGTTTGTGCTTTTGATTTTGCCATTTGATTAGGGACTTTCCATTTTGAATTTTCCTCAGAGTTCAGTATTTTTGTGATTTAACTTTTCACTTAATTTGACAGTTAACACAGCTATTTGAACTTCTTGTCTAGGAAGAATTGCGAATTTGCCTGGTATTTCAAAGGAAAATCACTTATGAAATCAATCTAAAGGCTCAAGAATCCGGGTGAAAACGGGTTATTTTCCAAATTCACAGGTTATTTGAAGACCCAGAGGATAATTAAACCATCCCGGGTAAGGGGTGAAATTCTCGGGTGTGACCCGCAGGATACGGGTCAATTGACAGGTATGATAATGAAATAACTTTATCAGTTTAAAGTGTTATCAGGAATAGCAAATCCTTTATCACATTTTAAAAAAGTTGTGTTTTTACGATAATTTATTTAATATAATATAGTTATATGATTATCATATATGTTTATATACATGTAGCTTTAGTATTTACTTCATGTTTTCAAATATGTTCAAAGCATTCATATATTTGTAAAGACCAAACAAACAAACAAGCATATTTTTTTTGTAGATTGACGATGCATGCCGAGAAAACATTTTTAAGTTTACGAAGAATATGTCAGAAGATGAACTAAAACATATAAGGCAAGAATACTTCATTTCCAATACAGAAGATGACCCCAGTGTATTCCAGCAAATCCGAGAAGACATCCTCAACTTAGCCAGAAAAATAAAAACATGGAACAAAGTTTACCCCTTAAAATTTATTCAGCTGGAAAAACGACTTCAAGAGAAAAAGAAGGAGTTACCAATTATTTCCTTTCATGAAATTAAGCACATCTCTACTAATACACCTAATCCACTAAATGATGAGGAACTCAGATTGTTCCTGGAATTTCACCATGAGATCAGAGCTTTAGTTTATTTCAAAGATCTGTCTTCTTATATTATTTTAGACACACAGTGGTTGTCTGATGCTTTTAAATGTATAGTCACAGCTAAGAAATTTAGAGCTTTTAGTACTAGAAATAGAACAAAATGGGATGAATTGTATAGCAGAGGCAAATTACATAGTGAGGTTTTAGACGACATATTTAGAAAAAGTGAAAACATTTTTGCCAAACACAAGGATCACATCCTTAACGTAATGGAGAAATTTGATATCATTATACGTCCTAACATATCAGAAACTCTAAGAGACGCTGGTGATGACAAACCTCTCTATTATGTACCTTGTATGATTAAATCAGAACCCGAGTGTGATATATACGAAATGTTTAATGTTACAGAAAACACTTGTAATAAGTCCACCTGGTTATGTTATATGTTTAGGTTTCTTCCACCTCATTTAATGAATCATTTAATTGCGTCACTGTGCAGGAAATATAAAGTTGCAGAAGTTGTAACGAAGGAACAGAAAAGACAAATTGCTCTCTTCAGAGGTTCAGCTGTCTTTGAGTTACAGAAAACGACAAAATTAGCAAAATTGCATATAATGAAATGTCCGAATTGGATTCAAATTCAGGTTTGGCAATTTGAGAAAGGACGTCAAGGAGGTATGTACAAATACATTGACGACTTTGTGACGGAGGAAATTGTCAAAATAATAAGCACAAGATTTAAGATGTCGAATGTGAACTTTTGGAAAAAATGGGAATGTGGCCTAACAAAACCAGAGTCTGTTACAGGATCAAATGACTTTCGTGAAGATCAGAATACAAAATATTATTGTGTGACATGTAAAATTGCACATGAGTTCACTGGTGAATGGTCAGATCTACAACATAGAACATTTGATGTAAGTAAAAGATTTATTCATGTTTGATGAATTTTACATGGAAAATTTGTAATAAGATGGTACATTGGTTAACCTCTTTCAGTCCTTCCATCAATCCATCCAATGAACGTTTTCCTAGCTTTTCCCGCGGACTAACGTTAAGAGAATTGACAACTTAATAGCTATATGTTGATTTAAACTGTTTTTCACTTTCACATTCATTGTTTATAGTGATCCAGTTTGATATAAACATATATTCTTACACATTACAAATGCATTACATCCATATATTATGTATATGAAACATTTTTTTTTCAAAAAAGTGTCGATTAGAGTTTCATGAAATTTGCTATACCGTGTGATACCTTTTCAAATATGATACTCAGCAACTCCGTATTTACCAAATACTATTGATATTAAAACAGGTAGGAAAAGCTCAACTTGTTTCCTCTAGAAAATAAAAGCAAGACATATATTTTAATTCAGAATCAGGCAGCAGTGATGTCCTTTACCTCCTTTTCTTAGTACAGATGGTCTAAAGACCAAACAAAAAATTGTAATGAGATGAGCTGAATATTTTAGAATTATCTGTAAAAACTATAATCTGCTTGTAGAAATACAAGATGCTCTATCTATGCAACCATTGAAATTACATGCAAGTTGTTATATGTTTCCATAATGATTTATACATTTGAGAAGAGTGCTGTTTTACTTATATATAAGGTAAGGGGGATCATATGATAGTAGTAATTTTATTTTCTAAATTATTGTAGATGTCACAGAGTTCTGAAAACGTTCCAATATATAATTCTCACACAGAAAGATCCAGTCAAATCCAAACTACCAGTCAATCCACCAAGGTAACAAGCTACTATATTATAGCATGGAAAGTTATCCTCATGTTGATATTTGTATAACTAGCAGTAAGTATAAACGTAATGTACATGAGGATGTCAGATAGATTAATTATTACTTGTATTACTTCAGAACTATTTTCTGACAAAGTTATACATTCGTCAAATCGAGGAACTTTTATTTAGCATGTTTAGATTGACAATGGATTATATGAAATATTTCTTGCTGTTAAAATGCAAACTATTTGGACAGTAAATTCAAGATTATCCAAACTGAGCATTTTGACTAATCTGACAATGTAAGCTATTGCTATGGTTTTGCCTCTTTTTCCTTCGCTCTGAATGTAAAAATGATTTTCCTTTTTTAAAGAAAAAATGTGTGGCCAAAATGAACCAAACTCCAATCATTATCTTTACTTATAAATTGACTTACCTTTTCATTCAAAATCTATAAGGAGTCTGGGGTTTAAAATTTCAATGACGGGTTGTTAGAAACTTAAGCAGAGGACTTTTCATTATCAAGGTAGCACATCTCTGAAGAAAAATGTAGCTTTTTTTTCAATTTTCCCATTTTACTTATACTTGTATACAGCCAAAGAATTTAGACATAATTGCTACTTGAATTGGTTGATTATTCAACCTATATTTATCAAAATGGAATGAAAGAAAATGATAGGTGCCACCCTCATTGACACATTTTCATGATGGTTACCAATATTTTCTATTGATAATGAATGACATGCTTTTATATTTGAAGGTACGTGTCTGGTTCCAAGCTGGTGAGAGAGTATTTTCAAATGCCAATGAAGGGGCAACAGGAACAGCCAGTTCGGCAGGGGTATGCAACACTACTATGTATTTTCATGCCATATTCAGTTCCCAAAAATGAAAATGAATGAATTGGGAGATGTTCAGTCTTACGCTCATTCAGTTGGTTGAGAGAGTGTAACGTTTGAATCGTCAAGTTATATGGAATTCCCCCTTTTTAGCTCACCGGCTTCGGGCCCCATGTGAGCTTATGCCATCACTTGGCGTCCGTCGTCTGTCGTCGTCATCTGTCGTAAAATATTTCAAAAATCTTCTCCTCTGAAACTACTGGGCCAAATACCTTCAAACTTTAACTTAATGTTCCTTAGGGTATCCAGTTTATAAATTGTATCCGAAGTTTTGATCCATCGACAAACATGGCTGCCATTGCTAAAAATAGAACATAGGGGTCAATTGCAGTTTTTTGCTTAAATCTCAAAAACTAAAGCTTTTAGAGCAAATCTGACATGGGGTAAAATTGTTCAATTGGTCAAGATATATCAGCCCTAAAATTTTCAGACTAATCGAACAATTCATTGTTGGGTTGCTGCCACTAAATTGGTAGTTTTTAGGAAATTTTGCAGTTTTTTGTTATCTTGAATATTATTGAAGATAAAGATAAACTGTAAACAGTAAAAATGTTAAACAAAGTAAGATCTACAAAAAAGTTAATATGACCAAAATTGTCAATTGAACCCCTTAAGGAGTTATTGCCCTTTAAGGACAATTTTACACAAGTTGTTTTATGTTTTTTAACTTTAAAAATCTTCTCAAATGAATCTAGTATAAATTTTGTATTTCATTTCCTTGTACGTCAAGAAACATAGACACTATGGCTAAAATGGAACATATGGGTAAAAAGCAAAAATAATCATTGATGAAAGATTTAATCAAAAAAAATATTAGGTGAGCGATTCAGACTCTTGAGAGCCTCTTGTTTAATTTACCCTGGAGTTTGGTATTTTTGTTATACTTTTTTTTAATGAACATAAAGGAAACAAAAACGAACAGCTTTACTGAACAAAATTATGTTTTAATATACATGATATACGTAATATGTTTAATGAGTAGTATGTAAACTTTCATCAGTTGGATGGATAAACATACACAAACGGCTAGTATTTATGTGAAGTGAGTAGTGTGTGTGTGCGGAATTGGACTAAATCTTTCGTCGGGTTGATAATCATACACAGACAGCTTAACTGAACTAGTATTGATATGTGGAGTGAGAGTTATGTGTTCAGCATTAGATGTAATTTTCATCGAGTCGATAAACATACACAAACAGCTTCGAATAGTAATAGAAATATTAGAAAATCTTTTACAATGGACAACTGAGAGTCAAGAGTCGACACCAGAGATATTTAAATAAGGGATCATCTCAAAAGTGTTAATTTATTTATTGATTTACTCCGCATAACAATAGCTTTTGAACATAACCTCCAGTAGATTTAAGTAAAACGTTCGAGTGAAGTCTTTCCACCTTTTCTATACTAAGTTGGTTGATTGGTTGGTTGAAAAAAATATTTGCATAACATCAGTTACTTCTTCATTTAGATTGGTTGGTGTGGATTGTTGATAGATAGCTTAATTGATTGATTGACATTTTGCTTCATGTCATATTTGACAGAAATTGCATTCATTCATCAATTTGGCTTGGTTCGTTTGCTTATATGAATGAATATTAGTAATTAATCGATTGACATTTTCATAACGTACAGAAGCGCATATTGTATATTGATTGATTGATTGATTGTTTCTATGATGTCCAGTAACAAATACTTTACTTTTATACATTACCCACAGAATGATAAAAAAAATCCTCCAAATAAAGAACCAATTCATAATTTTAGAAAAAAAATACATGGGGTTTGGTTCCAAGGAACATACAAAAAAGGTAAAGGCTGGCTCCCATTAAATGGAAGGTTTTCATGTCACTGCAACAGTTTATTTGTACCTAAATCATGGTACTTCTTGGAACATTTAAGGATTTATCACCCTTCTACTTTAAATTATCCTTGAATTTAATAAATTCCAATTGGAACTTTGAAGTATTGACACCTTCCTCAAGAATATCCTTGAATCATCCTTTATGAATTTCCCTTTCTCTAGCTATATATGTAGTGGTCCTAGACATTTATGTTTTATTAATTTGTTGTGTATGAATTTGGTTTTCTTGTAATCAAATTTTGACCTTGGACTTAAAGTTTTTGTTTTTGTTGTTTTACGTGTCTATTTGAATCTTAAAATTCCATCGTATTTTCTTTTTCACATGTCCCAGGAGAGTCGTCCCACTGTATTTAATCGTGGAAGTAGTATCTGTTTTGTTTCTCTTTTTTTAGAAGGGGGGAGATTTAACCTGTTTCTCTAAGTAAAGCATGTTCGTTAAATATTCGTCACTTGACGTCACACAAACAATCAATGAATGATCATGAACATTTTATCAACCAAGCAAGCAAGCAATCAAATTATAATGATGTTTTAATTTAAAAATATAGGAATGACTTTTATTTACAATTGTTTTTCTAAAAAAAATATTAGCTACAACAATAATTATGTACATCAATACCTAAAAATTAAATATGATGCAGTTCTACGTTATGGCCTCAAAACTTTTCATAGACTGTCAAAATAAAAAAAAATATCTTGGTTCACTTTTGTTGTTTTTCTAATAACTGTAACGTTATGTACATGACGTCAAAATTAAGTGCTTTCAATTAAAAGACAAAAATGATAGAACATTCAGTATAATAAATTAAATAACATATAGCTGAGCTCGCATCTGTTGACAATGTTTTCTCTGGGTAAAAATCTGCTCTATCACTTCCTCAGCTATGTGTTATTTATATATTGTTTGTTACACATTTTAGAATTAAAAAAAATCCTTAAATGCAATCAGTATGTTTCAAAAGAGACTGTTCTATATGGCTCCTATTTGTGGCTCAAATTTCAAATAAGGATGTATTAACCAATATCACAATGAATCATAGCTAAAACAATAACGATATGAAATAGGTCATTTAGATTATTTCTTGGTGTCACAAATAGTACAAAATTCAATACACCTTCTCGCTATTTGGAAATCTGTCCTGGTTGACCTGATAATCTTCCCCGCTTGAACTATTGACGTCATACAACAATTACTTTTTCATTGTGGCGTCAGATAGTTTGTATTATGATGTCAAAATTTTACGGGAACTTTTGTGAGAGCATTGGTCGACAAAAAAGTTTTATGAACATAATGTTTATTTGTTATTACAATAAACATATTTGACTCGAATATATAGTTTGTCGAATCCTGCTATCTTTGTTTCATATACCGGTACCTCAATTTGATAGAAATCAAAACAATTTGGTCACATTCAACAGAAATCTCTATGGCAAATTAGAGGATGTCAACGCTTGACAAGAAAAAGTTGACAAGAATAGTTCTATATCTCTTTCGTACATGTTTTTTAATCAACATCATGAACATGAAATATGTTGATCATAAAACAATGGACCCAATGTTCATGGTCAAATGAGGTCTGTAACGACCTTACTCCTTTCATAGTCATCATACTGCCATGCATTAGTTATTTGAAACAAACTTTTTATCATGAATTTATCATGTTAAAGACCAGATTCTTCCAATGTTTGGTAAATAATTATAATACATTTGTGATCCAGTTGAAACAGTATGGTAGATATTTATTTAAATACAAATATATTTAGTTAACTTTGTTTCATTTACATTGATAAAAAAAAAAAAAATTTCACACAACACACGTTTTTTCATCTGCTTATGGTTAAAGGAAAAATATTGCTGAAATCTTTCTAAACAAGATGTTCCTCATAAAGTTTTAAACAGCATTGCTGCATTTTGGTTGTGCGAAAAAAATCCAGTCGAGCAAGAGTTATACATAATTACTTTTAGATGCAAGGTACCATCATCATTGATTTTACTTTTAATTTGTTTTTTTTTCTTGGAAAAATTTCTACGAGTACTTGACCAAATTAACTGATAATTGATTCAACCAAAACTTATGTTAAGCCTTATTATATATTATCTTCTTCCTATTTTACATTACAATTCCTTACTTTTATCTTCTTTTCAGTTCACAAAAGAGGAAATCAATTTTGCAAAGATGGGAATGATTGCGCTGAATATTCTTGCTGATGTTTTATATGACCTTTTAAAACCAGATAAACCAAATCTACGTCCAAGGAACGATTCTGATATAACATACTTATATAGTGAGCACAGGAAACTTAATAAACATATTCCAACTAATGGATGGGGAGGGATATGTCAAGTTGATCAGGTTACAGGCATAGTTCCTGGAGATGATATTGAGCGCATAAGACTTACAAGGAATGAACTACAACACTCTAGGACATTTAAACTTGAAGAAACACGTTTTAATGAGTTGCGTATTATAATATGTGACCTTTTAAAACGGTTTGACCACTATAGCAAACCAACAAAACTGTATACAGACGTGCTAAAAGATATTCTTGCTAAAACTATTTCAGATGAGGATGTGAAATCAGTGAAAAATGATTTACCGGGTAAATATGTTTTAACAGTTTGAAGTTGTGCTCAAAATTTATAAGGGTTTAATCCAGACTAAAGTATCAGAGTGCAGACTTTATAAGTACTAGAAAATTCCCGCGAAATATACTTTGGTTCATATATAGTTTTGGTATAAGGCGATATTAAGATCTTAAATCTTTTTGAAGCGTGTCACAGACGATATGACACTCAATATGACATCCAAAAGAATAGTCTTCCCGACAGAAACTACCTATTGGCGTTTGTGATCTAATCATAAGATATGTCATTGTTATACCCTGGATGCATTGCACTGATCAAAATAACATGTGTTTATAAATACCTTTAATTAGTGACATATAGAGTGAAAACTGACTGGGATTTTTTACAAAAAATATTCTGACCCTGATTTGGTAAAAAAAAATAATCTGTCTAGCACTTTAGCAGTTTTGCCAATCCCCCAAAAAATTTTGGAAATAAATTTTGTGTACTGAACACATAGGGAAAACATTGAATGATAAAAAATCCCGGTGCGCATGACAATGTATAAAAAGTTAACAATTATAGGTCAAAGTAATAGTCAAAATATATATGACTGTGAACTATATATAATTAGGTCACAATTGTTATGCATACATATATGAATAGGTCAGATTTATGGTCTTGGGCAATGTATATAAATGGGGGGTGTTTTTCAAATTCCAGTGGCACACCTGTACCTTTTTTTATCGAAGTCGCCCCTGCATGCACGGCCTGCCAGTTGTGAAGAATCATGTGCTTGGGTGCTTAAAATTGTTGAAATTGAGTTAAAATATATCATACATGCAAGATGTTGATTGTATTTTTCACAAATGGATATCAATATTTGTGCTGGTAAACATCATATGGTCTGGGGTTGAAAGTCTTTTATAAAGGACCGGTCATTATTTATCTGCAGGGGGGACGTCAAATTATTTTGAAAGAAAAAATTCAATGACCCCCCCCCCCCCCCTTTCCATTTCTGCAGAAAATGCGTGAACCCCCTCCTGAAAGTTTTAGAAAAATGTTGACCACTCTCCATTTTTCCCCATTATTTTATATTGGTATTTGGTATATTGCTGTCAAACTTATAATGTTTTAAGAAATAGTAAATAAATACTACAATTTTCAGTTTGGATTAAATACAGATGGTCACCATTAAAAATTTCTATATGAGTGGGCTGAAAATTTTATGCACTAATATATGAATAAGGGTAGGTCACATTCCAGCCGCACTTCGGTACCCATTTTTAACCAAAAACTGATGTAATCCCCCACCCTTTTCATGTTGAATTGATGCGGTTCCATGGAAGGAAAAGCTCTTGACGTGTAAAAATCTGTTGTTATACTACTGAGAGCGTCAAAGGAATGTGTATCACAAAGTTTTTCAGTGTAAGGTCAATATTTACTGTATCTGCTACGAAATAAAATTTAATTTTGCCGGGCAGACGTGCAATGACGGAAATGATGATGGCACGTAAATTTCAGAGCCGAACGTCGTGAAGGACGGTCGATCCGAACTGACTTTTTTCCAATTTCAACCCCCAAATACCCCCCAAATGATCTTGAAATGAACACATAATAAACTACGCTGGTCATTACCCCTTTGTGGTATAAAACAATATTCTTAGATTTTATGTGAAAGAAGAAAACGCGACACCCAATTTCAACTCTATTCATTTAGTAATATTGATTATCTACTAAAACACTTAATTGGTGGCCTTCGGCTGATGTCTGCTCTTTGGTCGGGTTGTTGTCTCTTTGACATATTCCCCATTTCCATTCTCAATTTTATGTCTTTAAAAAATGAATATATTTCGGGTGAAGGGTTCCATTGAGTGATAGTCACCACAGCTTCTTTTTCTACTGGTCCGGTAAAAAGGGGTATTTCTGTAAAACTTTGATTTTTTAAAGTAAAATGTCAAACAGTAGCGTATTTTATCTTTGGATTTGTGAATTATTTTATTTATTTTCAGAAATGACTTTTGAGTTCGAAGTAGAACAACACTTCAATGTTCCAATGCAATAGAGGAATAAAGGTGTTTTCATCATTTGTATGGCAAACAGTTATTTTTGCGATGAGAAATACACATATTACCTTAGAAAGTTAGCAGAAGACCAATCCCTTGTGGATAGAAGGCGATCATCTTTATATCTAATCAATATATCATGTTAATAGCAATGTAATGCTACCGATAAACATCAGACAATCATGTAGAGTAACTCTACCTTATTATACTTGTCACAGGGTTTGTTCTTACATGAGCATCACGACAGGTGCCACTAGTGGGGTAGGATCTGCTTACCCTTCCGGAGCACCTGAGATCCCCCAAAGTTTTGGTGGGGTTCTTGTAGTTTTAGTTTTCTATGTTGCGTTTTGTTTACTGTTGTTTGTCTGGTTACACTCCATTATTCCGACAGCCAATTAGTCCAAGCTCAGTGGTCCGACGGCCCATTAGTCCGACAGCTCAGTGGTCCGACGGCCCATTATTCCGACAGCCCATTAGTCCGACAGCTCAGTGGTCCGATGGCCCATTGTTCTGACAGCCAATTGGTCCGACAACCCATTAGTCCGAAAACCCATTGATCTGACAGCCCAATAATCCGACAACCCATTAGTCCGTCACTTAGAAATAATCAATGCGCGGTATCAGGGTGAAAGAAAATATGTCTGTCTGTATTATAACGTATATGTCATTACATATTATGTACAGAAATAATTCCATATATATTATATAGATCTATATACATGTTCGAATACTTTTTATATACCTAGTTTAAATTTGTGTATAGAGGTCTATTATTCAATTTCGTGCCTTTTTAGTATATACAGAAATCGTTTGAATATTTACAGAATTCAAAAAACGAATATAGAGAACTATTTCCGTTTGGATAGACTTGTATATACGGAATTATGACATAACATTCTTTGCATACGAAAATAAAGACTATACAGAATTCTAATTACGTATATATCTGTACATATATGCATAATTCTAATAACGTTATACAGGAAATTATTTATACAGATTTTCGTCAAACTATTTTCTACTAGTTAGGCAAGGTCATAATGTGGTTTGCTTTATAAAATACAGAATCTATTCTGTATATTGGATATTGTGAAGCTCCAATATGGCCAAATCTGAACCGACACCTTAGAAATTAGGTGGGTGTTTTGTCTTTTTCTTATTTTGCCATGACATTGTCAGTTTATCTTTGACTTATGAGTTTGAATATCCATTTGGTATCTTTCGCCTCTCTTTTATAAAGAAATTGTCAAGATAAAAAAAAGTGGACTAAAGAGGAAATTTTGTAATAAAATTGACAACTGGACAAGTTTGGTCTGTTATAGTAAATGATAGCAAGGTGTAATTGTCTTTGTGACAGAGTTCATCTGACCTTGACCTCATTTACATAGATCATTGATAATGTTGATGTATGTGATACTTGTTGTAAAGCCTTTTTCTATAAGACTTTCTATATAAATTCAGTCATGGTCAGTAAATTAAAGCAGGCTAGACATTTATACGAGTGCTATCTTGTTTTTTTTCCTTCTCTAAACCAACATCTTTCGCCACTAGAAAAAAAAAATATTTGCTCACAATTTCTAAACATATTACATATACATTGTTGGCAATTCAGAATACACTATAGAATATTATTATGGACTAGAGCTAACTTTCCATTCAACGATACCAATAATATATAAGGAACTATCACAATTAAAAGCTTATACATTGTCATCTTCATCATCGTCAGTGTTTCTTACAGCAACCAGATGGCCGCAGGGTTTCCGCTGGCTTGCGAAAAAAAATAAAATTGTGGCGATTAAAGTTCATTTTTGGCAAAACAAATATAACCATTCGAAGTCAAATTTTCACAATTTTTCGTACATTTATGTAATCTTTTACAAATATCTTCTCTGAAATTACTTGGCCAAGTTAAAGCAAACTTGGCCTAAATCATCCTTAGGGTATCTAGTTTAAAAAATGTATCTGGTGACTGCTCACCAACCAAGATGGCGAAAAATGTATCTGGTGACTGCCCACCAACCAAGATGGCGAAAAATGTATCTGGTAACTGTTACTGCCCACCAACCAAGATGGCGAAAAATGTATCTGGTGACTGCCCACCAACCAAGATGGCGGCCATGGCTAAAAATAGAACATGGGGTAAAATGCAGTATTTGGCTAATATCTCTGAAACCAAAGTATTTAGAGCAAATCTGACATGGGGTAAAAATGTTTATAAAGGTCAAGATCTATCTGCCCTGAAATTTTCAGACGAATCAGACAACTCGTGGTTGGGTTGCTGCCCCTGAATTGGTAATTTTAAGCAAATTTTGCAGTTTTTGGTTATTATCTTGAATATTATAATAGATAGAGATAAATTGTAAACAGCAAAAATGTTCAGCAAAGTAAGATCTACATTGTACAAATAAGTCAACATTACCAAAATTGTCAATTGACCCTTACCTAGTTATTGCCCTTTAAAGTCAATTTTTCACACTTTTTTGTAAATTTTTGTAATCTTTTACAAAAATCATCTCCTGAAATTACTGGGCCAAGTTAAAAAATCTTCTGCTTTTAATTTAACTACTGGGCCAAATTAAACCAAACGTGGCATCAATCATTATTAGGGTATCTATATGATGTTAACCGTATTTTACATGAGTTCCAAAACCACAGTAGATACAGGTGAGCGACACAGGCTCTTGAGAGCCTCTACTTCGGGTTTCTCGGACTTTACCTGATCAGACCATATTCGGAATTCACTTTGAACTCGTTACGATTTTGATAGAAAATCTATTATCAGCTGATAGCATTTTATAGCTGTAGGCAACAATGGACTAATTAATAAAGGCGTTGATTATATTATTTTACGAAATGACGTGGTTAAATGGCGTCACATGTCACCTAAAGGATTTATTTACAAATTTGCAACGCACGTGTTTGAAGCATAGTTTTTCGTCTCCTCGTTTTCTTTTTAACGATGGTCCGGAAAAGAAAACTGTTCAAAAGAAAGAAAAAATTATGACTGTAAACTTTATCATTTAACTTTGATAGAAATATTTAACTTGGAGTTGGTACCAGTACTTAACAACTGTTTTGGCGACGCACGTGTTTCAAGTATAGTATTACGTCTCGACTTATTATACGCACGTTTACGGGACGTATTATGGTATACCGTTGTCTGTCTGTCCGTCCGTCCGTCGTCAACATGTCGGACAAAAACTCAAAAACGCTTGAACCAATTCGCATGAAACTTTGGTGAATTGTTTATATCTATTGACGTGAGCTCCCTTTCGTTTTTTATAAATTTAAGATTTTAAGTTTCTGAGTTTTGGGTTTTTTTTCATTAAAAAAGGGGGATTTTCCAGTTTTCAGACAAAAACTCAAAAACACTTTCACCAATTTGCAAGAAATTTTGGTGAATTGTTTATATCTATTGCCATGAGCTCCCTTTCGATTTTTATAAATTTTAGATCATCAGTTTACGTTTCCGAGTTATGGGGTTTTATTCAGTAAAAAAAGGGGTGTTTTCCAGTTTTCGGACAATAACTCAAAAATACTTTCAGCAGTTTTCATGAAAATTTGGTGATTTGTTTATATCTATTGACCTAAGCTCCCTTTCAATTTTTATAAATTTTAGATTTAACGTTTCGGAGTTATGTGATTGTATTCATAAAAAAAGGGGTATTTTTCAGTTTTCGGTCAATGCTTTTAGCAGTTATCATGAAACTTTGGTGACTGCTTTATATCTATTAAAACAACCTCCCTTTAGTTTTTCATGAATTTCTGATATGACATTGAGAAGTTATTGAACCTTATTCTTTGAAAAAGCGACGGGCGTATCATGCGCTCATGGCGCAGCTGTTTATTCTTTTTCCGATGGTCCGGAAAAGAAAAATTTTACAGTATCTTTTGAAAAGTAAATGTTTAGTGTCTATTCATTACAACGTAGATTAAAATAAAAGATTTGTAGAATTATCATAGACAATAATGGGACAAACAGTTTTTTTTTTTGTTAGAAAGAGGGAAAATGTTAAAGAAACATATGTTTATGTTAGTTGTTAGTTGGCGAGAAAAAATTGAAAGTGGCGAAAAATATTTTTGGGGCGAAAGAGGTGGCGAAAAATATACTTTTGGGGCGAAAGAGGTGGCGAAAAAGAAAATTGACCCAGGGGAATCCCTGCAGATGGGTATTGACAAGTTTTAAAAAAATCTGGAAATCACATCCTAATTTTTACGGTTATATTGTTTATAAAGCACGTAAATTTAAATCCGATCTATGTGAACATTTGTGTCCTTTGAACAATTTTATTCTGATAGGATATCATGTAAACCCCGTTTGTTGGTGGGGTTTGTGTTGCTCAGTTTTTATTTTTCCTGTGTTGTGTTCTGTATACTGTTGTTTGTCGTCTGTCTTTGTCCTCTGTCTTTGTCCTCTGTCTTTGTCGTCTTCGTTGTCTGTCTTTGTCGTCTGTCTTTTTCGTTTTTTACCAGTAGTCAGTCTATTTTAGACTTATGATATCCCTTTAGGATCTTTCGACTTTCTGCTTGAACATGATTTTTATTTAGTCGAACTACTGTATCCCTAGCCTGTCAACACTGAGGTTGCGAGTTCGAATCCTGCTCATGGCAGGTGCACTCTACTCCAATCTTAATTGACTAGGATTGTCAGTTTTCCTACCGAAGGTCAGTGAATTTCTCTGGCCACTCCGGCTTCCTCCACCAATAAAAACAGACCGCCATGAAATAGAATGGTTCTGAAAGTGGCGTTTAACACAAATCAATCAATCATTCAACATGTTTCTCTAAAACGGTTATAAACGAACCAACGCGAATAACATGGTCTTCTACTTCAACAATAAACTATAAGTTACGTAATATTCGTGATAAAACTAGCCAAGTAGGTGTCATTGAAGTTGGAATCAGTGGTCATTCTAAAATTCGTGATAAAACTAGCCAAGTAGGTGTCATTGAAGTTAGAATCAGTGGTCATTCTAAAATTCTTGATAAAACTAGCCAAGTAGGTGTCATTGAAGTTAGAATCAGTGGTCATTCTAATATGTGTGATAAAACTAGTCATGTAGGTGTCATCGAAGTTGGAATCAGTGGTCATTCTAATATTCGTGATAAAACTAGCCAAGTAGGTGTCATCGAAGTTTGAATCAGTGGTCATTTTAATATTCGTGATAAAACTAGCCAAGTAGGTGTCATTGAAGTTAGAATCAGTGGTCATTCTAATATTCGTGATAAAACTAGGTGTCATTGAAGTTAGAATTAGTGGTCATTCTAATATTCGTGATAAAACTAGCCAAGTAGGTGTCATTGAAGTTGGAATCAGTGGTCATTCTAATATTCGTGATAAAACTAGTCAAGTAGGTGTCATTGAAGTTAGAATCCGTGGTCATTCTAATATTCGTGATAAAACTAGTCAAGTAGGTGTCATTGAAGTTAGAATCAGTGGTCATTCTAATATTCGTGATAAAACTAGCCAAGTAGGTGTCATTGAAGTTAGAATCAGTGGTCATTCTAATATTTGTGATAAACTAGTCAAGTAGGTGTCATTGAAGTTAGAATCAGTTACCATTCTATAAAATATAGTACGAGGAAACAAAGAAAGAACAAACAGGTAAAATCATTGAAACACTATTCAAAAAAAGAGGCGAACACGTCTGATCATATGCAGAAATGCAGAACCAAGTATTTGAAACTTTTAGAAAAATTATTCAATTTAACTATATTTTTAAAGCCCGTATAATGCAATGAAAATAAAACACAATTTAAAACCGTGGATGAAATCATAAATTTTAGATTATTTAAGAAACGAGACTCTTTCTTACTATAACCAGTATACAAAAAATAAAATCAAAAAATATTTTTGGACTACTGCAAAATAAGAAATTTGGTACATAGAACTGTAGAAAAGGCAAAAGAATGAAATATATCTAGCAAAATTGTAGATAACAAAAATGCCCCGGGCAATAATGAAACAACTTAGACACTGGTCATTTTCTTTTATTGGAGGGATCTGGGATAAATTTTATCAATTTTACATATAAATTGAAGTACCTCTTCTGAAGGCATAAATATTCGCCTGTCTCATTTCTAAATACCTATATAGTGTGTTGACAGAACATACACCGATGCAATTTCTCATTGTTGCTTCGCACCACGAATAGTCAAATCTGTAAAATATTTGACAGGTCTGAGGCCTGTGGTCACAAAACTGTTCAATGTTTTACAGAACGAACTGATGGAGGCTCATAACTTACTCAAAAAATTGTTTAACTTGTCAAAGAAGATGATAAAAGCAAATGCCCTCCTCCTCCTCCTCCTCCCCCCCCCCCCCCCCCCCCCCCCCAAAAAAAAAAAAAAAACACTACAGAGTTGAAGGCCATACTACTAAATATATATATATATATCTGTATGTGATGAAAAATTAAGGCATAGCAGGGCACCAAGCAACTCAAATGTTAATACTCTGACAAACTATGTACAAATGCAATTTTTGCAAAAAAAAGTACAATAAATTCATCAACTTCAAAAGTTTCATAACTATTTGATGAAATAATCAAACTAGATGCTAAGACATCTTCTGGTTCTGACAATATAGGTCAAAAGATTTTAAAACTGAGTACTCCTTTCATAGCATCTTCTTTAATGTATATCTTTAATCAAATGATTGATACTGGTATTTATCCATGTGTTTTAAAAAATGCCAAGGTAGCTCCAATTTTCAAATCTGGTGAAAGAAAGAACACAGCAAGTCAATATAAGTAATTAATATTCTTATAAAAAGTTTATAAATTTCGGTGTTCCACAGGGCTCAATACTTGGTCCCATTTTGTTTGTTTTGTACATAAATGACCTTCCATTACACATCAAAAACTGCCACACAGACTTGTATGCTGATGACACAATTATGCATACATCAGGAAAGAGTATTGCTGATATGCAATAAAAAGTACAAGATGATCTCCAATGTGTTGAAAAATGGTGTCATGAAAATAACATGTTCATAAATTCGGATAAAACGAAATGTATGGTTATAGATACAAGACAAAGGCTGTGTTTATATCAAGCAGAACCAGTTCTAACTATTGAGAATAATTTTCTTCAAAAATCATGAATTGAAAAATGTTTAGGTGTTAGAATTGACTCTAATCTGTCATGGACAGACCATGTTATTTACTTATGTTCATCAATATCATCTAGACTTCATTAACTCTCTAAGATCAAGAAATTTCTAAATATTGATTCAAGAAAATTATTTTATAATGGTTATATTCTCCCACTGATAGATTATTGTTGTATTATTTGGAGTGGTTTTTTTTTTTGTGTGCTAAAAATGAGCCAGTCAGAATAATAAAATTGCAGAAAAGGGCTGCAGGACTAATTTTAGATGCTGATCCACTTTTATCATCAGTACCTCTGTTTAAACAGCTTGGTTGGATGACAGTAGAGAACAGAATATCATACCATAAATCGGTTTTGATGCAGAAATGCCTTAAGAATGAAGCCCCTGTATATTTAATTGAAAAATTTAAAGAAATGCCAGAAATAAACCAATATTGTTTGAGGAATGCGTCTTGCAAAAAATTGCAAGTTCCAAAAGCCAAAACAGATCTGTATGATAAATCTTACTCAGGATCTATTTTATGGAATAACTTACCAATATCCCTGAAAAAAATCAACCTCAAGTACAAGCTCATTCAAAAAAGATTTAAAGAATTACTTGTTAAAATATTAACATGATTAAGAAGTCGTGTAATTTTATATGCATACTAATTTTCACACACTTACTCAAGCTTTAAAAATTGTTGTGGTAATTTTGAATGATGCCAATACTATATGAATTTGTAATTTTTACCTGTTTTAAAAATTGTATATTTCATAACAATTTCTTATTTGATTTTTCTTATGTGTGTTTGTTTGATTATTTTGTAATTGTTTGTTATATTTCATTGCATTTCATGAGCGCCTCAGGGAAGATTAGTGTTATAGCTAACTGTGCAACCCTCTTTAATTATTACTATTATTAAGTCTCCCAAACGAAGTTTGGGAAGACTTATTGTTTTTGCTCAGTTATTATTATTATTATTATTATTATTGTTCTTCTTCTTCTTCTTCTTCTTCCGCCGCTTTTAAATTTGAACTTGTCCGCACCCGTTCTCCAAAACCGCTTGTCAGATTAACTTAGGGTTTCACAATATGTTAGACTAACATGTCTAGTGGTGCAATCAGGGTTTTGTTTGTGCAATGGGGTTTATAAAGGGGTACTTAAAGGGGCAAAAAGAAAAGAGGGTTTTACTAAAGAACCCTATGGGATTTTATTTTTAAAAATTTTCAAATGATTATAAATTGAAAACCGTTTGTGATAGACACAATCTTTTTAATTGAAAATGTTCTAAATGATAAAGCCCATTAAATGAAATACAGGGTTAGTCCCCAGGAGTCACCCCACCCCCTGCCATTTAAGAAAGTTCTAATACCTTGTAAGTGGTCAAGATCCCCAACCCTAAACCATATATATTCTGGTTTGTCATGCTAATATGGTTTGAATGATATACAGGGTTAGTCCCCAGGGGTCATCCCGACCCCCTGCCATTTGAGAAAGTTCTAATATCTTGTAAATGGTCGAGACCCCCACTTCTAAACCATATATATTCTGGTTTGTCATGATAAAGCACATCAAATGTTATACAGGGTTAGTCCCCAGGGGTCACCCCCACCCCCTGCCATTTAAGAAAGTTCTAATATCTTCTAAGTGGTCAAGATCCCCACCCCTAAACCATATATATTCTGGTTTGTCATTCTAAGATGGTTTGAATGATATACAGGGTTAGTCCCCAGGGGTCATCCCGACCCCCTGCCATTTGAGAAAGTTCTAATATCTTGTAAATGGTCAAGATCCCAACCCTAAACCATATATATTCTGGTTTGTCATGCTAATATGGTTTGAATGATATACAGGGTTAGTCCCCAGGGGTCATCCCGACCCCCTGCCATTTGAGAAAGTTCTAATATCTTGTAAATGGTCGAGACCCCCACCCCTAAACCATATATATTCTGGTTTGTCATGATAAAGCACATCAAATGTTATACAGGGTTAGTCCCCAGGGGTCACCCCCACCCCCTGCCATTTAAGAAAGTTCTAATATCTTCTAAGTGGTCAAGATCCCCACCCCTAAACCATATATATTCTGGTTTGTCATTCTAAGATGGTTTGAATGATATACAGGGTTATTCCCCAGGGGTCATCCCGACCCCCTGCCATTTGAGAAAGTTCTAATATCTTGTAAATGGTCGAGATCCCCACCCCTAAACCATATATATTCTGGTTTGTCATGATAAAGCACATCAAATGTTATACAGGGTTAGTCCCCAGGGGTCACCCCCACCCCCTGCCATTTAAGAAAGTTCTAATACCTTGTAAGTGGTCAAGATCCCCACCCCTAAACCATATATATTCTGGTTTGTTATGCTAAGATGGTTTGAATGATATACAGGGTTAGTCCCCAGGGGTCATCCCGACCCCCTGCCAACCATATATATTCTGGTTTGTCATGATAAAGCACATCAAATGTTATACAGGGTTAGTCCCCAGGGGTCACCCCCAACCCCTGCCATTTAAGAAGTTTTAATATCTTCTAAGTGGTCAAGATCCCCACCCCTAAACCATATATATTCTGGTTTGTCATTCTAAGATGGTTTGAATGATATACAGGGTTAGTCCCCAGGGGTCATCCCAACCCCCTGCCATTTGAGAAAGTTCTAATATCTTGTAAATGGTCGAGATCCCCAACTCTAAACCATATATATTCTGGTTTGTCATGATAAAGCACATCAAATGAAATACAGGGTTAGTCCCCAGGGGTCACCCCCACCCCCTGCCATTTAAGAAAGTTCTAATATCTTGTAAGTGGTCAAGATCCCCACCCCTAAACCATATATATTTTGGTTTGTCATGCTAAGATGGTTTGAATGATATACAGGGTTAGTCCCCAGGGGTCATCCCGACCCCATGCCATTTGAGAAAGTTCTAATATCTTGTAAATGGTCGAGATCCCCACCCCTAAACCATATATATTCTGGTTTGTAATGCCAAGATGATTTGAATGATATACAAGGTTAGTCCCCAGGCATCACTAATGCATATAACTTTACTGGACCAAACCAATTTTCACTGGACGTTGCCCAATGTCAGGCGACCCTGGGAATTACGAATTATGGGAGTTTCGTTTGGGAGACTTCGTAACAGCATCCTGTTACAATCATTTCTTGTTATTATTATTATTATTATTATTATTATTATTATTATACTTTGAGATTATTATTATTATTATTATACTTTGAGATGAAGAACAGCAAAAAAAGCACTGTTCCTTTGCTTTTATGTTGTTTTTGTTTTGCTGTGCATGTACTGATTTTGTGTCATGGATGAATACCCAATATCCTTTGTTTTTCTACTAAACAAATACAAGTGTTTGTTAAGATTTATTTTCACCAGGTGTGGATATTGTTTTTGATAAACTTTATTAATAGTATCCCACATGGAGGTCCCTTTAAACAGTAGCTCAACCTAAAAAATAAAGGAATGAAAATAAAAAGTCCAGTTGAAGGTAAACTACATGTATAGCTACATGCAGACGCAGTGCATGTACATAGTGCTCTGTTGCTTGCACTAAAACTATAAGTATTTTCCTTGAATACCTTCACATCCATATGGTTTCTCAAAATGGATAAAGACAAAGGTGAAAGTTTATTCTTAACGCAAAATTCTTTCCGACAAGAAGATAGCATTGAAAAGAAACAAGTTAGTCGCACTTTGGTGTTATATAGTAAAAATTCATTTATTATTACCCCTCCCCCTTTTTTTTAATCAATTCAATGTAGGAGCGGGTTTTATATTCGAATTTAAATACTAATAACACATTTACAAACTGTCAAAAAAACTTATTTAACATACTTATGCTTAAATATATCACCCACATTTATTTTAGTTGCAAGAGACTTCGTCTGTTTATAAAAAAACGATCACTATACGAAAAAAGTACGAATGGGACACACGATTGGTTCCTTTAACCTGCGGTTATGTGTTCCTTTTTTCCTTTTCTTACTTTCATCGTTGTTGATAAGCAAAGTTTTGCATTATAGTCCTATAAACCATAACAATAGTTTGGGAGGAAGGGGGCGGTAACCATGGTAACGTCATGAAACTTCTATGGTCTAACTAACATTTACCCAACATCACCTTCGTTTATTATTTGTATATTTTACAAGTATGTATTATGTTTACTTATATGACAATAAAGACTAAATTATTGATTAACGAAAGAATGCTATGAAAAAGATTTTTTTTGCTCAACGTCAAGTGGCAAATAGTTCATGTCATGCATGTTCAGGACGAGATCAAATAAACAACAAAAACAGTAGATTGAGCCTTTAGTATAGGAGTCGATCGGAATGAAGTGTGGTAAATTTGGGCTGCCACTGAAAAATTATAGTATATTAGATAGTGCCAAAAATTTAGCCTTGAAACAGGCTAACTTTTGGCCAAAGAAAAGAGTTGCTGCATTGTTTTTAACATGCAGAGAGCTTGCTACTCTTAGTACGCGAAGCATCAGATTAAACATCCACTTTCTGCCCAGACATGGTAGCCAAACGAACGCCCCATTTCGGCAAGAGTTTAACTGCCGGTCGGAAAAAAACCAAGGCATGACCATATTTCTATACCCCATAGATCTAAAACTTAAGGAAATCGTGGATTTAATACTTATTTATTTTAAAATGGTAGGATATCGCTGACGGAATCTCTTTTTATTCTTATGTAATTATGAGGTCTCTGATCCTTTTAACGTTGTTATAAAATTAAGAAGATGTGACCAGTATGATTGTTGTCTATAAGAATCATTTGAGTTTTAAAAAACCATGTTTGGCTAGCAATAAATATCTTTTATTTACAATATCACTAACATATCATCTATAAAGATTATGTACGACAGTAATTTGTGAATTATTTTTAAAATTAAACATATTAGCAATGTATTCTATATTCAGATTCAGATTCTTTATTAAAGAAAACTAAAAGTACATTTATTTAGTGTTCTCCGTTACAAATCATATGTAAAAGATAGTTAAACATGTACCTACAGCACCCTTTACGGATAATTATAATATTTAATGAATCACTTATTATAATTAAAATATATAGTTCTATTTATTATCAAAAACAATCGAAGTTTAAGTGTAAGAAGCCCCGTCATACCGATGGTCATTTACAATTGGAGATATCTTTTACAATATTCGTTCTGAGACTTTTCACGTTAGTAAACCAAAACAATAGTCGTTACAATTCAAAATGATAATCTAAACGTTTTACGGTAAAAGAGAAAATTAAAAGAGTTGTTATTCCTACTTTTTTTAAAATTCCAACGAACATTACATACGTATCTTAACTTACGTGGTTTTATGCATATCAGCCAATTAAAATAATACTTTTCGATACAATCAGTTACGGTAAGGCGAACAATGATTTAAAAAAACAAATCTATAGTTTTACATACCTTGAAGAATTTCTAAAAGTTAATATCTAACTAAGTATTCTGGTGCGATTTAGATGATTTTGTTTTCGTCTTATGAAAGTTTTAATGAAGAACAGAAGAAGTCAGGCTGTACCTGTAGAAAACTTATTTCAAGCGGAATAGCACATCTTAAAATTTACAGTGATGTTGTTAACCGAGCCTGGGAATTTACATACGATCTCGTTAAACTTATCAATCCTTTAAATAAACGTATTCTAAAAGGTTACCTATTCAACACTGCAATGAAACCTTTGAAAATTATTTTTATTGGTATAAATATTGAATTTGTTATCAGTAAATTAAAACCATACTAAATATTACAAAAATGTACTTTGACGGTACTAGATCTGTCGATACCTATATTTTGGCATTGCACAAGGTCGTGTTTCATCTCTGACTGTCTATGACCTCTTTAAAATAAATCTGGTGGATATTGGATGTGTACTGATTAATATTGTAGTCTAAGATATACGATCCTTTTTATAAATATGTTATTGGCTTTGAACTAGCTGTCAGTAATGCGAGTACTTTCAGATCTGTACTTAGGGTCTATTTTCTTGATTGGATGAGGGATAGATATATAGTATCTAGACACATTATACTGATAAGTACTACATCGACACGCAGACTTTAAACGCGCTAGTTCACAGAGTCTGCTGGTAGACATGTCATCATATCTGGACACATTATTCTGAAAAGTACTGGATCCACACGCAGACGTTTAACGTGCTAGTTCACAAGGTAACAGTCTGCTGGTAGACATGTCGTCCTATCTTGGTACATTATACTGATTAGTACTAGACCGACATGCACACCTTTAATGTGCAAGTTCACAAGGTAACAGTCTGCTGGTAGACATGTCATCCTATCTGGACACATTATACTATGTAGTACTGAACTAAGATACATAATTTTTAACGTGTTAATTCACAACGCAACAGTCTGCAGGTAGACATGTCATCAAATATGGACACATTATTCTGATAAGTACTATAACGACACACATTCTTTTAACGTATTAGTTACCAAGGTTACAGTCTGCAGGCAGACATGTCATCCTTTCTTTGTACATTATACTGATTAATGCAAGACCGACACGCACATACCTTTTACGTGCTAGTTCACAGTCTGCTGGTAGACATGTCAACATATCTGGACACATTATACTGATGAGTACTTTACCGACACGTAGACCTTTAATGTGCAAGTTCACAAGGTAACAGTCTGCTGGTAGACATGTATTCCTATCTAGACATACTATACTGATTATTACTAGACCGACATGCATACTTTTAATGTAATAGTTCACAAGGTAACAGTCTTATTGTAGACATGTCATCCTATCTGGACACATGATACTCATTAGTACTAGACCGACACGCAGACTTTTAACGTGCTAGTTCACAAGGTAACAGTCTGTTGGTAGACATGTAATCATATCTGGACACATTATACTGATTAGTACTGGACGACATGCAGACTTTTAACGTGCTAATTCACAAGGTAACAGTCTGCTGGTAGACATGTCATCCTATCTGGACACATTATACTGATTAGTACTAGACCGACACGCAGACCTTTAATGTGCAAGTTCACAAGGTAACAGTCTGCTGGTAGACATGTCATCCTATCTGGACACATTATACTATTTAGTACTGAAATAAGATACAGAATTTTAACGTGTTAGTTCACAAGGCAACAGTCTGCAGGTAGACATGTCATCATATATGGACACATTATTCTGATTAGTACTAAACTGACACACATACTTTTAACGTATTAGTTACCAAGATTACAGTCTGCAGGCAGACATGTCATCCTTTCTTGGTACATTATACTGATTAATGCAAAACCGACACGCACAGACCTTTTACGTGCTAGTTCACAGTCTGCTGGTAGACATGTCATCATATCTGGACACATTATACTGATAAGTACTAGACCGACACGTAGACCTTTATTGTGCAAATTCACAAGGTAACAGTCTGCTGGTAGACATGTATTCCTATCTAGACATTCTATACTGATTATTACTAGACCGACATGCATACTTTTAATGTAATAGTTCACAAGGTAACAGTCTCATTGTAGACATGTCATCCTATCTGGACACATGATACTCATTAGTACTAGACCGACACACAGACTTTTAACGTGCTAGTTCACAAGGTAACAGTCTGTTGGTAGACATGTCATCATATCTGGACACATTATACTGATTAGTACTGGACGACATGCAGACTTTTAACGTGCTAATTCACAAGGTAACAGTCTGCTGGTAGACATGTCATGCTTTCTGGACACATTATACTGATAAGAACTAGACCGACACGCAGACCTTTAATGTGCAAGTTCACAAGGTAACAGTCTGCTTGTAGACATGTCATCCTATCTGGACACATTATACTATTTAGTACTGAAATAAGATACAGAATTTTAACGTGTTAAGTCACAAGGCAACAGTCTGCAGGTAGACATGTCATCATATATGGACACATTATTCTGATTAGTACTATATTGACACACATACTTTTAACGTATTAGTAACCAAGGTTGAAGTCTGCAGGCAGACATGTCATTCTTTCTTGGTACATTATACTGATTAATGCAAGACCGACACGCACAGACCTTTTACGTGCTAGTTCACAGTCTGCTGGTAGACATGTCATCATATCTGGACACATTATACTGATAAGTACTAGACCGACACGTAGACCTTCAATGTGCAAGTTCACAAGGTAACAGTCTGCTGGTAGACATCTATTCCTATCTAGACATACTATACTGATTATTAGTAGACCGACATGCATACTTTTAACGTAATAGTTCACAGGTAACAGTCTCATTGTAGACATGTCATCCTATCTGGACACATGATACTGATTATTACTAGACCGACACGCAGACTTTTAACGTGCTAGTTCACAAGGTAAAAGTCTGTTGGTAGACATGTCATCCTATCTGGACACATTATACTGATAAGTAATAGCCGACAAGCATACATTTAACGTGGTAGTTCACAAGGAAACAGTCTACTGGTAGACATGTCATCCTATCTGGAAACATGATACTCATTAGTACTATACCAACACGCAGACTTTTAACGTGCAAGTTCACAAGGTATAACAGTCTGTTGGTAGACATGTATCCTATCTGGACACATTATACTGATAAGTAATATACCGACAAGCATACATTTAACGTGGTAGTTCACAAGGAAACAGTCTACTGGTAGACATGTCAACCTATCTGGACACATTATTCTGATAAGTACTAGACCAACATATATAAAAAAATATTTATTACATATCTTATATAAAAAAAAATTATAAGATATTTTAAATAAAAAATATTTTTAAGATATCTTATATAAAAAAAAATTATAAGATATTTTATATAAAAAATATTTATAAGATCATGAAGATATCTTATGTAAAAAAAATTATAAGATATCTTATATCAAAAATATATTATAAGATATCTTATATCAAAAATATTTATAAGATATTTAAAATACTTTATAAGATAACTTTTAAACTTTAGAAGATGTCTTATGATATCTTATCAAAGCTAGATATATATAAGATATCTTGATGTAAGAAAAAAAAAGGAAAAACGGCGAGCCATATATGTTTCTGTACAAAGTAAGACTATGTTAACAATGTTTTGTTTGTTGTTGTTTATCTTTGTTTGTATAACTGGTTTAACCCCATTACATGTTGTACCTGTACCGAGTCAGACTATGTTAACCATGTGTTGTTTGTTGTTGTTTATCTTTGTTTGTTAACTAATTTAACCCCTCTCATGTTACCTGTACCAAGTCAGACTATTTTAACCATGTGTTGTTCGTTGTTGTTTATCTTTGTTTGTATAACTGGTTTAATCCCACTTATCTTTGTTTGTATAACTGGTTCAACCTCACTACATGTTGTTTCTGTACCATGTCAGGCTATATTAACCATGTGTTGTTTGTTGTTGTTTATCTTTGTTTGAATAACTGGTTTAACCACACAACATGTTGTTTCTGTACCGAGTCAAGCTATGTAAACCATGTGTTGTTCGTTGTTGTTTATCTTTGTTTGTATATCTGGTTTAACCCCACTACATGTTGTACCTGTACCGAGTCAGACTATGTTAACTATGTGTTGTTCGTTGTTGTTTTTTTTTGTTATTTATATAAGGGAGCTACCATTTGATTTTTATGGGGGCTAGGATGAAATTTAAAAAGAAAACGGCAGGACAGGAGTTTTGAATAAAAAAAAAGGCAGGATGACAATTTATGTAAAATAAGTCAGGATAAACTAATTAAAAAAAGGCAGGACCGAATAGAGTGAAAAATAAAAAGGCAGGAGAGAGATTACAACTAAAAAAAATGCAGGACCAAATTTTTCATCCTAGGCCACCCCCCCCCCCCCCCCCCCCCTTCATGTTGTTCCTGTACCAAGTCAGGCTATGTTAACCATGTGTTGTTCGTTGTTGTTTATCTTTGTTTGTATAACAGGTTTAACCACACAACATGTTGTTTCTGTACAAAGTCAGACTATGTTAACCATGTGTTGTTCGTTGTTGTTAATCTTTGTTTGTATGCAAGGTTTCACCTCACAACCTGTTGTTTCTGTACCAAGTCAGACTATGTTAACCATGTGTTGTTCGTTGTTGTTTATCTTTGTTTATATAACAGAGTTAGCCCCACTACATGTTGTTCCTGTACCAAGTCAGACTTATATGTTAACCATGTGTTGTTAGTTGTCTTTTTACTTTGTTGTTTATCTTTGTTTGTATAACTATTGTTGGAAGTTGGGTGGGTATGGTAAATTCTGTCATCTATTGTCCAAAAAGTCGGGTGTAGGAAATTGGGTGTTTATTGTAAATCTTGTTATCTATTGTCCAAAGAGTTTGATGTTGGAAGTTGGGTGTTTATTGTTATCTTGTTATCTATTGTCCAAAGAGTTTGGTGTTGGAAGTTGGGTGTTTATGATAAATCCTGTTATCTATTGTCTGAATAGGAGGTAGTTGGAGGTTGGGTGTTTATGGTTAATCCTGTTATTTATTGTTCGAAGTGTCAGCAGTTGGAAGTTGGTTGTTTATGAAAAATTATGTTATCTTTTGTCCTAAGATGCCGGTGTTGGAAATTGGGTATTTATGGAAAATCCTGTTATCTATTGTCCAAAGAGTCGGGTGTAGGAAGTTGGGTTTTTATGGAAAATCCTGTTATCTATTGTCCAAATAGTCGGGTGTAGGAAGTTGGGTTTTTATGGAAAATCCTGTTATCTATTGTCTGAAGAGTCGGGTGTTGGATGTTGGGTGTTTATGGAAAATCCTGCTATCTATTGTCAGAAGAGCCGGGTGTTAGAAGTTGGGTGTTTATGGAAAATCCTGTTATCTATTGTCCGAAGAGTCGAGTGTTGGAAGTTGGGTGTTTATTGTAAATCCTGTTATCTATTGTCTGAAGAGTCGGATGTAAGGAGTTGGGTGTTTATGGTAAATCCTGGTATCTATTGTCCAAAGAGTCGTTTGGTGTTTGTAGTTCATAAATGAATACGCGTTTGAGTCCTTAAAATAGTTATAAAGATATAAAACGATTTTTAGACACACTGAGTGCTATTCTTTGCGGTATGTGACCCCTCCCCCTCTTTCCCCAAACGCACATACACACAAAATCAGTCTAAAAGTAAGCAGGTGCACAACTTCATATTCAACCTAAAAAGGAATCAGTGCTAGTTTTTAGGCATTCCGTCAATTTGTTTTCAAGGAATTGAGGCAATCTGTATTCATTAGCGAATTTAGAAGGACTATATAACAGCGGTACTTTTGCTTTTGCGTCAATTGGGATTTCATTTGCGCCAAAAAAATCTTTCAATTGAGCTACAAACCATATTTCATTTGCACTAAAATGATACATTTCATGTGTGCCAATAATGGAGATAAAATATGAATACTAGATTTATATTAAAAACAGACTTTAAAACAAAATGTTAAAACATAGTCTTGATGGCATAAAATAATATTTGTAAGTTTTCTCAAATGAATTGTTTCATATTTTGCATGGCTTTTTATAGCCGACTATACGGTACGCGTTTTCTTCATTGTTGAAGGCTGTACAGGTGCGTATAATTTCTTACATCCACTTCATTTGAATTTGGTGGAAAGTTGTCTCATTGACAATCATACCACATCTCCTTGTCTTTGCATATATTTATCCTATATCACATTCATCCATAAAAGTATAACAACATTAAACACTGCTGATTAGTTTTTTTTAAATGCTTGGATTGTACTTTTTGATAGTCTTAACTGTGGTTGACTGTATCATTCAATGTGTTATAATGGTTTTGCTGTCCATATCGGTTGTGAGTCTGGCTGTGCAACATTTTGGGGTACTTCTATACGATTTTTCTCCGTTTTTCAATACATAACTTATCTTCAATGTAAGGTCTCAAAAAAATACAGACGTATTTCCTCCTATTTGTCTCCAAATGAATTGTGTCCCAATTTGTCACATCAAACATGTGAATACTATACAATTTTATACCTTCAAGTGACTTTCAGTTCTGTATGAGAAATGATTATGAATTCACATACTTATCGAAATGGGGGATACTCTACAACATTTCTGATACGAGCCTCGTATTCAGGATACAACTTATATCAAAACTTTTAAGTTATATTTTACCTGTATACATTGGCGCAAAAGCAGTATTTGTCGTTGGCGCAAATAAAATACAACCCTAGCTGTGGCGCACACGAAATACTGCAATTTTCAGAAAATGGTGCAAATGCAATGCACCCGTTGACAGAGGCCTATAGGGTTTTTGGTGACAAAATAGGACGATATCTTTACAAATTGGGCGACACAAAAACGTTTGTATTCATAAACAAATAATAGCACAATTTAGTAACAAATTATTTTTCTTAAAATATCCGTATTCAACGGACATGCGATTGCAATAACAGACAATGAGCTATACCGAATTGTCACTGTTATTCCTGCTTCTCTCTGTCAGTCACACAACCGTATAAAACAACAAATCAACAACTTCGTTATATTTTGGCTAATTAACAAAAGGATAAGTTATGGAATGAAAAAAATGGGATTTGTTTAAACAAATTGATTTAAGTATAAAGTTGATGGTTCAAAGTGTTTCTACTCTTAAAGCCTGATTGGAGTTTGTTGCCTTGGGTATAAATAAATTGAGATCAAACATATTTTGCATATGATAGTCAATGACCAACCCATGTAAACCAGTGTAATTGGTTTTCCAAAACGGTTTTAGTTCCGGATAAACAAATAAGGTTTACTTTTACAAATTGTGACTTGGATGGAGAGTTGTCTCTTTGGCACTCAAACCACATCTTCTACTATCTATAGCTTAGGGTTTTGAACTATTTTAAGACCGGCTGCAAACACAAACAATCATGATTCATTTTATTTATCTTCTTCAAAACAAAGGCTGTTTTCACATTTACATGTCGATCTTAGCCAGGAAGCTACCACTTATTTCCAAAACACAACCTCAGAATGGAACATACAGTATGTGGTTGCCTCCTATTTAGCATGTTGTAATGTTATCTATCGTAAGAGAGAGATTTGGGAGAGAGAGAAATGATTTCTTTAACAAGAAAAATATGCCCAACAATGGACAGCAGTTTTATTAAGAATCCGTCAGTTTTTATACATCTTATACAAAAAAAAAATCAGGTGAAATCACGCATCTTTATAAAACAATTATCTGATCTTTAAATTACATACCAAACAGGCATGAAGGTTCACGATTGCATTTCTTTTTTTAAAGAAAGTAACTTGATTTAAGAATTGAATGCTTCTTTTTGTAAATTTATTGGGGTGTAAAAGCGTTGACCGAAGTACATTTTGTATGAAGCGCGCAAGCGCTTCATTCTAAAAATGTGCGCACGGTCAACGCTTTTACAACCCTATAAAATTACTAAAAGAAGCATTCAATTCTTATAATTACATTTTTTTGCTAGGATCATGAAAACAAGATTTCTATCAAGTTTTTCTTTTATTTACCTGTGCACTTTATTGTGGAAGCTCGTGTCATCATGAATGTTATATTTCATTTTGAAATGAAGGTTTATTTCAGAATGACGCGAGATTGCTGTTAGCCAATCAAAATAACGTATTATAATGAAACATACATGTAATGTAATTATTACATTTTGAATACACAACACGGAAGCTAACAACGCGGACCTCGACGAAAGCACCCATCAATATTTACATTTGTGTTTATCGTCTAAAGAGCTGTTAGTTTTAAAATAATTTAATTCAATCCAATTACTTATAGTTTAATGTTAATAGTTATTATTCTAAGACTTTTGTATCGATTCCAGACATTTCAAAGTTACTGTTAAATGTATTCACATTTCTGTACGACATAGAGCTTGACTGTACGGCATAGAGCTTGACTGTACGGCATAGGATTTGACATATTGTTAACTATGTATTCACATTTCTTAGACTGTACGGCATAGAGCTTGACATATTGTTAACTATGTACTCACATTTCTTAGACTGTACGGCCTAGAGCTTAACATATTGTTAACTATGTATTCACATTTCTTAGACTGTACGGCATAGAGCTTGACATATTGTTAACTATGTATTCACATTTCTTAGACTGTACGGCATAGAGCTTGAAATATTGTTAACTATGTATTCACATTTCTTAGACTGTACGGCATAGAACTTGACATATTGTTAACTATGTATTCACATTTCTTAGACTGTACGACATAGGGCTTGACATATTGTTAACTATGTATTCACATTTCTTATACTGTACGGCATAGAGCTTGAACTATTGTTAACTATGTATTCACATTCCATAGACTGTACGGCATAGAGCTTGAAATATTGTTAAGTTTCCCGTCTTCTGCTGATTAATTGATTGATTGATTTCTTATATCGTCCAGTGACAAACATTTCATGCAGATTTAGGACGAAAACAAATAAACTATAGTTGGTAGGTTCTGCATGATAGATCGAACAGGATGAAGGCTAAACATTGTGTCTGTGGCCAGGGATGAAGGCTAACCACTGTGTCTGTAGCCAGGGATGAAGGCTAAACACTGTGTCTGTAGCCAGGGATGAAGGCTAAACACTGTGTCTTTGGCCAGGGATGAAGGCTAAACACTGTCTGTGGACAGGGATGAAGGCTAAACACTGTGTCTGTGGACAGGGATGAAGACTAAACACTGTGTCTGTGGACAGGGATGAAGGCTAAACACTGTGCCTGTGGCCAGGGATGAAGGCTAAACACTGTGGACAGGGGTGATGGCTAAACACTGTGTCTATGGCCAGGAATGAAGGCTAAACACTATGTTTGTGGCCACGGATGAAGGCTAAACACTGTCTGCGGCCACATGTTACCCCGAGAAAACATTGTCAACTGAGGCGAAGCCAAGGTTGACAATGTCTTTTCGAGGGGTAACAGTCTGCTCTATCACCCTCTCAGATATGTGTTATTTAATTTATTATACTGAATCTTCTGTTATTACTGTCGATTAAATTTCAAATTCAAAGTAATAAACTTTGACGTCTTGTACATAACAACCATCCGTATTTAATAAAGCGCACACTTGATCAAGCGTCTCCGTGAAGGGTCATAGAGTATTTACCATAGGATAGAGTTGTATTTAATAAAACGCACACTTGATCAAGCGTCTCCGTGAAGGTTAATAGAGTATTTGCCATAGGATAGAGTCGTATTTAATAAAGCGCACACTTGATCAAGCGTCTCCATGAAGGGTAATAGAGTAAATTAACACCCTCGTATTAGCCAATCAAAATATGGCATTTTAATGTGAAGTATAATAAATACTATAAGCAACGTGTCAACTATATTTATTGTATGGAATGATTGTAAGATGAACATATCCGTCTGACAAGTTTCATCTAACCTTGATCTCATTTTCATGGTTAATATTAGCATGTGTTATAAACTTAGTCTCTATCTAGATTTTTGCAGTTGATAAATTCGGCTTTATTTGGCACAACTCCTTTGAAAGGTTTGGTTTTCTTTGCTTTTCAACTTCGTAAATGAGTTAGTTAATGTATCCAACTGATTCAAGTGCCAATGATGAGTAATGTGTACACGAAACTCTCGTCTGGCGTACTTAATTATATAACTGTTATTTCTAGGCGTTTTTGTTTTTTTTTAACACAAATTAAATGAACAAAATTGTTCAGGTTATAAAATTCATCAACTCTTACAGAAGTCTTTCAACGTATAGGAATTATGCTCGTGGCGTCATGAAAAAGTTTATACAGGTATAAACGTTTTTTATTGCTATGGCACTCACCAATACAATAATAACATGTGCATACAACATTGATATCAAGTTATAACGAGATGATGCCTGGGGTATAGAAATATGGTCACGTTGGTGCTTTTCCGCTCAGTAGTAAAACCCTTGCCAACGAGTACGTAGGCGACTGTTTGGTTGTGCGGGATGCATAAAATCATTGCCACGTCCGGTAAGAATGGGGACGTTAAACAGGATGCCTAGTTTAGAGGGAGTGGCACGCTCTCTGCACGTTGCAGAACCACTGTAACAACTCTCTGATGTTTATAGGTAGACTATTGATAGGAATATTTCTGTTCCTATCCAATATACCCTAATGTTCCAGTGACAGTCCAAATATACCGCCATTCATCCCGGTCGCCTTACTAATTAAAGAACTCAATTATAGAGGTCTATAGGTGGTCTATTGATATGAAATATTTCTGTCCCTATCCAATATACCCTAATGTTCCAGTGACAGTCAAAATATACCGCCATTCATCCCGGTCGCCCTAACAATTAAAGAACCCCTGTGACAAATCTCGAGAATAGTAGGTGGCCTGTTGATAGAGAAAGTTTCTGTTGCTTTTAAACATACCCTAATATTCCAGTGGCAGTCCAAATATCCTGCCGTTTATCCAGGTCGCCCTACCTTAAAGAACCTACCAATTGTATTTATTGTTAATTTGTTCTCGTTCTGAACATGTATGATATATTTGCCATCGGACGTTAAGCAAGCAAACAACAACCAATCAATGTATGTAAACACGATTTACTCGCTATTTCTAATCGAGTTAATTTGAAACAAGTAATAGCTTTTCTAAAAAGCTACTCGTCTCATATCTGATGGAAGTGAAAAATATTTTCGCTTTGTAGCTTAATTCTTTTAGAATAGACTTGTATATAAATTGTAGTGGATAAGAAAAATTATAAAACTTTAAAGGCTAATACAATTTATTAGCTTGAACAATTTCTTTTTTTGGGGGGTACACTGGAAAAGGAGCCGTAATGTCTTCATCTTCTGCGTTTGTACATTTTTATTGGGGTTTTTTTTCAAGCAAATATGTTGTTCGTTTACTTCTTATTTGCTAGTTTGTTTATTTCTCTGTGTTCGAAAAGTATGAAAGCTTCCACCATAATCTTTTTCATTTAAAATATGCATCGAAAAGTGAGGAGAGTGAAAAATAATAACATTTTAACATATAAGAACACAATTAATATATTTCAAACGGTTTCTCACCTCTAATCAAAATGATCCTTAAAATGTAAAGCTTTACATATGTATAGTCTTTTTTGCTGTTGGTGAAGGTCTTGTTTTTTCATTGTAGTTAGACTGCAATGTCGAATGTACCATGCCTCGTGTTCTTTATTTGAATAAAGAGTATCCTTAATATTCAAATGTTCTCTTTTGAGATTATTCAGTTTTATTGGACTTCTTGGATTTGTTATATAAGACCTATTGTAAGCGCCCAAAATAGAAAAAAAAAACATAGTAGTTTCGTCATTCTTTTTCAACATTATGATACTTTCATTGGTTATAAAGAAGGTGATAAGTTTTGCAGTGCAATTTTAGATTTCACTATAATGTCATTAACATAATAGAAATAACCAATTTTACCAAAAAACGTTATTAAGCATACAGTTTGATAATGTATTGTTTGTTATTGTTTTACTTGTACATGTCTTCACTTTTATTCACTATACTATTTAATTTTGGATGTCGAATAAGGCCTTTGTCGTACTTACCCTTCAAAGCTTAACTGGATTGACATAATCTTTTGTTTGAGACCGTTTGTATGTTGACATATAGATGTCTTTTTTTATGATCATAGTATATGTATGTTTATACTTGTTTTACAATTCTTATATAAAACATAAAAAAAAATAATATTTTTTTCCAATGCCAACAGTATTTTCGTCTTTTAAATGTATTTTTCCTTTTTTCTTTCCCTCATATATCATGTAAAGTATAAATAGTCAAACCTCTAAACAAATATAAGAAGGTCTAGATGGGGTTTACAGAATAGAAAATCATGGGCGAAAAGTGCAGAATAAACGGCAAACATTATAAAGAATACAGAAAAACAGGCCAAAAAATAAAGAATAGAGAGAAACAGGCCAAAAAATAAAGAAAAGAGAAAAACAGGCCAAAAAATAAAGAAAAAGAATAGTTAAATTGGCTTAAAAAGTTGAAGAATACATAATTGAAGGACTCCCCCCCCCCCTAATCCAGACCCTCATATTAGAAGTTTGTTCCTGACTCTTCTCATTGTTTTAAGTAATATCTGAATTCATTTTTTGTTATTAAGATAATGTTTTACATGTTTTCCCCAACTATTCTATATATTATAGCTAGACTTGGGAAGATTGAAAACTTAAAATATTGTAATGACATGTCCATTGTAGAAGACCATAGGTTCAACTTGAGAAGTTAATTGTTTTGTGTGTTGTTTAATTGGGTTGCTGTCTAATTTATTTATGAATTCTTCACATCTCCTTTAAAATTATTCACGGAAATTAAGCATCGCTTAAAATATGTTAGCATACATGTATCATAGCTTTTATTGTCTAAAAGCAGTTTTTTTATTCTTCTTATTTTCCCCTTCGGGCTATTTTCGTCTTATGTTCTTCAACGTCGGGTATATAGGTATGTGGAGCTAGGTAGAGCTAGACAACGCTCAATCCAGCCCAATACCTCCCCTAAAGGTCTTGGAGTATGGGAGGGGGCACTTACTATGTAATTCATGGTAGGGATGAGCCGCTGGAATTATGTCACTATTTTAAGCTTCTTGATATTTGATGAGGTCGAGAAATTGAGGTGAAATTTAAAGCAAGATTGATATTTGAATCTGAAATTGATCATATATATGTCGATATAT
The DNA here is from genome assembly GCF_021869535.1 of Mytilus californianus. Taxonomy (NCBI): domain Eukaryota; kingdom Metazoa; phylum Mollusca; class Bivalvia; order Mytilida; family Mytilidae; genus Mytilus; species Mytilus californianus. The sequence continues at coordinate 716,859 of NW_026262723.1, forward strand.
TTTTACAGGTGCAATAAAGATCACTGACGTAAATGCTTCATATATTTGTCAAAACTATGCATCTGTCCATGAAATAGGATAACCATGGTAGCTATATGTTTGTATCTAATAATGACATACGGTAACCATGATGGTTATATGTACAGTGTAGGTATCTCTCCATGAAATAGGATAACCATGCTAGCTATATCTATGTATCTCTCCATGAAATAGGGTAACCATGGTAGCTATATCTATGTATCTCTCCATAAAATAGGGTAACCATGGTAGCTATATCTATGTATCTCTCCATGAAATAGTGTAACAATGATAGCTATATCTATGTATCTCTCCGTGAAATAGTGTAACCATGATAGCTATATCTATGTATCTCTCCATGAAAAAGGGTAACTATGACAGCTATATCTATGTATCTTTCCATGAAATAGGGTAACCATGGTAGCTATATCTATATATCTCTCCATGAAATAGGGTAACCATGATAGTTATATCTATATATCTCTCCATGATATAGGGTAACCATGGTAACTATATCCATGTATCTCTCCATGAAATAGTGTGACCATGATAGCTATATCTATGTATCTCTTCATGAAATAGGGTAACCATGATAGCTATATCTATGTATCTCTCCATGAAATAGTGTAACCATGATAGCTATATCTATATGTATCTCTCAATGAAATAGGGTAACCATGATAGCTATATCTATGTATCTTTCCATGAAATAGGGTAACTGGCCATGATAGCTATATCCTTGTATCTCTCCATGAAATAGGGTAACCATGGTAGCTATATCTATGTATCTCTTCATGAAATAGGGTAACCATGGTAGCTATATCTATGTATCTCTCCATGAAATAGGGTAACCATGACAGCTTTTTTATGTATGCATATATTTTGCTTAAAACAATATATGATAGGGTATGTTCTTTTGTTATTCAAAATATATTAAAAGGGTTTGGGTACTGGAGGACGCAGTTGCTCAGACTACCAAAAAAAGGTCGAAGTGCCCGCGAGATAAAGATCCACGTGTAAATTTATATCAATCGAAAATAACTGATTTTGATATCTCATTTTTTCATTTTATTTTTTTTATTGCCTACAAGAATGAAAGAAAACCTATAAGACTTTTCAAAAAATTCTAAGAACTTTGCTATTGAAAACACTGAAATTTCAGCCTGATTTATTCATTCATTTTTGTCTCGCCTGCGACGAAAGTCGCAGAAAGTGAGACATAGGTATTACTATCCGGCGGCGGCGGCGGCGACGGCGGCGTGAACTATTTGTATAAAGCTTTATATTTCAGAAGGTAGAAGACCTGGATGCTTCATACTTTGTATGCAGATACCTTATGTTACGAACTTTCCGTCTGTCATATGTCCAATGTCCTTGACCTTATTTTCATGGTTCAGCGACTGCTTGAAAAAAAAGTTTAGTTTTTTTGTTATGTAAATTTCTCACTTATTATGAGTAATAGGATAACTATATTTGGTATATGGGTTCCTTGCAACGTCTACATGTCCATCAGACAGGGTTCACCTGACCTCAGCCTCATTTCATGGATCAGTGATCAAGGTTAAAGTTACGTGATTAGGTCCTTTTCTCAGATACTACAAGCAGTAGGTCAGATATATGTGGTGTATGGAATGATTATAAGGGATACATGTCAGTCTGGCAGGTTTCATCTGACCTTGACCTCATTTTCACGGTTCATTGGTCAATGTTAAGTTTTTGTGTTTTGGTCTGTTTTTCTAATACTATAAGCCATTGGTCAACTATATTTGGTGTATGGAATGATTGTAAGGTGTACATGTCTGTCTGGCAGGTGTCATTTGTCCTTGAACTATTTTCATGGTTCATTGGTCAATGTTAAGTTTTTGTGTTTTGGTCTGTTTTTCTAATACTATAAGCAATAGGTCAACTATATTTGGTGTATGGAATGATTGTAAGGTGTACATGTCTGACTGGCAGGTGTCATTTGTCCTTGACCTCATTTTCATGGTTCATTGGTCAATGTTAAGTTTTTGTGTTTTGGTCTGTTTTTCTAATACTATAAGCAATAGGTCAACTATATTTGGTGTATGGAATGATTGTAAGGTGTACATGTCTGTCTGGCAGGTGTCATTTGTCCCTGACCTCATTTTCATGGTTCATTGGTCAATGTTAAGTTGCTCTTGTTTGGTCCTCTTCTCAGATACTATAAGTTATAGGTCAACTATATGTGGTGTATGGAATGATTGTAAGGTGTGCACGTCTGTCTGACAGGTTTCATCTGACCTTGAGCTTATTTTCATGGTTCATTGGTCAATGTTAAGTTTCTGTTGTTTGGTCTTCTTCTCAGATGCTATAAGTAATAGGTCAACTATATTTGGTGTATGGAATGTATTTTATTATTTAACTGCTGATTACTTACATTGAAATAGATTATTTTATAAAAATCTTTAAATAACATTAATAATGATAATAAATAATAAAAACTTTTAAGGGATCATTACTAAACCGTGATTAACAAAAACATTGGAAGGTGTGAAAATGTTAAAATAAGGTCACTCATGCATGAATGTTTATCATAGAATAGTTCACTCCAGTTCCTTCATAAAGATTAATTGGCTGAATATGTACAGATTGAAGAACTTTTGAAATTTTGTTTGCACAACAGAATCACATTTACTGATTTTTGATACATATGAAATAAGATAAGTATTGAGATAAGTAAAAAATATTTTAGCATAGCAACATAAATAGATAAATAGATAATATGAAAATATGACTTTTTACAATATTTTTTTTTTTGGGGGTGGGGGGGTCTTTCAGGTTCATCTCAAGGAATTGACAAATATTTATCCAGTTTCTGCAATGCCTTACAACTTTTCCTTGTGCACAGGTTTGTCTGTACTCAAGAGGAAATAAAAAAAAAATGGCCATATTTGTCAATCCCTTTTGATGAACCTTAAATCTAATGAAAAATTATTTCATAAGAAATTTCAAAGTTTGCTTTTAGTAGTCATTTGACTTAATGTTTCAAAAAAAAATTTGTATAATGCGATTTTATTTACTCAAATGTTGTTGCTATATTTGCCTGTGATTTATTAGCCAAAAGTATATCCCATGTGATTTTATGATGCTGTTTTTTCTAAAAACATGTTACTCAACATGAATGTAAAAGCATTACAGACCTATATTTAAGCCTAAGGTCAAGGTAACAAAAAAAGACTAAAATTTGAACAAAGGTTTCAGGATGTATTCAATGGGATTGCAACTTAACTTGGATATGTGGCTACATAAATTAACAGAAAGAAGAGGAAGATCCCTGGCTATTGTTTTTCAAGTCGCTATGTCTTAGTTCGAGGTCCTATTTACTAACAATAGATTTGCAGAAGACCATATTACTGTCTTAAATCATGATTTATATGGGGGCCATGGTAATGTGAGCTTGCTCACTAAAGGTCTATTATATTTCGTTAAGAATGTCAAGAACTGTAAAACAAAATCTACAAATATGCAAATATTACTCAAATCATCAGATCACTTATTCAAAGATGTATTTCCCTTTCATGCTTTTAATGCTAAGTAGTCACTTCCTTTTTAAGCTTACCTGGCCAAAATTGCCATTGTGAGCTTTTGCCATCAATTGGCATCCATCGTCTGTCTTCATTGCATACGTAGGCCGATAATTTTTACAAAAATCTTCTCCTGTTTGAAGATACAATAACGAGAATTTTTCATCAAAGTCTAATCAAGGAGTGGAGGTATACTCTGCAGGACATAGCGGGCAACTTCTATATTGTGTATAAGTTTCATAACATTTGGTTGAGGCCAATTTAAGTTAGAGAACGGAAACGAAAATGTTTGCAATTTTTCCATTTGTAAAGGGGCATTACTCTAGAACGGTTAGAGTGACCCTACCTAAATTCAATCTTCATCTGTATTTTGTGGTAATAAGCATTGTGTATAAGTTTCATAACATTTGGTTGTGACAGTTGTAATAAAGCTTTATATTTAGGACTATCAACATAATATCAATGATTAGTAAAGAAGGCGAGACATTTCAGCGTGTGCACTCTTGTTATAAATAAATTTAGTAAAGACCGCAGGATGGTTTTGTTGTCGTTGGATTGCTGTCCAGGACCAAATAGTTCGAAATGTTTTCGTGGTAGCTTTCTTTCGGAATATGTTAAACATTCGAGTGCCGGTCCATTATTAAGATTATCATAAAATATATATAGATTTATCTGTCACTATTATTTTTTCAGACAAAAGAAGTCTCTGATACACTACAACTAGCAACAGACTTCAAAGAACAAAAACAAGAAGGAAACGCCACTTTATATATCTAAATATTAATATTTGTAAAGATATTCTATCTAAAAGACTGCACCATGAACAATGAATGAATATAATATCAAATGTCAAGGACTTTTCTGTAGTTGTCTTTTTAATCTAACAGTTGTTATTGATTTTCTCTTTCGTAGTGATAATAACTGGTGTGCATGGGTAACACGATTTGATTTTTAATTCATACGCCTTATAGAAAAGGAGATATAGGGTATACGTCAATAAGACAGTCACCCAACGACACAAAAACCAAAAGATTGTCAAATAGGTCAACATATGGTGTATAGTCTTCAAAAAAAGAAAGTTATCTCTACAGTTTGTAGATATAAGAAGATGTGGTATGAGTGCCAATGAGACAACTCTCCATCCAAGTCACATCTTATAAAAGTAAACCATTATAGGTCAAAGTTCGGTCTTCAACACGGAGCATTGGCTCACACCGAACATCAAGCTATAAACGGCCCCAAAAATTACTATTGTAAAACCATTCAAACGGGAAAACCAACGGTCTAATCTATATAAAAAAAACGAGAAACGCGAAACACTTATGAACCACATCAACAAACGAAAACTACTGAACATCAGATTCCTGGTCTGCAATTATCAATTAAGGTACTGAAGAGTTGCATCCCGTTTTGTAAATAGATACACATTCTTAGGGTAAGCACGTATAATTGAACGGATCGGTGCACATAGCTTCGGTTTTCTTCATAACTAGTTATGCATGGATCTGTTTCGTAATAAATGTACATGCATGGATCTGTTTCGTAATAAATGTATAAACATTTTTCCAAGTGACGATTTATTTTCCAATGTTTTTTTTTTATACTAACGATTAAAAGGGTGGTGTGGTGTTATAAGTTAATGAAATAGCAATCAAACGACACATATATATATAAAGTGCCTAGAAAATCTACCTTACAATGTTAGAGTAGATCTGATTCTTTACTTCCTCCCCGAGCTGGGCTGGAACCTGTACTTTTCACTTCTCACTTCTACGACAACACCGCCTAGCATTGTGCAGACTCCTTATCCCCTCCTCTAACTATGATAGTTAATAATAATCAGCTTTCATTTCGGGAGGTGTTATCGTCTCGTAGGTTGAACCCTTTCCAAGTAAGGTAAACCGCTGAACTACCGGAGTAGGAGTATCAATAGTTGCGAACATCTACGTAATTTTGTCTGTGGTGGAAAGTTGTCTCATTGACATCCAAAACATATCTCCTTAGTTTATATTATCTAAATGGTGACCTGAATGTGATTTGATCAAAATCTTCTTTGTTAACAATATTGTACAGGTCGTTTATTTTTATTTTTTTACAAAATATACAGCATCCTTTTAAGAGCTTTTCAAAATTTGGAAACCCTTTCACGGTTTGAATTTTTAGACGATGTCAGACTGTAGTAGTTTCGAAGAAGTGTAAAAGTTTAAAAAATAAGCAACACTAATGAAACAGTGTATACTTTTCTTGAAGTTGTCAAACTGTAAAATAATCATATAAAGAGAAGCTTACTATATATGTATATATCATCTTGTTTCAGCCAAAAGACTTCATATATTTTTGACTTTTGAACCATTTTTTAATCATCAATATGATATTAAAACAATATTTCACAGTTACCCTCTTTGTAAATTGAAAATAATTGAAAATCGTTTTTGTTGTTTGTTGTTTGTTTATTTCAGACCACGATAGTTGAAAAAGGGAGGTATAATGTTTTCCGCCATGTGCGTGCGTGTCGATTTTTTGTTAGTCCGTCATTCTGTCCGTTCGTCCGCCTGCAGCCCAGTATCAGGAAGTTGTGGTTAATGGTAGTTTACTATGAAGGTGTACTCACACCAACCACACATTTGGTATGCATGATTTTTCATTGTAATATGAACTATTTAAAACGTATACTAAATTAGGGGTTTGATTCATATTTCGCGGTTCACGGATTAAGTTAAAGATTTGGTTTTAAGTATTTTACAAGGGAGTTGTGGTCACATCAACTTGAAATTAAGTACACATGTTCATTGTGAATGGACCTTAAAACAATGCATGCCGAAGAAGTGTTTTGATCCCAATTTCGCTGTTCAGCGAAAGTATGAATGGGATGGTGTGACGCTTTATAGTTTCCTATGGACATTTATTATCTACTTTTCCACTTCTTACACAATGTTTGTATCAGTATTGTACTCCATATTATCAACTACAAAAGAATCTGCTAGCGGGACAACTATCAATGTTAAAAAATCTCAATGTAGTGGGACATATCCCAATTCACATCGTTTTTTAACCAAGATCTTTCGCAAAATAAAGTTTTATGCACTTGGTATTTACAATGCAAGAGATCTTGAGATGGCCAAGATTGACCCTTAAACAAATTAAGAAGAAAATGTCATTATTCTAAAAAAAAAAAAATTGGCATGTTGCCAATGTCTGCAGAATGCACTTTATCGGAATAATATAGTTTAAAGGGCACAATTAGGGTAAATGCGGTGAACCCGTCACACTATACACATGATGGATGGATGGACAAATTTGTATTTACCGTGCAGTGGCAAATATTACTTCATATCAGGACAAGAACATGTTAATGTGATATGAATATGTTAGATATGATCATTGCACCCTGCTATGTGCTAGACCGACACGCTAAGCCGGATTTTTAACGGCTAGGTACAAAAAGTAAAAGTATGCAAAAATATGTCACTCAACCTGGACACTTTAATCTGACTACGGGTCTACCATTCATTGCACTTACCCCTAAATGCCGCCTGCTTAGCAGCAAATGCCAATTTCCAAGTCTTTGGTTTGATCCTGCTGGAAATCAAACCCACGAGCACGGTAACACCCATGAGATCACCAACAGTCAAGGAGTTTTCAGTTTCTTTTCATAAGGAGTATAATTCTTTAGTATATATTCGAAAAAATATATACTACTTATAGTTAGGTTCTCGTTACATATTCATGTTTAAGTACGTTTTGAAGCTACATTGCATGGACAAACTATAGGTTTCGTGAGCAGAGCTCGCAATATTTGCGTAGGGAAACTCCTAAATTAATTTGGATACAATAAAACAAAATAAGGGGCGCACCGTGGCATTATATGGTGAAGATTCTCAAACAGTTTCATTAAGTTCTAATTAGAAATAGAAGCTGATATAGATATATACTGTAGTGTGTGAATATTTCATAGTCCACGTCTTTTTACATTTGGCATCAGGAATCCTCCAAAGAATAATTGAAACAAGAAGTGCAAATGTACAAAGTATGTCAATCAACTCAGGAGCAGAAACGCTAATACAAAAATTGGACGAACGCAAGGACAAACCCATGCCCACATGTACCCCCGCGTAAAAAGCGGGAGGTTACATGTATTAAATGATCTTTACGGGATACAATAATAGAGAACCACTGACGAGGTACCTAACTTTGTTTACGGGATACAATAATAGAGAGCCACTGACGAGGTACCTAACTTTGTTTACGGGATACAATGATAGAAAACTACTGACGAGGTACCTAACTTTGTTTACGGGATACAATAATAGAGAACCACTGACGAGGTACCTAACTTTGTTTACGGGAAACAATTATAGATAACCACTGACGAGGAACTTACTTTGTTTACGGGAAACAATAATAGAGAACCAGTGACGAGGTACCTAACTTTGTTTACGGGATACAATGATAGAGAACCACTAACGAGGTACCTAACTTTGTTTACGGGATACAATAATAGAAAACCACTGACGAGGTACCTAACTTTGTTTACGGGAAACAATTATAGATAACCACTGACGAGGAACTTACTTTGTTTACGGGAAACAATAATAGAGAACCACTGACGAGGTACCTAACTTTGTTTACGGGATACAATGATAGAGAACCACTAACGAGGTACCTAACTTTGTTTACGGGATACAATAATAGAAAACCACTGACGAGGTACCTAACTTTGTTTACGGGAACCACTGACGAGGTACCTAACTTTGTTTACTGGATAAAATAATAGAAAACCACTGACGAGGTACCTAAGTTTGTTTACGGGATACAATAATAGAAAACCACTGACGAGGTACCTAACTTTGTTTACGGGATACAATAATAGAAAAAAGTAAAATCACAAAAATACTGAACTCCTAGGAAAATTCAATCGGAAAGTCTCTAATCACATGGCAAAATCAAATGACAATACACATCAAACGAATGGACAACAACTGTCATATTCCTGACTTGGTACAGGCATTTTCAAATGTAGAAAATGGTGGATTGAACCTGGTTTTATAGCGCTAAACCTCTCACTTGTACGACAGTCTTATCAAATTCCGTTATATTTACAACGATGCGTGAACAAAACAGACATTATAAATAAAATAGTCAAAATATGGGTACAGCAGTCATCACTATGTTACAATATCAAAACAAACAATTATTTACAAAAAAAGCACAAAAGTATCTATCAAATTAAAAACCACATTCATTGCTTCGCGTGTCTGACGTCAGAAAATGTAAACGTCACATAAGAAAAAAGTTTGTCATTCAAGTTTGACGAGGTACCTAACTTTGTTTACGGGATACAATAATAGAAAACCACTGACGAGGTACCTAACTTTGTTTACGGGATAAAATAATAGAAAACCACTGACGAGGTACCAACTTTGGGAAAGGCACAGAACATGCAGTGGGGGATAATTAAGATTTTGTGCAATTCAAATAATCTTTAAATGTAAGTATACGAAGTGAAATTAAAAGATGATGTGGGAAGACGGTAACGAGACAGCAACTTAACAACACATCACACAAAAACTAACAGATCTCAACATACGATCTTCATTCATAGACAGGAGTCTTTACAATATCTAACCACCAAGAGTAAAAAAAAAAATGCAAATTAATGTAATAGAGACTACCAAGATCTGTAATCAACACGGATGGTTTCAAATGTTTTCAAACGAAAACAAAAATTGATATGATAAAAGTAGAACCTTTGACGAGGTTCTTCGATTGAGATACGTGCGGCTTTACTAGTTCTCAAAGGTAAAAAAGGGACGAAGAGAGACTACTTTGACGGGGTATTTTGATTGAGATGCACGCGGGTTAAGGATGTTCGCTCCTCTTGTTTTTCAATTATTGCCATATATTCGGAATTCTCTTGTTTTATCCATGTACTGCTACTAAAAAATTTTGCCCGAAAACCACTACTTTTCTTTTCATATTTTTATTACATATAGTTTAAAAAGCCATATTTGAAAATCTAATAAAATTCTTGTTATTTTTTCATAGTTTTTGAAAGAAAAAAGGTGTTAAATGTATGAAAAAAAATTTCATTGGCTTATATCTTGAAAACATTTTTTTCTGCTATTTTAGTTACTTTATTCATATACTTTAAATTTATAAAAGTCTTTTAAAAAGATTGTTATTTTGAAACAGAGTAGCGAACATCCTTAAAGGGATAGTAGCTACGATTTTGACAAAATTATGACCAAGTTTTAAAGCTGCTAAAATCAAAGATATGTACTTTAAATTAACAATAAGATCGGTGGAATGTTTCTATAAAGTACAGAGGTGTTAATAATTGATAATTAATATCGTGTAGCGTGCCTTTTCATCTCATTATTTATGCATCGGGTTTACTTCCGAACTTTGCCGACACAGCGAGTGAGATGACCAAGATATAAATAAATATGAACATGTGCTTTTGTTTTCTTACGTATTTGACAATTTCTTTAGATTAAACGTACATATTTGAAACCATTTATCAAATTATGTAAACAACAAAATATACCAAAAGCCTGCATATTATTCGAACCCAAGGTTCTCCAACAATGGCGATATTATACACTTGTTTTATATTTGTATGACAAAACAATGCCGATAACGTATACACGTGTTTGTGAATTGAATTGGGGCCTTCATGCAGGGTATTCACCGGAAGAATAATATTAAATTGGAAGAAGTTGATTTTTAATGTCTTCTAAGTTGTGAGATCACTGCTCTTAAATTTATAAAGATATTTTGGACACTAATGATTTGAATACGTCGCGATTTATTTTCATGTGATCTGGATTCGAAAAGTTCAGAAATGTTTTTTACATTTCGCAAACCGTCGTAGGGACGTCGTAATGTCGACTGCTTATATAATGACTTTATCTGCGTGACGGGTGTTTGTAAATGATTCTAATGACCGATCTCACCGCCGTTATTTATTTTCAATTTACAATAACTTGTCTGCACCTTTTTACTGTTTCTTTTTGTCGCAGAAACTGTAAACACACGTTCCATTTCCGCGATAACATTCCTCTGTTCGACATTTTCCCTTCGAGGGACAACTGGCGCTTGCGCATTGGGAACTGCGGAGTTAAGGTCAACATAGGTCATATGAATAAGGATTGGCTTAACATCGAATTTTTGTCTATAGACAAAAATTAGATTCAGGTTTTAAATGTTTTAAAAAAAGCTTCTAAATGCTAATTGGAAAGTAAACAGTGATGGTTTTATTCATTCTAAATAAACCTTTTGTACAAAATCCGGCATATAGATTAGAAAAATAAGTTTAATGAAAATCGTAGCTTCTATCCGTTTAACTAGTTCTTAACGATAAAAAGGAGACGAAGAGAGATATTTCGACGGGGTATTTTGATTGAGATACATGCGGCTTAACTAGTTCTAAAAGGTAAAAAAGGGATGAAGATAGACTCCTTTGACGGGGTACTTTGATTGAGATACGTGTGGCTTAACTAGTTCTTAAAGGTAAAAAAGGGACGAAGAGGGACTACTTTGACGAGGTACTTTGATTGAGATACGTGTGGCTTAACAAGTTCTTATAAAGCTAATACTAACAATGACCACTGCCCTTTCCTCGATCTTGATATCTATATCATTAATGGAAAGCTTAATACTAAAATATATGATAAAAGAGATGATTTTTCATTTCCTATCGTTAATTATCCATTTTTAGATGGTGACGTTCCCTTGTCACCATCTTACGGTGTTTATATATCTCAACTTGTACGATTCGCTCGTGTATGTAACAATGTTTTAGATTTTAACGAGAGAAATTTATGTATTACTGAAAAATTATTACACCAGGGTTTTCGATATCACAAACTAGTCAAAACATTTACTAAATTTTATCATCGGTATAAGGACATCATTCGTAAATATAGCTCAACATGCAGACTTCTTATACGTTCAGGTATTTCACATCCAATTTTTTGTGGAAATATTCTTTATAAAGCACAAAAATGTCAGTATTCACCTCTGAAGCTAACAAAACCTTTAAATAGACTTATTAAGAAGGGATATAGTTACGATACTGTTGTCAGGTCATTAAAGATTGCATATTTTGGCGTTAATATTGATTCACTTATAGGGTCTTTGCATCGGCACTAAACACATTAATTTAAAAACCAGTTGTTGGCATGACACGGGTTATGTTCTTCTCATATATGTTATGATGGTATGATACTAAACCCCTAACGGGAAGGATTGTGCCTGATATTCATATGATGAAGACATAATCTTTCAATCAGTTTAATTGAAGTCTGGAGCCGGCATGTCAGTTAACTGCTAGTAGTCTGTTGTTATTTATGTATTATTGTCATTTTGTTTATTTTCTTTGGTTACATCTTCTGACATCAGACTTGGACTTCTCTTGAACTGAATTTTAATGTGCGTATTGTTATGCGTTTACTTTTCTACATTGGCTAGAGGTATAGGGGGAGGGTTGAGATCTCATAAACATGTTTAACCCCGCCGCATTTTTGCGCCTGTCCCAAGTCAGGAGCGTCTAGCCTTTATTAGTCTTGTATTATTTTTAATTTTAGTTTCTTGTGTACAATTTGGAGTTTAGTATGGCGTTCATTATCACTGAACTAGTATATATATTTGTTTAGGGGCCAGCTGAAGGACGCCTCCGGGTGCGGGAATTTCTCGCTGCATTGAAGACCTGTTGGTGACCTTCTGCTGTTGTCTGTTCTATGGTCGGGTTGTTGTCTCTTTGACACATTCCCCATTTCCATTCTCAATTTTATCTTAAAGGTAAAAAAGGAGACGAAGAGAGACTACTTTGACGAGGTACTTTGATTGAGATGCACGCGGCTTAACTAGTTCTAAAAGGTAAAAAAGGGATGAAGATAGACTACTTTGACGGGGTACTTTGATTGAGATACGTGCGGTTTAACTAGTTCTTAAAGTTAAAAAAGGACGAAGAGAGACTACTTTGACGAGGTTCTTTGATTGAGGTTCATGCAGCTTAAGTAGTTCTTAAAGGTAAAAAAGGGACGACGAGAGACTACTTTGACGGGGTACTTTGATTGAGATACATGTGGCTTAACTAGTTCTAAAAGGTAAAAAAAGGACGACGAGAGACTACTTTGACGCATCTTCGCTAGCCAAGGATTACGATCTACTCCCCTCCTCTCCACCCTTGGCGGATTGAGATAGAATTTCGAAGACACAAGGTAATGATTTTCATTGGTTGCAGTCGTAACTGGCTGCATCCAATCAAAAAGCACCTATAACATGATCATGTGTAAATGTAGAAAATGTAAGTTAACAATTACCACGTGCCTGATTGTGCAACAAGTCTTTACATCCCTAAACATACGACGATATTTTGTGACAACTTAAATGTTTTTATTCAACTATTAGAAGTTCCTGTGTATGTTTCATGCACAAATGTTGGAATGTCAAGGTATATTTTCGTTTCCTGCTTCACCAAGTTTGTAGACTCTAGGCGCTACCGTGTGATTACCTCCACACTGAAGAGGGTTCAAGTGCTACCATTGGTCAAACATAATTTATTCGGATTGGACGTGACTTTTATCAACTTTTTTTACCGATAGACGGCGCAATATTGTTATCACAAATGTTGGCTCAATCTGCCAAGGGTGGAGAGGAGGGGAGTGGATCGTAACCCTTGGCTAGCGAAGATGACTTTGACGGGGTACTGTGATTGAGATGCACGCGACTTAACTAGTTCTTAAAGGTTAAAAAGGGACGAAGAGAGACTACTTTGACGAGGTGCTTTGATTGAGATACACGCGGCTTAAATAGTTCTTAAAGGTAAAACAGGGACGAAGAGAGACTACTTTGACGAGGTACTGTGATTGAGATGCACGCGGCTTAACTAGTTCTTAAAGGTAAAAAAAAAAAGACAAAGAGAGACTAATTTGACGTGGTACTTTGAATGAGATACATGCGGCTTAACTACTTCTTAAAGGTAAAACAGGACGAAGAGAGACTACTTTGAAGAGGTATTTTGATTGAGATACATGCGGCTTAACTAGTTCTTAAAGGTAAAAAAGGGACGAAGAAAGACTACTTTGACGAGGTACTTTGATAGAGATACGTGTGGCATAACTAGTTCTTAAAGGTAAAAAAGGGACGAAGAGAGACTACTTTGACGGGGTACTTTGATTGAGATACACGCGGCTTAACTAGTTCTAAAAGGTAAAAAAGGGACGAAGAGAGACTACTTTGACGGGGTATTTTGATTGAGATACATGTGGCTTAACTAGTTCTTCAAGATAAAAAAGGGACGAAGAGAGACTATTTTGACGAGGTACTTTGATTGAGATACGAGTGGCATAACTAGTTCTTAAAGGTAAAAAAGGGACGAAGAGAGACTACTTTGACGGGGTACTTTGATTGAGATACACGCGGCTTAACTAGTTCTAAAAGGTAAAAAAGGGACGAAGAGAGAATACTTTGACGGGGTATTTTGATTGAGATACACGCGGCTTAACTAGTTCTAAAAGGTAAAAAAGGGACGAAGAGAGACTATTTTGACGAGGTACTTTGATAGAAATACGTGTGGCTTAACTAGTTCTAAAAGGTAAAAAAGGGACGAAGAGAGAATACTTTGACGGGGTATTTTGATTGAGATACACGCGGCTTTACTAGTTCTAAAAGGTAAAAAAAGACAAAGAGAGACTACTTTGACGTGGTACTTTGAATGAGATACATGCGGCTTAACTGCTTCTTAAAGGTAAAACAGGACGAAGAGAGACTACTTTGAAGAGGTATTTTGATTGAGATACATGCGGCTTAACTAGTTCTTAAAGGTAAAAAAGGGACGAAGAAAGACTACTTTGACGAGGTACTTTGATAGAGATACGTGTGGCATAACTAGTTCTTAAAGGTAAAAAAGGGACGAAGAGAGACTACTTTGACGGGGTACTTTGATTGAGATACACGCTGCTTAACTAGTTCTAAAAGGTAAAAAAGGGACGAAGAGAGACTACTTTGACGGGGTATTTTGATTGAGATACATGTGGCTTAACTAGTTCTTCAAGATAAAAAAGGGACGAAGAGAGACTATTTTGACGAGGTACTTTGATTGAGATACGAGTGGCATAACTAGTTCTTAAAGGTAAAAAAGGGACGAAGAGAGACTACTTTGACGGGGTACTTTGATTGAGATACACGCGGCTTAACTAGTTCTAAAAGGTAAAAAAGGGACGAAGAGAGAATACTTTGACGGGGTATTTTGATTGAGATACACGCGGCTTAACTAGTTCTAAAAGGTAAAAAAGGGACGAAGAGAGACTATTTTGACGAGGTACTTTGATAGAAATACGTGTGGCTTAACTAGTTCTAAAAGGTAAAAAAGGGACGAAGAGAGAATACTTTGACGGGGTATTTTGATTGAGATACACGCGGCTTTACTAGTTCTAAAAGGTAAAAAAAGACAAAGAGAGACTACTTTGACGTGGTACTTTGAATGAGATACATGCGGCTTAACTGCTTCTTAAAGGTAAAACAGGACGAAGAGAGACTACTTTGAAGAGGTATTTTGATTGAGATACATGCGGCTTAACTAGTTCTTAAAGGTAAAAAAGGGACGAAGAAAGACTACTTTGACGAGGTACTTTGATAGAGATACGTGTGGCATAACTAGTTCTTAAAGGTAAAAAAGGGACGAAGAGAGACTACTTTGACGGGGTACTTTGATTGAGATACACGCGGCTTAACTAGTTCTAAAAGGTAAAAAAGGGACGAAGAGAGACTACTTTGACGGGGTATTTTGATTGAGATACATGTGGCTTAACTAGTTCTTCAAGATAAAAAAAGGGACGAAGAGAGACTATTTTGACGAGGAACTTTGATTGAGATACGAGTGGCATAACTAGTTCTTAAAGGTAAAAAAGGGACGAAGAGAGACTACTTTGACGGGGTACTTTGATTGAGATACACGCGGCTTAACTAGTTCTAAAAGGTAAAAAAGGGACGAAGAGAGAATACTTTGACGGGGTATTTTGATTGAGATACACGCGGCTTAACTAGTTCTAAAAGGTAAAAAAGGGACGAAGAGAGACTATTTTGACGAGGTACTTTGATAGAAATACGTGTGGCTTAACTAGTTCTAAAAGGTAAAAAAGGGACGAAGAGAGAATACTTTGACGGGGTATTTTGATTGAGATACACGCGGCTTTACTAGTTCTAAAAGGTAAAAAAAGACAAAGAGAGACTACTTTGACGTGGTACTTTGAATGAGATACATGCGGCTTAACTGCTTCTTAAAGGTAAAACAGGACGAAGAGAGACTACTTTGAAGAGGTATTTTGATTGAGATACATGCGGCTTAACTAGTTCTTAAAGGTAAAAAAGGGACGAAGAAAGACTACTTTGACGAGGTACTTTGATAGAGATACGTGTGGCATAACTAGTTCTTAAAGGTAAAAAAGGGACGAAGAGAGACTACTTTGACGGGGTACTTTGATTGAGATACACGCGGCTTAACTAGTTCTAAAAGGTAAAAAAGGGACGAAGAGAGACTACTTTGACGGGGTATTTTGATTGAGATACATGTGGCTTAACTAGTTCTTCAAGACAAAAAAGGGACGAAGAGAGACTATTTTGACGAGGTACTTTGATTGAGATACGAGTGGCATAACTAGTTCTTAAAGGTAAAAAAGGGACGAAGAGAGACTACTTTGACGGGGTACTTTGATTGAGATACACGCGGCTTAACTAGTTCTAAAAGGTAAAAAAGGGACGAAGAGAGAATACTTTGACGGGGTATTTTGATTGAGATACACGCGGCTTAACTAGTTCTAAAAGGTAAAAAAGGGACGAAGAGAGACTATTTTGACGAGGTACTTTGATAGAAATACGTGTGGCATAACTAGTTCTTAACGGTAAAAAAGGGACGAAGAGAGACTACTTTGATGAGGTACTTTGATTGAGATACATGCGGCTTAACTAGTTCTTAAAGGTAAAAAAGGGACGAAGAGAGACTACTTTGACGAGGTACTGTGATTGAGATGCACGCGGCTTAACTTGTTCTTAAAGGTAAAAAAGGGACGAAGAGAGACTACTTTGACGAGGTACTGTGATTGAGATGCACGCGGCTTAACTAGTATTAAAAGGTAAAAAAGGGACGAAGAGAGACTACTTTGACGAGGTACTTTGATAGAGATACGTGTTGCATCACTAGTTCTAAAAGGTAAAAAGGGGACGAAGAGAGACTACTTTGACGAGGTACTTTGATAGAGATACGTGAGGCATATCTAGTTCTTAAAAGTAAAAAAGGGACGAAGAGAGACTACTTTGACGGGGTATTTCGATTGAGATACATGTGGCTTAACTAGTTCTTAAAGATAAAAAAGGGACGAAGAGAGACTTTTTTGACGAGGTACTTTGATTGAGATACGTATGGCATAACAAGTTCTTAACGGTAAAAAAGGACGAAGAGAGACTACTTTGACGAGGTACT
Organism: Mytilus californianus; assembly: GCF_021869535.1. Classification (NCBI taxonomy): domain Eukaryota; kingdom Metazoa; phylum Mollusca; class Bivalvia; order Mytilida; family Mytilidae; genus Mytilus; species Mytilus californianus. Next base: position 733,905 of record NW_026262723.1, read on the forward strand.
TTGATAGAGATACGTGTGGCATAACTAGTTCTTAACGGTAAAAAAGGAACGAAGAGAGACTACTATGACGAGGTACTTTGATTGAGATACATGCGGCTTAACTAGTTTTTAAAGGTAAAAAAGGGACGAAGAGAGACTACTTTGACGAGGTACTGTGATTGAGATGCACGCGGCTTAACTAGTTCTTAAAGGTAAAAAAGGGACGAAGAGAGACTACTTTGACGAGGTACTGTGATTGAGATGCACGCGGCTTAACTAGTATTAAAAGGTAAAAAAGGGACGAAGAGAGACTACTTTGACGAGGTACTTTGATAGAGATACGTGTGGCATAACTAGTTCTAAAAGGTAAAAAGGGGACGAAGAGAGACTACTTTGACGAGGTACTTTAATAGAGATACGTGAGGCATATAACTAGTTCTTAACGGTAAAAAAGGGATGAAAATAGACTAATTTGACAAGGTACTTTGATTGAGATACATGCGGCTTAACTAGTTCCAAAAGGTAAAAAAGGGATGAAGATAGACTACTTTGATTGAGATACATGCGGCTTAACTAGTTCTTAAAGGTTAAAAAGGGACGAAGATAGACTACTTTAACGAGGTACTTTGATTGATTTACGTGCGGCTTAACTAGTTCTTAAAGGTAAAAAAGAGACGAAGAGAGACTACTTTGACGAGGTATTTTGATTGAGATGCACGCGGCTTAACTAGTTCTAAAAGGTAAAAAAGGGATGAAGATAGACTACTTTGACGGGGTACTTTGATTGAGATACATGTGGCTTAACTAGTTCCTAAAGGTAAAAAAGGGACGAAGAGAGATTATGAATTATTTCTACTGGAATCATTATTTTTTTCCATCTTTTCCCATTTTGAGTATTGAGTCTTGGATATTTTAATTTTCATTTTGATACTGTTCAATAAAAGATCGTTTGTGCCACAAAAAATATTTCTTACTCGAAATTTAACAAGAAAACTAACTCGAATTCTTACTTAAAATTCATTGGATATTGCTCTTAAATGGAAGCAGTATTACAGTTTTTTTTTTTTTTTAAAGTTCTGGACCCGCAATTAAAATGCATTGAAGAACGAACTAAAATTAAATACCTCAAATTATAACTCGAAGTTTAACTAGACCTCTAACTTGAAATGCGACTCGAACTCGGAGCTTAACTCGAAGTGTAAATCCCAAAACGAAACTTGAACTTAAACTCGAACTTTAACTCGATATCTATCTTGAACGCGAAGCATAACTCGAATGTTAACCCAAACTGCAACTCGAACTTTAAGATCCGCTTGTATGAAGTTCCGTGTACGTTGTTTTGGTAGCAATGTAGGGACCCCTGTAATTTCAGAGTACGTAGGACCCCACTCCCTCGTGTATTCAAATTTTCCTTGTACAATGGGTGTTGCACAATTTTAAACTATCGTCGTCGAAGAAGTGGCTGTATGTAAAAATTGCTTCAACACTTCAACCCAACTTTACCAAGCTGCAGACCAAATATGCGATCATTCCCTTTCCATAGAATAGAAGCAAAGAAAATTTGACGACATATTTCCTTGTACGATGTGTGTTGTAAAATTTCAAACTATATATATCGGCAAACAGTAAGTGGCTGCACGGCAGATGTAAAAATTGCTTACACGGTACAACTCAACGTTATGAAGCTCATAACGAATATATAAAACTATTCCCTTTCATAGAAGCCATGACAACTTTGACTACCAAGGACGGACGGAAGGACGGAATGACGGAAGGATTGAAGCGGTTAACAGACCTGCCTTCGCCTTTGGCGACGCTGGAAAAAATATATATATGTATATGACACAAAATATTTACAGTACAATTTAGGAGTTGTAAGTGATTAACAATGCAGGCTCGAATATTTTCAGGCCCCTGTATTAAAAAATCACTTACAACTGTGAATATAAAAGTTAAAGGTGCTGCATGATTCCACGATTTATATCTCTTTCTGAAAATTTGAGATCCGCCACTGAGAGCACCATTAATCAAAAAGGCCGGGTGATTTTAACAGTGTTTTCAAGATAAATTAAGTAACGAATAACAATTGATTTTAGAAAAAAGTGGGGTAAGAACCCACGAAAAATAAGTGAGTTTTACAGTCAAAATCATAAATTGTACAAAAAAAACCTGAAATTGTCGGTCAAGTCCCCCTTTGATGATACCCTGTATGACTGATAAAAAAATGTTCAAAATTCATGAAGGAAAAAGATAAGGATAACTGATGTGGTATCATTGTCATTGAGACAACTAATTATAAGGACTGACGGACAAAGATAAGGAGAACTGATGTGGTATCATTGTCATTGAGACAACTAAATATAAGGACTGACGGACAAAGATAAGGAGAACTGATGTGGTATGATCGCCTACGAGACAACCATTCATAAAGACGATATATAAAGATACGAGTATCTAATAGGACATAATCCCCCACACCATTTATCAAGAACAAATAGCAAAGATAAGGATGACTGTGGTATGATCGCCTACGAGACAACTATCCATAAGGACTGACGGATAAAGATAAAGATAACTGGTATGGTATGATCGACAATGAGACAACTATCCATAAGGACCGACGGATAAAGATAAGGAGAACTCGTGTGGTATGATCACCAATGAGACAACTATCCATATGTACTGAATGATAACAATAAAGATAACTAATATGGTGTTATCGTCAATGAGTCAACAATTTATAAAAACTAAAAGGATTGAGATAAGGAAAACTGATGTGGTATGATCGCCAATGAGACAGCTATCAACAAGGACTGACGGATAAAGATGAGGACAACTGATGTGGTATTATTGTCATTGAGACAACTAATTATAAGGACTGACAGATAAAGATAACGAGAACTGGTGTGGTATGATCGCCTACGAGATAACTATCCTTAAGGAATGCAGAATAAAGATAAGGTATGATAGTTATTGAGACAACTATCAAAAAGACAAAAGAATAAAGATAAGAAGAACTGATTTGGTATGATTGTCAATGAGACAACTATCCATTTAGACAAACGAATAAATATAAGGAGAATTAACGGTATATGATAACCAATGAGACAACTATTCAGAAAGACGGAATATACTTTAGAGGATCGATAAATTTACCAGGACCGGGCACGGCAAACAACATCTCCGTAAAAATGAGGATGTGCTATCCCATTTGAAATAAGTTTTCTACAAGAACAACCAAACTTCAAAACCAAATCTTTATATCTATGGAAGAATTTAGTAAAGGTTTTAAGTAATTTGTGGTAACGAAATACCAGATAATTTTACCAGTAATACATAGATTACGTTCATTAAAGTAAAAAACGTCACAACAGACACAGGAATAGCGAACGAGTTGTGAAATATAAACACTGTAAGATGGTGCCAAGGGAACATCATCATCCAAAAAAGGAAAATTAACAATAGGGAACGAAAACTCGTCCCTTTTGTCGTAACTTTTAGTGTGGAGTTTCCGGTGTGAAACGGAAATACCTAAAACTAGGAAAGGACAGTTATTACCGTTTACATTTGATTTATTTAAAGTAAGTTACTTTGGATTAATTTCGGCAGTATATTTAGAAAATTCTTGATTATTTAACCAAAAAATATCATCAAGATAACGGTAAGCAGGTAAGCGTTGTTGAATTTATCAATTAAATGCAATGTAGACGTTTTTTTCTGAGTTTGGTCATTAACTGTGATTCATAACAGTACAAAAACAAGTCTGCTATTAAAGGGGCGAAATTAGTGCCAATAGGAATACTTACAAACAGAGAAAATTAACAGCTTCAATCATATCACCACACCTCTAGTTAGTATATCTAGATATAAGAAGATGTGGTATGAGTGCCAATGAGACAACTCTTCATCCAAGTCACAATTTGTAAAAGTAAACCATTATAGGTCAAAGTACGGTCTTCAACACGGAGCCTTGGCTCACACCGAACAGCAAGCTAAAAAGGGCCCCATAATTGACTATAGTGTAAAACCATTCAAACGGGAAAACCAACGGTCTAATCATATTTACCTTTCCACATTAGAGAAGAGGGCTTTAAAGAGTTGCAGCAAATATATTTGCATTCAGATTTACCAAACGATCATTTACTTAAATAGGAAAACTTTTGTTTGATACGATTGTGTGGAAGTGTAGTGAAAAGACTTGAAAAAAATCATAATTGTCAACAGAATTAAAAGGACCATCAAAAGCACGTATTTTATCTAAAACCTCTAAAGATTTTTTAGCACTCAAAAAATAATTAATACCATTATTTTCATTATCTGTATTACAAAAGTTAAGTTAATAACAAGTTCTTATGATAGTAGTAAGGAAAGTAGTTAGAAGCACTGACATATTAGTAGTATAACACTTAGTAGATGTGGAGATGAATCGGAATTTAAATGGTTGTTTGTGTTATTTAGGTAACCAGTACGTATACATAGTAGGGACTTTCAAATGTTTGAAAGAGGTTTGAAGCAGGGTAGTTGCAGTGATATGCTTGTTTACAATTTGACTCTCTGTGAAGTGCACGGACCTGAATGTAGACGAATTGATAATTTCGTTTTGGAGAACTTCCGTGTAGCGTATGCGTCACACCACCACTACATTATTGGCTGCTTTGTCTGTCGGTATGAACACAAACCGTTTTGCGAGTACTTGGAATGGAAATGGGTATATCAAGGACACTATTATGAATTTCAGAATTGTTTTCAAAATGAGATTTACGAATATCAACATATATATAAATTTGTTCAAATAACTGTCTAGAGATTTTTTTATCAGATTTTTCACGTTAACATCATTTTTTTACAGTAGACAGGCAAAGCGTCTTTAATGACCTGACGACAATGTTTCCAATCTATTATAGATGAAGACGATATTGAGGTCCTTTCTTAAGAAAAGTTTTGATTTCACGGTCTTCGACGATGTCGAGGTCTCTTGTAATGACATGACCATAGGGAACATATCTAAAAAGATGTTTCACAGTCTCAAGTGGAAGGAGCATTATTTTTTATATTGACGTCTAATAGTAGTGTAAATTGGGCAGTCACGCACCTCATTCGCCCCCGGCGCCTCAACCAGATACATACTTCAACCCTATGAAAGGTGACCTCAAACAGTTCATCTGCCGTGATGTAAGAAGTCCCAAGAGGTGTATCTGATGCATACTTTAATGGAGTCTAAGAAGGGTGACTTCATGCAACCCATCTGACATGATGTAACAATGATATGAAAGACATCGAGAAGCCTCTAGTGAACTTGATATAAAGTATGACCTTAGCAAACAGAAAAATATTCTTTGAAAAAGAAGGATGTCGAAATCTCCCACAAACAACGAGTGAAAACGCAATTGACCTAACTGGAGAAGCACACTGTGACGTGATCAAGAAGAACCAATATACAACAGCTCAAGCTAGACTTAAATTGTACAATTATTTGGGACAACGTGTCATATACGTAGATACCGATTCACGCAGGGATGTTAAGGTCGTTTTAAGAAATTTCCCATTTTTATACACAAGAAAAATCATATTGAACTCAGAGTTAGTTTTCTCTGTTTAAAAGCCAAAATACACGTCATAGGAGTAAACGGAGAGAAAAGGGTCTATTCAGATTTACATTCCAAACTTTTATTTATAGAAAAATATAAATACACTAGTGTCACGTGACTTCAAACTGAAAGTAAAGACATTTTCCAAAAAAGTCAAAAGTGCAGGTGCAAGATGAAATCGGATCGCCCTGATTTTGGTCTCCCTGTAATCAGGATAACTTATTTTACTGGAAAAGTGCTGCCACTAGTTTTTTATTAGAGGTTTTGTAAATAAAAAACAATAAAACATGGAGAATTCTATCGATTTATTGACTTTTTGGCACTTCGGGTTGTGAAATTTCTTTTACACGAACGTTATATAACTAGTAGCAGCACTTTTTGAAAAATTTGAAATGTGGCCTTTCTACCAATACCAGAATGGAGTGGGTTGGTATAGCTCTTGTACCTGCACTTTTCAATTAATTTAAGATGTAGTAGCATAATCGCCCTGAAATCATCAATATACGGCAGCCGGCACGGGCACAGAACCGTACAAATGCAGCACCGGAATACGTCTCCAGAACCATTCAAAAGTCATGCGCAGCACTTGTTAGCTAATTACCGACAAACAATTGTGACCTGAATGTACACCAATAATCACGACATATATATTGATCTAATCAGAGTGATCTAATCAGAGACATATATTATATCTGAGACTACTATAACACAGTAGTCTTAGATTATATACACTTTTAGTTTGTATATATGTCTCTGATTTAATGATAAAATATAGAACTTAAAGACTTCATTAATTGCATGTTAGCCGGTGTTTTGGGTTCAGTACGTAAAATTTAATGTTTTGAGATGCGTCCTTAATCATGTTAATTAGATAACTTTATATTTTATTATCTTTGTCAGTAATAGTATTAGAAACATCTGTTATATACACTTCATGATGTATTGGTCCCAAGAGACATATTTTAATTTGATTTTATTTGCTAGATAGTGTATCCTACAATAAACTTAATTATGAATATTATACAATTGGTTTAATTCTTAATCTTTGGTTTATTTTCTTTCTAAATATTTTTGTCCGAATTTACACGTACAATTTTTCTTCTAATACACTTGTTTTCTTAAATATGGAATATGGAGTCTGTAAGATAAACAAATTAAAACATTTATGTCACATTATAGAGCTGTTATAAGGAAAACAGTTGCTTCTCGATAAATTTGTGCGTCTATCCATTTTTGATTAATTTTAGGAAATGGATTTTAAGGCAATCAAAGACCAGTATATTTAACAATTAAAATATTACATGACTTGAAAAATGAGTATGTGATTACTGACAATAAAGAGCATCGCAACCACTAAATTTTCACTTCAAAAATAAGTAAAAAAAAAATGGTTGATTATAATGAGGTAACAATTTATAATAATGAAGATTGGATTTGACTTATATTATTAGGGAGCTACCATTTGATTTTCATGGGGGGAGGGGGGTGGGGGCTAGGATGAAATTTGAAGAAAAAAAGGCAGGACAACAGTTTTGAGTAAAAAAAAAAGGGAGGATGAGCAACTTCACAAAAAAAAAAAAGACAGGGTGTCAATTTATGTAAAAATTGTCAGGATAAACTAATAAAAAAAATCATGATCGAATAGAGTGAAAAATAAAAAGGCAGGACAGAGATTACAACTAAAAAAAATGCAGGACACAATTTGTCATCCATTGGTTCTGAGGAGGTACCGAAAAAAAATTAGTTAAAAAATTTGGTTCTGACAGGGTATTGTTTTATTTTACTGTAAATAAAGGTTGGTTCTGATGAGGTACCAACATAAAGTTTACTTAGAAAATTTAGTTCTGATAAGGTATTGTTGTTTTTACTGTACATAACAGTTGGTTCTGAGGAGGTACCGACATTTAAATTACTTAGAAAAAATTTAGTTCTGACCAGGTATTTTTATTTTTACTGTAAATAAAGGTTGGTTCTGAGGAGGTACCGACATTCAGTTTACTCAGATTGTTTTTACTGTAAATAAAGGTTGGTTCTGAGGAGGTACCAACATAAAGTTTAGATAAAAAATTTGGTTCTGACAACGTATTAATTGTTGTTTTACTGTAAATAACGATTGGTTCTGAGAATGTACAGCCATAAAAGTTACATTTAAAATTTGGTTCTGACAAGGTATTAATGTTTTTTACTGTAAAAAAAAAGGTTGGTTCTGAGCAGGTACCGACATTCACTTAACTGAGAAAATTTGGTTCTGATAAGGTATTGAAGTTTTTACTGTAAATAAAGGTTGGTTCTGAGGAGGTACCGACATTCAGTTTACTTAGAAAATTTAGTTCTGACAAGGTATTGTTGTTTTTATTGTAAATAACGGATGGTTCTCTGGAGGTACCGACATAAAAATTACTTAAAAAATTTGGTTCTGACAATGTATTGTTGATTTTACTGTAAATGAAGTTGGTTCTGAAATGGTACCAACATTAAGTTTACTTAGAAAATTTAGTTCTGACAAGGTATTGTTGTTTTTACTGTAAATAACGGTTGGTTCTGAGGAGGTACCGACATTTAAATTACTTAGACAAATTAAGTTCTCACCAGGTATTGTTAATTTTACTGTAAATAAAGGTTGGTTCTGAGGAGGTACCGACATAAAGTTTACCGAGAAAATTTGGTTCTGACATGGTATTGTTGTTTGACTGTAAATAACGGTTGGTTCTGAGGAGGTACCGACATTCAGTTTACTCAGAAAATTTAGTTCTAACCAGGTATGGTTGTTTTTACTGTAAATAAAGGTTGGTTCTCAGGAGGTACCGACATGAAGTTTAGATATAAAATTTGGTTCTGACAATGTATTAATTGTTGTTTTACTGTAAATAACGGTTCTGAGGAGGTACCGAGATGAAGTTTACTTACAACATTTGTTCTGAGGAGGGATTGTTGTTTCAACTGTATAAAACGGCTGGTTCTGAGAATGTACAGTTATAAAAGTTACATTTAAAATTTGGTTCTGACAAGGTATTAATGTTTTTACTGTGAAAAAAAAAAGTTAGTTCTGAGGAGGTACCGACATTCACTTTACTGAGAAAATTTGGTTCTGATAAGGTATTGAAGTTTTTACTGTAAATAAAGGTTGGTTCTGAGGAGGTACCGACATTCAGTTTACTTAGAAAGTTTAGTTCTGACAAGGCATGGTTGTTATTAATATAAATATGGGTTGGTTCTGGGGAGGTACCAACATAAAATTTACTTAGAAAATTAGTTCTGAAAGGTATTGTTGTTTTTACTGTAAATAACGGATGGTTCTCTGGAGGTACCGACATAAAAACTACTTAAACAATTTGGTTCTGACAAGGTATTATTGTTTTTACTGTAAATGAGGTTGGTTTTGAGGAGGTACCAACATAAAGTTTACTTAGAAAATTTAGTTCTGACAAGGTATTGTTGTTTTTACTGTAAATAACAGTTGGTTCTGAGGTTGTACCGACATTTAAATTACTTAGAACAAATTAAGTTCTGACCAGGTATTGTTATTTTTACTGTAAATAAAGGTTGGTTCTGAGGAGGTACCGACATAAAGTTTACCGAGAAAATTTGGTTCTGACAAGGTATTGATGTTTTACTGTAAATAACGGTTGGTTCTGAGGAGGTACCGACATTCAGTTTACTCAGAAAATTTAGTTCTAACCAGGTATGGTTGTTTTTACTGTGAATAAAGGTTGGTTCTGAGGAGGTACCAACATAAAGTTTAGATAAAAAATTTGGTTCTGACAACGTATTAATTGTTGTTTTACTGTAAATAACGATTGCTTCTGAGAATGTACAGCCATAAAAGTTACATTTAAAATTTTGTTCTGACAAGGTATTAATGTTTTTACTGTAAAAAAAAGGTTGGTTCTGAGCAGGTACCGATATTTACTTAACTGAGAAAATTTGGTTCTGATAAGGTATTATTGAATTTTTTACTGTAAATAAAGGTTGGTTCTGAGGAGGTACCGTCATAAAATTTACTTAGAAAATTTAGTTCAGACCAGGTATTGTTTTTGTTTTTACTGTAAATAACGATCAGTTCTGAGGAGTAACCGACATATAATCAACTTAAGAAATTTGTATCTGACAAGGTATTGTTGTTTTTACTGTAAATAAAGATTGGTTCTGAAGCAGTACCAACATAAAGTTTACTTATAAAACTTAGTTTTGACCAGGTATTGTTGTTTTTAATGTAAATAAAGGATTATTGTTTTTACTGTAAATTAAGGTTGGTTCTGAGGAGGTACCGACATTCAGTTTACCAAGAAAATTTAGTTCTGGCCAAGTATTGTTGTTTTACTGTAAATGAAGGTTGGTTCTCAGGAGATACCAACATAAAGTATAAAGTACTTATAAAATTTAGTTCTGACCAGATATTGTTGTTTTTACTGTAAATAACGGTTGGTTCTGAGGAGGTACCGACACTCAGTTTACTTCGAAAATTTAGTTCTGACAAGGTATTGTTGTTTTAACTGTAAATTAACGGTTGGTTCTGAGGAGGTACCGACACTCAGTTTACTTCGAAAATTTAGTTCTGACAAGGTATTGTTGTTTTTACTGTAAATTAACGGTTGGTTCTGAGGAGGTACCGACACTCAGTTTACTTCGAAAATTTAGTTCTGACAAGGTATTGTTGTTTTTACTGTAAATTAACGGTTGGTTCTGAGGAGGTACCGACATAAAGTTTACTTAGAAAATTTAGTTCTGACCAGATGTTGTTGTTTTTATTGTGAATAACGGTTGGTTCTGAGGAGGTACCGACATAAAGTTTACTTAGAAAATTTAGTTCTGACCAGATGTTGTTGTTTTTATTGTGAATAACGGTTGGTTCTGAGGAGGTAACGACATAAAGTTTATTTAAGAAATTTGGTCCTAAGAAGGTATGGTTGTTTTTACTGTAAATAATGTCTCATTACATCTTCAAATGTCCAAATTATAATGAAATTCGAAGGTATACTATCAATAACGTAACAGTCTCTTATATTAACCTTAAGATTATCTTATATGGGGACAGTTTAAAGTCTGATGAGGACAAAAGGCAAATATTTCATAAAATTTCTTAATATATAAATAAAACAAACGTTTTGGAAGTTGACCTTGTATTTGTTTTATTCTTGTGATCCGTTTATTTGGCAATCGCCAATGGCAGTTAACAGGGTTTAAGAACATCAGTTGTTCGACCTCCTAGTCAAATGCGTTTTGTTAAAATATACTTTTTCACTCATTTGGTCTTTTGGAAAATGTTGTTTGTGCTGTATTTAGACCCCTCTACCAAGAAATTTGTTTTGCATGCACACGTATAAAATTGCGGTTTTTATCCAACGCAATCATAGGTTTGAACGTTGTTTTCAATTTAGACTTGTTTGATTAGTTATATATAGTATAATGTCAAATCGAGTGGACTGTCCGTAATCGACTATAATCAGACATGTGTGGTGGTTCCAGTGACTATTTAACTGCTTCGTTGTTTTTTTTTTTTTTTTTTTTTTTTTTTGGGATATTTATTAAAATTTATCATATGTTACCTTAAACTGAATATACTGTTGGCTAGTCACATTGTTTGTTAAATAGATGTATTTTGTTCAGGAGACGGATTCATTAAAGTTTTTACAAACTTGTTTCCGAATCCCATATCTGAATTTTATGTAAAATTGTAAGTACTTCATTGTTATAATTTTTCATTAATAAATACTGTTTAAACTAATCTACCGGTTGGGGTACGGTTACTCTGGAGCAATATGAATACAGCCAAAAATTTATAAATCGATAGTGGGTTCGCTTCCGTCAATCCTAATGTGTTAAAATTTAATTAGTATTTACATTATGATCGGTTCTCATAAATTTCTGTGATGATACTAAATAATGACGAACGGACAGACGTACTATGTTATACCATAATATGTATTGACGGGTGTAAAAAAAAATAGCAGAAGTAAAACACTAATCATATAATATAAGGTCCAGTATTAAAGTTCATTCTACCATTCAATTTCAATCTCCTTCTTATGCGTTTTTAGCACTTTAAGATTCTTTTATAAGCATAACTTATCGAACAGTTTCTTGATAAGTTCACATAAATTTGAGTGATGATACTAAATGTCGACGAACGGACTGACGTACTATGTTATACCATAATATGTATTTGACGGGTGTAAAAACAAAACCTAGCAGAAGAAAAGCACTTATCTTATAATACTTGGTCCAATATTAAAGTTCATTCTACCATTCAATTTCAATCTCCTTCATATGCGTTTTCCCCTAGCACTTTAATGTTCTTTTATAAGCATAATTTATCGAACAGTTTCTTGATCAACGGTTAAACCTTTGATCAAGGCATTTTAAATGCTTCCACTTATTTCAGAAGCTTGTAAATCAGTCATAAATTTTGCTACATTAACGACAAGATAGCTTTTTATAACTCGTTGGTTTCCTTCAGTCTATTCAAATGTCCTTGTAGTAATTTCTTACTCATTATTATGCCATGACTATATATGCGTCCGCACTTTTCCTATATGTCCATCTTCAGTTTGTTTTAAATCTTGTATAGGTATGTGGTAACTTTCTATACGCTCTATAACTCGTAATGGTATGTATGCCGTTGCTCGTTTATCCGTTAGTTCATTATTTTCACACAAGGACTATTTTCTAAATGTCCTCAAATATATACTATAATTCGCTATATTATAGATTCACATTTATAGATTTTAACAAATTGTTGGCGTATTTTGCGAAAATATGACCAAATTGTAAATGTCTAAAGATGCACCAAAACAGTAATATTGATAGTTTTGCGTTGTTATTAAAAGATTGGAATATCGTATTTAACCAAGCCAAAAATTATTTGGACGGTAATTCTATATGGTCTTTCAGATGCAAATTTATTAATTTTTTGTTAACGATATTTTTTATGCAAAATTTCACAAAAAAAAACACAAAAAAAACGAAAAATGTGCAATATTGTCTTAACCAGCAGCATTCATGTAACACTAAAAATAATTTCAATAATTATGTATATTCAAGTTTATGAAATAGACTCCTAATATAAATATTTGAATAGGCTTTAACAACTTTCTGATTTTGACACTGTTAGTAACATATACGAGGGAAATTTTCCCCACACCTTTATAATGACATTTGTGTGTATATATGTTTGTGTGTGTGTGTCTTTTTAATAAAATTGACTTAAAATACTTGCACCGAGATTAATTTGGGAAATGAATAATAACTTTATTTGCTTATTTCACCTATACCACGACTGTCATTCGGTATATTGAGAAAAATGATCGTGAAAAATATCTAACGGTGGTCAAGCATTGCGATCGGATCGTGAATCAAATTATTTGTAATTCTACTTCAAAATCTATGAAAAATCTGCTGTACTTTCAAAACGCGGAACAAATCCGAAAAAAAATTGTGTCTGTCAAAATGATTCTTAATAATACTGTGCAATAAGATAAAGAAAATAGTCAGTATTATATGAGAAAACACAAAAGGCGCAACACAAGTCTATGTGATTCATTAAGATCAAAACACGTTTTGTACCTATATTAAATGGTCACATTCCAATATATAATGATATATTTGAAACTGGATCTTTGGTGTGTCAGATAGTACAGTAAAATAAAAAGTTTTTTCCCCTTGAAACCGTTCATTTTGTTTTTGAAAACAGTGAATTTTGTTGATTTTTCATCAAAATTGATCGTGAAAGACAGGGCAACGCATTATCTTGATCGTGAAAGACAGGGCGTGACTAGACGGACACAAGACGTTTGCGCTTTTTTACCTATAATAGTTTACCTGTAATCTTTAGGAAATTTACCAAAGTCATAGAAAGATGTTCACGTATTCTTTGAAAGTTCTTCCGAACAAACGACAAAATCAGAAAAAAATTATTCGGGTAAACCAGACATCTATACTACTAATGGAAGAGACCGATTTCATTGAGGCGCAACTCCTCTAAACCATACAAAGTCGGAAGTATTTGTGATATGACCTATAAATATAGTATTTTTACTTCCTAAATTTGTCTTTGAAACAATCTTTTTTTCCACAGAAAACGCCAATTTTTGAGAACATATCCAAATTCGGAGACCGTTATTGATTCGTATCTTATACGCTTTCGCGCATGCTCAGTCGACGAACTGCCCGCAGAATTTAACTTTGGTGGCATGTACCAGTTTTGGTGTACCAGAACATGTGTCCCACGCAGAAATTTTGTTATAGTTAAGCAACATACAATGAGGTATATAATTGCATCATTTGGACTGAAAAAATAAATGAATGTAAATTCTAGGCTATTATATTACATAAGTAAGTAGTTGCATACACAGGTTGGGGATTTCCTTCACATATGGGTCCAATCAGAAGTCAAAATTGTGGTCTCTTCACTTGACGGCATCCAATCAAAGTGGGGAAAAAAATCAGTTTTATGTAAACAAAATATCTTGAGATTTCGATGGTAAGGATAGGTGCGGACAAGGCTGTAATTCATTGAACATCATTTATCTCTTGATTTTTGCCTAAACTGATTCTTGTCTGCTATTAGCAGGATTCTGAAGGTGAGGATTAGATTTGTATCAGAGCATCACAATTTTTGCCTTATTTGCAATGCATTTATAAATTTTAAAATCTCCATGCTGGACAGACACCCAAATTTAAAGGTTTTCTATATATTCTACACATCTTAGTTACTCGAAACCATACATTTTATTTGAAAAAATTACACCATTCCAGGCCCTTTTGCTTTCCACATAATAATTAACAAGTTCCGGGTAGAATCCAATAGTATATGTCACAAAATTACCTGATCCCTGTTACCTTATCTGTACGTTCCACCTTTTTCAGGCGATCAACCAAACGGTGTCAATGATTCAGGATCTGCTATAAAAGCGGGTAATAATCATACCTGAACTTCGTCATTATACAAGGAATAACTGTGCACCTTATAATCAGCGTGACTTTACCAAATGACAATACGAATTCTAAAAATCCAGGCTAAAAATAAGGCGTAGGTTCTTTATTTCAGTCACGGACCCGCGATGTCGCGGGTATGGTCTAGTATTATAAAAAAAAATATAGTTTCTTGGTAAACGATAGAGAAAACGAAACTTTTATAGATGGAACATTTGAATTTTGAGCGAAAATTTTTAATTAGCTTTCTAATTATTTTAGTAGTGGATTTAGAATTTGAAACTATATTCCTATTGTGTCCAGTCTGTTGCATGAATAGTCCGAGGAAATGTACTAGAGGTATAGAGGAGGGTTGAGATCTCACAAAACATGTTTAACCATGCCGCATTTGTGCGTCTGTCCCAAGTCAGGAGCCTCTAGCCTTTGTTAGTCTTGTATGTTTTTTTTTAAATTTTAGTTCATTTATATGTTTTGGAGTTTGTTGTGACGTTCATTTTCATTGAACTAGTACACATTTTGTTTAGGGGTCAGCTAAAGCCCGCCGGGTGTAGGATTTTCTCGCTGTGTTGAAGACCCATGGGTGACCTTCGGCTGTGTTTTGCTCTTTGGTCGGTTTGTTGTCTCTTTGACACATTCCCCATTTTCATTCTCAATTTCATCATAGTTTATCTAAGCTTAATTCAATTTTATGAAGACCGAAATTGTATTTTTAAATCACCCGCTGTACATGTTCACTTTTAGAAAGAGTCATGTTTATTAAAAGGAATTTACTCCCATCCATCCTCCCGGAGCGTTGTCGTTTTCATCTGACACAAGTATGATGGTGAGAGGTTGATGCTTTTAGCTGTATATAAATATATGAATATTTTGTGTTTTTTTGTGTTTTTTTTTATGTTATGTTGATAAAGCACAAATGTCCTAATGAAAAAGCGCAGATGTCCTTTTTTAAAAAGCGCAAATGCCCTAAAAATTAAAGTGCAAACGTTCCGCACCGGACCAGACTTAATAATAAGAGAAAAATATTTCTCTTACCAATTGATAAACTTGCAACTAGTTGAAGCGTGTAACTATTTTTTGTTTTTTTATTTCAACACTTTTCCTTAAAAGTTATTAAAATAACTAAAAACGTGTGAAGATAAGTAGATTTACAAGATGAAAGAACCTTCAGGAGCGAAAATTTTCGAAAAGTAAAAGAATATATGTATCAATAATGCTTAATGTATCGGCCCTTGAACTATACAGGGGCGGATCCAGGGTTTTGGAAAGGGGGGGGGGGGGCGAATTATGTTAAGTTTGCCGAGCGAAGCTAGGCGAAAAATGTTTTGGACCTTTTTTTGGCTAAAAAACATAAAATAAGTGTAAAATGCACTTTTTAAACGGTTCCTGACGTGGGGCATGTATATTTTATACTAGTAGTTAAAGGTTGGACATTTTTGATGCCGTATATATATTCTCCCCATTTATTGTCTATTATAAAATGATTGGATCCAAACGGCTATGTACTAATATATTTGATGTGGGACTTGTCAGTAAAAAATGGACATGGAAAATACTCGTTTGTTGTATGTTTAGTTAGCATAACTTCACAGATTTCTTGTTGTAAACAAGATATACGCCGGGCTATTCAATGACATTTACAATACGACCGACACAGTTAACAAAGACAAACAAGCAATTTTTATCCAAATGTTTGGTTGAAATGTTTCACCCAACAAGGGAAGTGAGGGGTTCCAAATCAACCCAAGGCTACGAATGAGTCTAAAATGACAACGAATTTATGAATGACGGTTGACACATGGCGACACAAAGGCCATACTCAGCAGGCAGGTTGCAGTCGGGCCTTGAAAAAAGTATTCAATATATCAGTTCGGCGAAACAGACATTCCGGTCAGATATGGGATTTACATGCAAACCCCCGGCCCCCAAAAAATTACGCCCGTTTTTTATTCATCATGTTCATTTAATGCTAAATAATTCTGTTGGAAATGTTTGTTTCTAATAGCAAAAAAATGGACAAGATTATTGTTTTCAATCTTGATACGGCCAGAAGTTTTGTTTAAGGCAAAAATCAGGGTCAGAATTTTTTCTCTCAAATATCTCAGACTGTCCCCTCAAATCAAATGGTCCGTACCTTAGACTTTAAATCTATCTAGTGCTAACTGACTGAGGATCATTATTCAGCTATGTTATTAATAGGTTGGCGCGTGTGGGGTTAAAACATGTTTTCGAAGGTAAATAATACTGCTGTGGATTTTTTTTCATGAGAGTGTAATAGAGTATTACTTTCTGTTTGGTGGAATTGTGAAATAGAAGTCAATACGTTCTTGCTCAATCCTTTGTCGCTTTGAAGGTGTCATGCTTATCATCCTCAGCCTAAGTAATGTGTTACTGAAATTTGAATTTCAAAATGACTGAGTGACGTTTTTTTTCGACGCACTGGTCAACTCCACCGTAGTGAACCACATGACTTTGACATAATCAGTAATATATTACAGTAAATACGAGCGAAAAATATCTTTATAAGTGAAGAATTGTCGCATAAAAATGAAATACACGGGAAATGGCAAAGTTCACGAAGTCTAGTCTGATTAATTATTTTACAAAAAAAAAAAAAAAGTGCAAGCAAAGGGAGGGGGGGCGTACGCCCTCTACGCCCCCCTCTGGATCCGCCACTGCTATATGCATGTGTACGCATTGTACCCAACTTGGTGGGGAAATTACCAATTCACGTACCTCGATAGTGCATGGTGCCACGCTTGAACTGTAATTCAGCCGATTAAGTTCTATTCTCAATCTTAAATTTGTATAAGAAATCAAAACTTATAGAGAACGGACAAATATACTGATATTGCTATAAGGCACCTAAAGTCGGTGTGGTATTATAAGATTATCAGATAAAAAAGCTTTGAATGATTACAGCCCTATTCACCAACAAAAGAGAACCGGAATGAGTCATGCAAATCCAATATTTGCTATACCAATTAAAAATATAAGTTATCCTATAATTAAATAATGATTTGAATGTTTTCGTAGAATTAGATCTTTCACGATCCTTTTCACGATCTTCAAAAAGCGGTACGCCATCTTTCACGATCCAAAAAATCAATATTTTGTAAATATCTCAATTTTTGCTAAATTTCTTATTATGCTAACACAAAGTAGCTTTAAACTACTGTGACCTATAATGGTTTACTTTTATAAATTTTGACTTGGATGGAGAGTTGTCTCATTGGCACTCATACCACATCTTCTTATATATCTATTAAAAACCATTTGAATCATCAAAATGGAATGATATTTTACAAAGAAAAGTTGTTTAGTCATTTGAATTATGAAAAGCAACTTGTTTGTTTACATATTTAATGTCATTGAAATGTCGAGCAATCTGCCTTTTGTAAAACTGTTATGTTAAAACGATGTACTTTTAAGGCTTGATTTTTCTCACATACTGATCATTATGTTGAACCTTTTTGACAGACAGTTTTATTTTTTGCAAATTTGTCTGTATAATTCATTAAATTAGATTAGTAATTGACCTTGGATATATCTTGAAGACTTTTCGATAAGATTTCCTTCACGATCCTATACCAGAAATTTCACGATCCAATCTCAATACTTGACCACCGTTAGGTATTCTTTTACGATAATTTTTCTTTTAAACTGAATGACATCCGTGTATACGGGCCAGACGGAAACAAAACACAAACATTAACGCAGAATAAAGAATAACATGATGCCGCTCTATTGTGTCAATAAGAACAGTTGGGCACCTTATATAAACCACAAGAAAACATTAAATCTCAGAAATAAGTCAAATATTAAAGAATATATATTTAAAAAATTGAAGAAAAAAAAACACAAAAAAAACAAAAACAGAAAAAGGGGTGTTTATTTTTCGGTTTCAGTACTTTTATGAGATTTTAGTATGACAATGATAAGGATCTATGGCGATTTAAATTTGCTTAATTGGTAGTTTTAGTATTGCATTGATATATATTTTTATTACTGCTATCTTATGCCCCATCTCAGTGCGTTACGAGCTGAAAATGGGGGATTAATGACTAATAAAAGTGTCATTCTAATTAAGCTTCTGTTATTCAAAGTTTGTGAAGATCACAATTAATTGTTTTATCTATTTTATTTCTTTTTTTGAGCACGGAAGTATCATACTGCAAAGTAAATATTTCAATGGATTTTAGAAGTTAACATAAAAAGTTGCATTTCCGTTAAGCTCAAATTTAGTATAGGTGTAAAATCTTACAATAAAATATCTAAGGTTCATTGCAGAATTGAATATTTTTCAAAATTCTCTAAGGCTTCCGCGTATCTCGACTGCGATTGTTGCGGTCATAAGTGAAATGTTGACTGAAAAAAAAAAGATATTTTCACAATTTTCTCCATATTCTATATCCATTGATCACGGAGAAACTGGTATGTCCTGCTGGTTTTATAAATTTCCAAGAACTTTTTGACAGAGTTATTTCTTTTACTATATTATCATATGACTTGTTTTATCGTAAAAAAAAATACACGTTAATAGTTATCAAAATATACGATATTGTGATGAATGAATAAAGCACTTCTTTGGTCCTAATTGCCACCACAAATCGCAGATATCAACAAAAGCTAGGCTACGACAAAAAGATATGTCTGCAGAACTCAAACTTTATTGAAAGAACAAACAACATGAAAACTAGTTTACAATCCCGACCCAATTGTCGTCAAACATAAACGTTACACTATGAGTATATGAATGATGTAATCTGCACTAGTGCATTCATTCACGACCATGACGTTGATAATAGAAAATAAAAGGATATGGAGTAATTGTACATGGGACAAAATCGCACACAGTACATAGAAAAAATAAAAAAAATATCAATGAACAGGGCTTTTATTCCCGTTCTTCATCTTGACAGTTGATGTAGGGTCTTCAACAATGAACGAATCATTCATACCCTACAACAAGGTCAAGACGGCCCCTAGAATCGACTTAAGCGGTACTATTGATAAAAATAAACCACAGTTCGCTTCTTGCTCCACACCCGCCTCGGAGTGCCAACTTGTGCGATGCTTGTGTACGACGGTTCTCCAGTCGAAAGCACCAGGGATACAAGAAAAGTGCAGTAATTTTGAAAGAACTCGATCGCCCCTGAAATATGCTTTGAAGTTACACATGTCGGGAGCGGTCAATGAATTACATGTACATAGTTTATAATAACGGGCGAGGTTTTTCAACATATATTTGTCATATATTGCCAAACAAAAGACCAATACGTTTGAAACAACAAATATAAGATAAGAAAACTTTATTTTGATTCGGCATAAGTTAAAAGACACAACACAAGCTCTAAGGAGCTTTTGACCGAATATAAAAACATATACATAACATAAAAACAGTCTAATTTGACATATAAAACAACCTGTTATACGAAGTTAAATCTCACTTACATAGCATGCAATAAAAATTTAGCAACAAATTTAAAATGAAATAAAACATGCTAGACCAGAGCAAACAAAAGCAACATAAATAATAAACATCTCAAGAATTATCTGCAAGCAGAACATCGACATTCCAAACCATTCCAGGACTGAACAAGACTTTTAAAATGTGAAAAACTATTTTCAGTCCTGAAATGGTTTGGAAGGCTGTTCCATAAAGTAGCAGCAGCAAATTTGAAAGATTTTTTACCGTAACGGGTTGACTTTACCTGTGGAACATCTAGAATATTTACATACCGGAAAGAATACTTAGATTTTTTGACACTCACCAAATTTTGTAAGCACACAGGAGCTATATTATTTATAATCTTAAAAGTTTCTAGAGCCATTGTTCTAATCCGTCTAATCTGCAAGGAGGGCACCTTAGCTTTAAGTAAGAGGTCCTCGTAGGGGCTGGTAAAATCCTCATATACAAAACGGAGTGCTCTTTCCTGCACCTTTTCTAATTTTTTGGAATTTTTCTCAGTGCAAAAATGCCATGCCAAAGGACAAAAATTAAAATTACTAAGAATAAAGGTATGAAAAATAGTAAGTTTACTAAGTCTATCCAAAACTGAGCCCAAACGTTTTAAAACATTTAATTGCTGTGATGCCCTCCTACAGATTGAGCTGATATGAACATCAAAATTTAACTGATAGTCAATTTCAATGCCTAATAATTTAACTGTTTTTTCACATGTAAGGTTCGAGTTTTGAATACGTATAGATGGGTTTTGTTCAAAGGTCTTTTTGCCAACAGCCAAAACTTGAAACTTATCGGGATTTGCTTGCATTTTATTCACCCGGAACCACTCAATAAGTATTTTTGACTCAGATTCCAAAGTTGAAATTAATAAATCAAAATCTGGAGTACAGAAAGACAAAGTATTGTCATCTGCATAGTTATATAAACTACCATTTTTAACAAAAAGAAAAATATCATTTATAAATATGTTAAACAACAATGGCCCTAGTATAGAACCCTGTGGTACGCCTTTATGGATGTCAGCCAAATCACTCAGAACATTGTTGACTTTAATTTGTTGTTTACGATTAGATAAATAGGACTTTAAAAGAGCAACTGCATGGGGGGATACACCATATGCTGATAATTTATCTAGCAAGATATTGTGAGGCAGGCAGTCAAAAGCCTTAGAAAGATCCATTAATATGATTAAATGATAGACAATACATATAAAACTAAACAACAAATGATAGACAGCACGGGGCACATAGAAATATATGTAAGAAAACCTAGCAGTTTAAAATAGTATGAAAGGGCAATATACAAAACAGATGACCAGACCAGTATTTTGAAGAAATTGAGAAAATATCAAATAGCAAAATATGAATTTTTGACGGTGTATTAATATGTGAAAATTTCACATGAACAAACACACCATAACTGTAAATACTCTAAGAGCATACACCTCAAGCACGGGGAAACGTTCTACTGCCTCCACACATCACTAGAGACAAACTCTAGAATCAGTAGAAAATAAAAGGATACAGAGTAAATGTACATGGGACAAAATCGCACACAATACATAGAAAAAATAAAAAAATATCAATGAACAGGGCTTTTATTCCTGTTCTTCATCTTGACAGTTGGTGTTGGTGTAGGGTCTTCAACAATGAACGAATCATTCATACCCTACAACAAGGTCAAGACGGCCCCTAGCGTCGACGTAAGCGGTACTTTTGATAGAAATAAACCACAGTTCGCCTTCTTGCTCCCCACCCGCCTCGGAGTGCCGACTTGTGTGATGCTTGTGTACGACGGTTCTCCAGTCGAAAGCACCAGGGATACAAGAAAAGTGCAGTAATTTTGAAAGACATCGATCGCCACTAAAATATGCTTTAAAGTTACACATGTCGGCAGCGGAAAATGAATTACATAATTTATAATTACGGGCGAGGTTTTTCAACATATATTTGTCATTCATTGCCCAACAAAAGGCCAATACATTTGAAACAACAAATTTATAAACAATACATATAAAACTAAACAACAAATGATAGACAGCACGGAGCACATTGAATACATTGTATAACTCTTATGATATGACTTTTTTGTACACTTCATCCCCGATTAAGGCGCTAAAACCCCTACCATTTAAGAGGAGATAAGAAATTAAAATACCAAATGAACATTCAAACTCATAAGTCGAAAATAAACTTACAACGCTATATGACTAAAAAAGAAGAAAAAAAACAACAGTACACAAGACACAACATAGAAACACAAAAGACTGATCAACACGAACCTCACCAAAAACTGGTGATAGGAGGGGTAAACAGATCCTGCACAGTTATTAACAGTAAAAACAGCAATACCTTGTCAGAACCAAATTGTCTAAGTAAATTTTATGTTGGTACCTCCTCATAACCAACCTTAATTTACAGTAAAAACAACAATACCTTGTCAGAACTAAATTTTTAAGTAAATTTTATGTTATTACCTCCTCATAACCAACCTTTATTTACAGTAAAACATTAAAATCTTGTCAGAACCAAATTTTATAAGTAAACTTTATGTCGATACTTCCTCAGAACCAACCGTTATCAGTTTACAGTAAAACAACAATACCTTGTCAGAACCAAATTTTATAAGTAAACTTTATGTCGGTACCTCCTCAGAACCAACCTTTATTTACAGTAAAAACAACCATACCTGGTCAGAACTAAATTTTCTCAAAAAACTTTATGTCGGTACCTCCTCAGAACCAACTTTTATGTACAGTAAAAAAAAAATACCTGGTCAGAACTAGTTTTTATATGTAAACTTTATGTCAGTACCTACTAAGAACCAACCTTAACTTACAGTAAAAACATAAGTATCTTATCAGAACCAAATTTTATCAGTAAACTTTATGTCGGTACTTCCTCAGAACCAACCGTTATTTACAGTAAAACAACAATACCTTGTCAGAACCAAATTTTATAACTAAGCTTTATGTCGGTACCTCCTCAGAACCAATCTTAATTTATAGTAAAAACAACCATACCTTGTCAGAACCAAATTTTATAACTAAGCTTTATGTCGGTACCTCCTCAGAACCAACTTTCATTTACAGTTGAAAAAAAACCAATACCTGGTCAGAACTAATTTTTATAAGTAAACTTTATGTCGTTACCTCCTCAGAACCAAACTTAATTTACATTAAAAACATAAGTACCTTGTCAAAACAATTTTTTTTAAAGTAAACTTTATGTCGGTATCTCCTCAGAACGAACCGTTATTTTCAGTAAAAACAACCATACCAGGTCAGAACTAAAA
Organism: Mytilus californianus; assembly: GCF_021869535.1. Classification (NCBI taxonomy): domain Eukaryota; kingdom Metazoa; phylum Mollusca; class Bivalvia; order Mytilida; family Mytilidae; genus Mytilus; species Mytilus californianus. The sequence goes on from NW_026262723.1 coordinate 757,164, forward strand.
TTTCTAAGTAAACTTTATGGCGGTACATCCTCAGAACCATCCTTTATTTACAGTAAAAACTACAATACCTGGTCAGAACTAATTTTTATAAATAAACTTTATGTCGGTACCTCCTCAAAACCAACATTAATTTACAGTAAAAACATAAGTACCTGGTCAGAACTAAATTTTCTCAATAAACTTTATGTCCGTACCTTCTCAGAACCAACCTTTATTTACAGTAAAAAAAACAATACCTGGTCAGAACTAATTTTTATGAGTAAACTTTATGTCGGTACCTCCTCATAACCAACCTTAATTTACAGTAAAAACATAAGTATCTTTTCAGAACCAAATTTTATAAGTAAACTTTATGTTGGTAAATCCTCAGAACCAACCGTTATTTGCAGTAAAACAACAATACCTTGTCAGAACCAAATTTTATAACTAAGCTTTATGTCGGTACCTCCTCAGAACCAACCTTTATTTACAGTAAAAACAACAATACCTGGTCAGAACTAAATTTTCTTAATTTACTTTATGTCGGTACCTACTCAGAACCAACCTTTATTTACAGTAAAAACAACAATACCTGGTCAGAACTAATTTTTATATGTAAACTTTACGTCGGTACCTCTTCTAATTTCTAAGTAAAATTTATGTTGGTACCTCCTCAGAACCAATCTTTAACTATAGTAAAAACAACCATACCTCCTCAGAACCAACCTTCATTTACAGTTAAAAAAAACAATACCTTGTCAGAACTAAATTTCTAAGTAACTTAATGTCGGTACCTCCTCAGAACCAACCTTAATTTACAGTAAAAACATAAGTACCCTGTCAGAACCAAATTTTATAAGTAAACTTTATGTTGGTACTTCCTCAGAACCAACCTTTATTTACCATGTTTACAGTAAAAAAAAAAACAATACCTGGTCAGAACTAATTTTTATGAGTAAACTTTATGTCGGTACCTCCTCATAACCAACCTTAATTTACAGTAAAAACATAAGTACCTTGTCAGAACCAAATTTTATAAGTAAACTTTATGTTGGTCAATCCTCAGAACTAACCGTTATTTGCAGTAAAACAACAAAACCTTGTCAGAACCAAATTTTATAACGAAGCTTTATGTCGGTACCTCCTCAAAACCAACCTTTATTTACAGTAAAAACAACAATACCTGGTCGGAACTAAATTTTCTCAATAAACTTTATGTCGATACCTCCTCAGAACCAACCTTTATTTACAGTAAAAACAACAATACCTGGTCAGAACTAATTTTTATATGTAAACTTTACGTCGGTACCTCTTCAGAACCAACATTAATTTACAGTAAAAACAACCATACCAGGTCAGAACTAAAATTTCTAAGTAAAATTTATGTTGGTACCTCCTCAGAACCAATCTTTAACTATAGTAAAAACAACCATACCTCCTCAGAACCAACCTTCATTTACAGTTGAAAAAAACAGTACCTTGTCAGAACTAAATTTCTAAGTAACTTAATGTCGGTACCTCCTCAGAACCAACCTTAATTTACAGTAAAAACATAAGTACCCTGTCAGAACCAAATTTTATAAGTAAACTTTATGTTGGTACTTCCTCAGAACCAACCTTTATTTACCATGTTTACAGTAAAAAAAACAATACCTGGTCAGAACTAATTTTTATGAGTAAACTTTATGTCGGTACCTCCTCATAACCGACCTTAATTTACAGTAAAAACACAAGTACCTTGTCAGAACCAAATTTTATAAGTAAACTTTATGTTGGTTAATCCTCAGAACCAACCGTTATTTGCAGTAAAACAACAATACCTTGTCAGAACCAAATTTTATAACGAAGCTTTATGTCGGTACCTCCTCAGAACCAACCTTTATTTACAGTAAAAACAACAATACCTGGTCAGAACTAATTTTTATATGTAAACGTTACGTCGGTACCTCCTCAGAACCAACCTTCATTTACAGTTAAAAAAAAACAATACCTTGTCAGAATCAAATTTTCTAAGTAACTTAATGTCGATACCTCCTCAGAACCAACCTTTATTTACAGTAAAAACATAAGTACCCTGTCAGAACCAAATTTTATAAGTAAACTTTATGTTGGTACTTCCTCAGAACCAACCTTTATTTACAGTAAAAAAAAAACAATACCTGGTCAGAACAAATTTTTATGAGTAAACTTTATGTCGGTACCTCCTCATAACCAACCTTAATTTACAGTAAAAACATAAGTACCTTGTCAGAACCAAATTTTATAAGTAAACTTTATGTTGGTCAATCCTCAGAACCAACGGTTATTTGCAGTAAAACAACAAAACCTTGTCAGAACCAAATTTTATAACGAAGCTTTATGTCGGTACCTCCTCAGAACCAACCTTTATTTACAGTAAAAACAACAATACCTGGTCGGAACTAAATTTTCTCAATAAACTTTCTGTCGATACCTCCTCAGAACCAACCTTTATTTACAGTAAAAACAACAATACCTGGTCAGAACTAATTTTTATATGTAAACTTTACGTCGGTACCTCTTCAGAACCAACATTAATTTACAGTAAAAACATAAGTACCTTGTCAGAACCAAATTTTCTAAGTAAACTTTATGTCGGTACCTCCTCAGAACGAACCGTTATTTACAGTAAAAACAACCATACCAGGTCAGAACTAAAATTTCTAAGTAAAATTTATGTTGGTACCTCCTCAGAACCAATCTTTAACTATAGTAAAAACAACCATACCTTGTCAGAACCAAATTTCCTAAGTAAACGTTACGTCGGTACCTCCTCAGAACCAACCTTCATTTACAGTTAAAAAAAAACAATACCTTGTCAGAATCAAATTTTCTAAGTAACTTAATGTCGGTACCTCCTCATAACCAACCTTAATTTACAGTAAAGACATAAGTACCTTGTCAGAACCAAATTTTATAAGTAAACTTTATGTTGGTAAATCCTCAGAACCAACCGTTATTTGCAGTAAAACAACAATACCTTGTCAGAACCAAATTTTATAACGAAGCTTTATGTCGGTACCTCCTCAGAACCAACCTTTATTTACAGTAAAAAAAATAATACCTTGTCAGAAACAAATTTTGTAAGTAAATTTTATGTCGAAACCTCCTCAGAACCAACCGTTATTTACAGTAAAAACAACAATAATCGGTCAGAACTAAATTGTATAAGTAAACTTTATGTTGGTACCTCCTCAGAACCAATCTTTATTTACAGTAAAAAGAACCATACCTTGTCAGAACTAAATTTTTTAAAGTAGATTTGATGTCGGTACCTCCTCAGAACCAACCGTTATTTTCAGTAAAAACAACCAAACCTGGTCAGAACTAAATTTTCTCAATAAACTTTATGTCGGTAGCTCCCATAGCCAGAAATTAGTAGTACTTTTGCTCATTAATATTCATAATATGTAAATGAGAATTGTACCACGTGATAATAGTTTGAAGTGGACTGGCTTGATATCATTAAAATTTTTAAAACACGGATATTATAAGTTGCCCGTCACAGAGTCCTTCTTTATAATCACTCTGATATTTCCGTAAAGCTGTCAGGCGGTCAAAATCAAAACAATGAACGCGAATTTAGTGAATTTTTCGTGTTTTCGTGAGTTCATTCTTCTTGAAATAGAGGCATTTTAACTTTACGTGGGAACCTAGAGTTCAACGACTACACATACAAGGTTTGGACTTGCTTATTCTTTGGACATTCAAGTTTCAAGTTTCACCCCGGCAACCTGTATTTCTAATGACCATGTTAGCCAATTTTCAACACGAAATTTGCAAATTTGACGTTTCAGCCATTTTAGCCTGTATTTTATACTGCAATGTTAAAAGCCTCTCGCTTCGATTTTTAAAATAGCTCAGGAACCTTGATTTTTGCAACGACAGTCATTATATTTCGTTTAAATGGTGTATATTGTTGTGTATATTTATTTTCTGCCCCGGCAACCTGTCTATCACTTAAATCAAAGTTAAAACAGACATTTTCTCAAAATTCCCTATCATTTCAATATAATTTCCGTGACCCGTATCCGATTTCTTTAGTATAATATTCTAATAAGCAAAGTGGCGTTGATTTCTGGATATGCTCAGAACCAATCTTTATTTATAGTAAAAACAACCATACCTTGTCAGAACTAAATTTCCTAAGTAAACTTTATGTCGGTTCCTCCTCAGAACCAGCCGTTATTTTCAGTAAAAGCAACAAAACCTGGTCAGAACTAAATTTTCTCAATAAACTTTATGTCGGTACCTCCTCCGAACCAATCTGTATTTATAGTAAAAACAACCATACCTTGTCAGAATCAAATTTTCTAAGTAAAATTTATGGCGGTACCTCCTCAGAACCAACCTTTATTTACAGTAAAAACAATAATACCTTGTCAGAAACTAATTTTGTAAGTAAATTTTATGTCGAAACCTCCTCAGAACCAACCGCTATTTACAGTAAAACAACAATACCAGGTCAGAACTTCATTGTATAAGTAAACTTTATGTTGGTACCTCCTCAGAACCAATCTTTATTTACAGTAAAAACAACCATACCTTGTCAGAACTAAATTTTTTAAAGTAGATTTTATGTCGGTACCTCCTCAGAACCAACTGTTATTTTCAGTAAAAACAACCAAATCTGGTCAGAACTAAATTTTCTAAGTAAACTTTATGTCGGTACCTCCTCAGAACCAACCTTCATTTACAGTTAAAAAAAATCCAATACCTTGTCAGAATCAAATTTTCTAAGTAAAATTTATGGCGGTTCCTCCTCAGAACCATCCTTTATTTACAGTACAAAAAACAAAACCTTGTCAGAACCAAATTTCTTATTAAGTAGACTTTATGTCGGTACCTCCTCAGAACCAACCTTAATTTACAGTAAAAACAACAATACCTTATCAGAACTAAATTTTCTAAGTAAATTTTATGTTGGTACCTCCTCATAACCACTCCTTTATTTACAGTTAAAATATTAAAATCATGTCAGAACCAAATTTTATAAGTAAACTTTATGTCGGTACTTCCTCAGAACCAACCGTTATTTACAGTGAAACAACAATACCTTGTCAGAACCAAATTTTATAACTAAGCTTTATGTCGGTACCTCCTCAGAACCAACTTTTATTTACAGTAAAAACAACCATACCTGGTCAGAACTAAATTTTCTCAATAAACTTTATGTCGGTACCTCCTCAGAACCAACCTTTATTTAAAGTAAAAAAAACAATACCTGGTCAGAACTAATTAAGTAAACTTAATGTCGGTACCTCCTCAGAACCAACCTTAATTTACAGTTAAAACATAAGTACCATGTCAGAACCAAATTTTATCAGTAAACTTTATGTTGGTTCTTCCTCAGAACCAACCTTTATTTACAGTAAATACAACAATACCTGGTCAGAACTAATTTTTATAAGTAAACTTTATGTCGGTACCTCCTCAGAACCAACCTTAATTTACAGTAAAAACATATATATATATATATATAATAAGTACCTTGTGAGAACCAAATTTTCTTAGTAAACTTTATGTCGGTGCCTCCTCAGAAACAACCGTTATTTACAGTAAAAACCAAAATTTCTATGTCGACTTAATATCGTTACCTCCTCAGTACCTTGTCAGAACCAAATGTTATTAACTTATGTTTAAAGTGTAAGCTTCTCAAAACCAACTGTTATTTAAACTAAAAACAATACCTTATCAAAACCATTTTTTTTTATTTATACTTAAGATCGTTACCTTCTCGGAACAGACCGTTTGTTCCAGTAAATATAACAATACCTTTTCGGAATAATTTTCTTTCTATGCAGACTCTCTCATATACCTTTTCTGAATAACATTGAAAATCAAGAATACCTTGTCAGAACCAACATTTCTATGTAGACTTTTGGTCGTTTCCTCTTCGGGAACAAACCGTTATTTTAAGTAAAGATTTCAATACTTTTTTTGAATAGTTGTCTTATTATGCAGAATTTAGGTAGTGACCTGCTACAACTTTTCGTTATATATACAGTATAAAACAAGTATGCCTTGTCAGAACCAACATTTTTTCTCACAAATAGATAAAAGTATTCTAATCCAAGCAACTGTTTTACACATATGATCAGTATAACTAAAATTATATTTATACGTTATATCAAGGATTTGTATATACAAATCCTTGGTTATATATATATATCGCTTCTTTTATTACCGTTTGATATATTAATGAATTATATGTTAGCTCGGCTACACAAAATGTTGTTTGAATAATTTTCATTGATTGAATAATGCACACTTTTATTGTGATTGGGGTAAAACTCAATGTCACCTATAGCTGTGGTATCCATTGACATTAAAATTTAAAAAAAATATTTTCTACTGTTAGTTCAGGGGACAACACGGAAAAGCCCCTGAAAGGAATTGGAAGAGAAGGTGAGAAGATACTGAAAGAAATTCAAAAGAAACATATTCATGAAATGAATATTTGGAAGTGACCCAATGGCAATTTGAAAAAAAATGAAATAAAAATCACTACTTCCATTTCCGGGGGCATCGCTCGCAAATTCGCAAACTGTTGAAGAATACTCGAAATCTTGTACTGAGTAAATTACAAACTATACACTACACAATACATTATACAATACAAAACAATGTGTGTTTGTTCCAATTAAGGTTCCCTGTAGTAGTCGGATCGGCTGACGGAAAAACTAAGTGTATATTTTGTTTTCACCGGCGTTTCATGTCATAATGATATGATTGGGCGAATAAACAAATATGATCTTATTGCTTGCTTAATTTAATGAAGGAAAAAAATCAGAATTATTCAGGTCATTATTATACAGTCTTGGGGCATGCAGCCTTCCCCCTTTTTTTGTTCAAATCCGGAATCCGCATTTGGTGTGCTTGTATAGTTCTCATTTTCCAAGTGCAAGTTCATTATATAAATTAATAGATTAGCCTACTAGGTCTCTTCTAGTGTTTGTGTATTGTGAACCATTAAAATTTTAATGAAAAAAGTTGCATTTTCACAAAGAATTTTATACCAAAATTCATGATTTTTTGTTTGTTCGGCGTGTCATTGGTAATGTTTAAATTATAATTATAAACTCCTACCTGCATAAATATATCCAGATTTTATTTGTTGAATATCTCCTGCTTATCAAGTGTGACTGGTATCAATTTGTAAATCATGATTGGGAGGTCTTTTTGAATTCATTCTGGTGGGGGCAGGGTGATTGTTTTGCATCTAAATGATTATGAATTTTCACCAGCTGCCATGCCAGTTTTTTGTATGGCTTGCTTTTTTTTTATTATGTCCATAGTTATTTCCTGCATGTTATTGCACAGAATATTCCTTTTCAACTCATCTGGAGCAATATTTTACTTATTCTAACATCCTGACAGTTACTTGGTAAAATCATTCTGCCCTCCTTTTACTCATTTTATTTTGTTTGGGATTCAAAGGCATACACCAGCATTAACATGGGGGATATATTTCTGTTTTCATAGAACGAGTAAGTTTTAATATTTGCACAAACTACCTTTTTGGAATAAGGATTAGAAGATGTGGCATTGAGTAACCCAAACTTAAAAAAACTTTGTGCTCTATAATTTATGCTTACATTACATCATGCTACATGTATATATATATCATAAAGCAATAACCAGTTTGAAAAATTATATCAGATGCATATATATGTAGGACTAATTTTAACATCTGTGATTTGTTTCAGATTTAGGTACATGTACATGTACAAATTATTCAATCTGCAGCCTTGGCATATATATCATCTTAATTTCTCAACCTTAAAATACAATTTTATCATGAAGTTGGAAATACTAAGTGACCTATTTTTTTCTGCCACTTATTTCATATTAAATTCCTGCCTACTGTACAAAGTGTCCACCAATACAAATGGACAACAAAGAAAAAGCCGTAAGTGCTTACGTGACATTCAGCACGATCAATCAATTGTTTTTTCGTTATGAAGTGCCATAATATTTTAATTAAGGTTCATCTTAAAGATGTTAAAATCAGAAAACTTATTTCCTATCAACTGCTGAGATTGGAGCCAACTGAAATGGTATTTCTTTTCTGTCCGAATAAAAGAAATTCTATGTACCAGTATGTATAAAAATACAGAAATAACTTACTAACTATTTTTACATACATGTAAACACAATCCAAAAGTTTCAGATGAATGAATCATGATATAGGGGACAGGACAAAATAGTCAGCATGGAAAGTAAAAATGATATGTACATGTAAATGCTTATAAAACTGCTACCTACCAAAAATCATGGGTTAATCTTTACCTGACCCAATCACAAAAAGTAACACAACTTAATTGTTAATCAAAACTTCATTGACAATTATACCACATCATCTTATTTTTATATCAAATTCTAGCTGTACTACATAAATATGATATCTCATAAACATGTTTAACCCCGCCGCATTTTTGCGCCTTTCCCAAGTCAGGAGCCTCTGGCCTCTGTAAGTCTTGTATCATTTTTAATTTTAATTTCTTGTGTATAATTTGGAGTTTAGTATGGAGTTCATTATCACTGAACTAGTATATATATTTGTTTAGGGTCCAGCTGAAGGACGCCTCCGGGTGCAGGAGTTTCTCGCTGCATTGAAGACCTATTGGTGACCTTCTGCTGTTCCATTCTCAATTTTAAATTTAAAATAAGAAGAAAGTAATATCTGTCTGTGTTGGGAATGCTGTCTCATTGCCATACATGTATACATGGTATACCCAACATCTTTTGATAAACCTGCTAGATATAAGAATCTCTTATACTGTGGAAATATTCCATCACAAGTTTCCAAGTTTATATATCTTTTAAAAATACACAGAAATTTTTTAGTAAAATTTATTCCCTAGATTATTATAATTATTGAACAAAGGACGAAAAATGTGAGATTAACTATTGCAGTCTCATTTAAATCAATTTATATTTTTTAACCAAAATAATACAATGGTTTAACCAATTTTAACTTGACTAATATGAAAACATGCAAAATTTCCAGATTTCCAAGTATACCGGTAGACAAACTAGATACATATGTACAAAATAGCAGCTACATGATATAAATGCAAGCAAAGAAAAATACCCATAATTTTTTGGTTCAAACATTATGTGGCTGCTACATGTGTACAGAGGTCTTGCTCAGTATTGAAGGCCAACATCAATATGACCAACAACTGCAATTAAAACACTTTTATTATACTTTTGAACTTTTTGTAAACCTGTAGTCTGTGTTATGAAATGAAATTGAAATATAAATCATGATAAAATATGATTTTCTTGTTCTCTGGTGGACAATATATGACTATTTGTTCTCTGATGGAGAGTTGTTTCATTGGCAATCATACATGTATGTCATATTCTTAGTTCTAAAATTACATGTAACTCCATTTGTCGTGCATCAGTGAATTGTATGCCTACATGTATATCTCGTGTATATCTGTAGGTAGGATTAATGTTTAAATCAAATTACTTTATCTTTTCCCTGTACTTGCCATAAAAAATTCCAATTCATTTGGTCTTGAAACAGTCAATGCTTCTGCTTAGTACATTATGTAGAATTGCTGTCTTTTTTCTACTTTTCATGGACATATTTGGTGGCTTTCTAAACAAATTTTAATCAGATCTTCCATAATGGCCATGATGAGTTATAAGTAACTTTCTACTGCTGTCTCACTGCAGGTCATCATCCCTGAAATATGAAAATGCAAATATGATATATATTAAATGAAATTTTCAACACGTGAAAAGTAATCAAAAGTTAGTGCAAACATACTTCTTCAAGAATTTACTGTTAAAATGCTAACAAAATAAATTAATAATTCCCATGTCCTTATTTTATAATGTCTTCATTCAACATTTGAACAAGAATTTAATTTTCCACACACATTTTAATAAGGTGCACTACTTTTATAAAACTTTAAAATTAAATGAAAAACCCAGATGTGCCTATAAGATGTATTATGTAATAAATATTTAAACTTATGTATTATGTTTAATGATATTGTTTTGTATCTCCTTTTCCAAATGTAAACTATGACCATGATGACAGGAATACTTCAATATCAATATCAGTAATCCACAGCTAAGAAATTTTAGCTAGCAAGTTCAGTATATTATTGTATTAATATCTGTCATGTCTGTGTAAATGAATTTTATTGTTGGTACAGATACTTCATTAAATTAAATAAAATGCTATGTGGGCGCAGCTTGATATGACCGCAGAGGTCGAATCCCTGAACAGTTGGGGCAAGTATGGACACAACATTCAAGCTTGATACAGCACTGAATTTGGATTGTGATTAAATATTTGACACAGCATAGGTTTCTGACACAGAATGAATGTGGTCTAAGAACTTAAATTTTTTTAATTTACCTATTCAAACCATATCATTATTATTTGCTTTTATATATAAATCAGAAATAACCAATTCAAAATGGAAAATTTTAAAGAAAAAAAGGAAACCCCCCCCACCCAATTTTTTGAACCCCCTTATGTTTCATCACCCCTAAACTCAATCCCAGCCTTCCCTTTGTGGTATGGTACAATGCAGTACAATTTCAGAGAGATCCATACACTTGAACACAAGTTATTGTCTGGAAACTAGAAAAATGCTTGTATTTTGGCCCCAAATTCCTAAACATTTAGGGCAATTACCCCTAAACTCAATTCCAGCTTTTCCTTTGTGATATGGAACCTTGTAGTACAATTTCAGAAAGATCCATACACTTACACACAAGTTATGTCCTGAAACTAGAAAAATGCTTGTTTTTTGCCCCTTTTTTGCCCCTAATTCCTAAAATTTTAAGGCAATTACCCCCAAAATCAATCCCAGCCTTGCCTTTGTGGTATTGTACCTTGCAGTACAATTTCAGAGAAATCCATACACTTGAACACAAGTTATTGTCTGGAAACTAGAAAAATGCTTATTTTTGTCCCCTTATTCCTAAACGTTTTGGGCAATTACCCCCAAACTCAATTCCAGCTGTACCTTTCTGATATGGAACCTTGCAGTACAATTTCAGAAAGATCCATACACGTACACACAAGTTATTGTCATGAAACTAGAAAAATGCTTATTTTTTTACCCTTTTTTTGGCCCCTAATTCCTAAAATTTTGAGGCAATTACCCCCAAAATCAATCCAAGCCTTCCCTTTGTGGTATGGTACCTTGCAGTACAATTTCAGAGAGATCCATACACTTGAACACAAGTTATTGTCTGGAAACTAGAAAAATGCTTTTTTTTGGCCCCTTATTCCTAAACGTTTTGGGCAATTACCCCCAAACTCAATTCCAGCTGTACCTTTCTGATATGGAACCTTGTAGTACAATTTCAGAAAGATCCATACACTTACACACAAGTTATTGTCATGAAACTAGAAAAATGCTTGTTTTTTGCCCCTTTTTTGGCCCCTAATTCCTAAAATTTTGAGGCAATTACCCCCAAAATCAATCCAAGCCTTCCCTTTGTGGTATGGTACTTTGCAGTACAATTTCAGAGAGATTCATACACTTGAACACAAGTTATTGTCAGGAAACTAGAAAAATGCTTATTTTTGGCCCCTAATTCCTTAACTGTTGGTACCATAACCCCCAAAATCAATCCCAGCATTCCCTTTGTGATATGGAACCTTGTGGTACAATGTCAGAGAGATCCATACACTAACACACAAGTTATGTCTGGAAGTTACAAAAATGCTTGTTTTTGGCCCCTAATTCCTTAACTGTTGGTACCATAACCCCCAAAATCAATCCCAACCTTCCTTTTGTGGTATTGAACCTTATGGTAAAATTTCATAGAGATCCATTCACTTCAACTTAAGTATGAGTGCGAAAACAAATGTGTCTTCGGATGACAACGACGCCAATGTCATACCAATATACGACTGCAGTCTGCAGTCGAATAAAAATTATCATGATTATTGGGTACATTTATTAATGCAAATTTTGAAAAATGGACAAAAAAGTGAGATTAATAATTGTGATTTCAGAAAAATCTACATACTTGTACAGTTACTTATACATGTTATATGTATAGATTTCAGAATATGAATTCTTATAATTGCGATATTCAAAGTTGCCTTATAAAAATATGGCAATAATTTCTGAATTTACATCATACAATATTCTTACAATGCAAGAAAACAGAAATTTATTTGCACAAATTATAAAACAGGAAGAAAGCCAGGCTCTCTAACATGTTTAACCCCGCCACATTCTGTATGTATGTGTCTGTAATTCAGCGGTTGTCATTTGTTGCTGTGTTACATATTTGTTTTTTCATTCATTTTTTTTTACATTAATTAGGCCGTTAGTTTTCTCCTTTGAAATGTTTTACATATGTCACCTCAGGGCCTTTTATATAATGGACTATATGGGCTTTGCTCATTGTTGAAGGCCATAAGGTGACCTAAAGTTGTTAATTTCTGCATCATTTGGACTCTTGAGGAGAGTTGCCTCATTGTACAATAGTGTGCTAATTGCAGGATAAAACAATTTACCTGTCTATAATAATAAAGCTCTCCAAATTCAAACCATTACTTTATATTTATCAAAGCTGGAATGGCATACTGTATCTTGTAATTGACAGGTGAGCTAAAAAAAAAAAAGAGAAAGTAGTTATTTAATTACAAATAGATACTTTTTTTAAAATAAGGAGCATAAACATGTGTATAATGATTCATATAATTTCTTGAATAAAGAAATTACGTCTGCCACACAACCCTTATTTGATATCAGAATTTTATTCATACACATGTAGATATAATGCCTATTTTTTCTCAGATTTCTGGAATTGCTTCATCCTATGCAAATAAAGAGCTGTGCCATAAACACATGATACGCGTGTTGTCATTTTAGCTCGTCTTTATGTCTTAAATTAATTTTTATGATCATGATGATTAACTAGAAATGCTGAGAGCACTCACTGCTCAAAATAGCCAGCCCCCCCCCCCCTCATTTTTGAGCTATTCTCCGAAAACTGGGAAATCCCCCCTTTTTTAATGAATAAAACACCATTACTCAGAAATGTAAAATGTAAAATTTATAAAACTCTAAAGGGAGCTTATATCAATAGATATAAACAATTCACCAAAGTTTCATAAGAACTGCTGAAAGCATTGTTGAGTTTTTGTCCGAAAACTGGAAAATCCACCATTTTTATATGATTCATGAATAAAAACCTGTAACTCAGAAACATAAAATCTAAAATTTATAATAATCAAAATGGAGCTCATGTCAATAGATATAAACAATTCACCACAACTTCTTGCAAGTTGGTGAAAGCATTCTTGAGTTATTGTCCGAAAACTGGAAAATCCCCCTTTTTTTAACGAATATAACCCAATCCGAATGAGAGCTCACGGCAATAGGTATAAACAATTCATCAAAGTTTTATGCAAATTGGTTAAAGCGTTTTTGAGTTAATGTCCGACATGTTGACGAATGACAAACGGACGGACAGACTGACGGACAAAGGTATACCATAATACGTCCCGTAAACGGGCGTATAAAAAACAAGTGAATCTTTGATTTACTGCTCACTTATTATACCCCCATACCCTTAAAGTATAAGGTAAACAGGAAGTTGTTGAGTGATGAATCTGAAAAAGCATGACACGGTATAGCTGACTCATATAAACTCTAAAACCTGAAATTTCAGAAATCCCTGTAATGTTCCTGAGAAAGATGCGACACAAAATATTCATGGGACGGACGGACCGACTGACTTTAGGATGTAAAGACAGAAGTAAAACAGTACATTTGTACCCCCACTTTTTTAAACTAAAGACTAAAAGTGGGGGTATACAAGATAAAAAAAAAACTTGCGCACAGTGGCACAATTCATGAAAATTTTTATGAACAAAATCCCATAACTGGAATAAGTAAAATCTAAAATATATAAAAAAATCTTAAGGGAGCTTACGTTACATTTAAGCAAAGTTTCATGAAAATTTGTTTAAGCGTTTTTGAGTCATTGTCCGAAAAACGCCATAATTTCGACCCTTTATTATGAATAATTAATTATGAATACTCAAAAACCAGATATCAAAAATACCAAATAGAAATGGAAAGAAAACTTTTGTCAATAAATTCAAACAATTCACCAAAGTTTCATGAAGATTGGTGAAAGCTGTTTAGAGATATTGTCTGAATGATTCACCAGGAATGATTCTTAGGCGGAGCTCCAAATAAAAATATGCTTCTTTCAAGTATGTGTGATAACTGATATTTCATTTATGATTATTTTTGTTTAATTTGTGTTCATGGTGTCTGGTTTGTTTTAACTGTTACGCTTGTTGGTCCATAACACTTGCATGACTTGTATGTGTTGTAATTTTTTTTGTCTCAGCGGCTTGTAGTAGACTAACATTCAGAGCAATAAGTATGAGACCCCCCTTAATCTATTGGTTCCTTAAGAGCTGTGGCCTTCTCCATTTATAAATTGATAATGTGATTTGCGTACTTTCGTGCCTCCTCACTCTGGTCTGTTGTCACAGAATAAGCAACTTAATTACAAGCGGGACTTTTTTCTGATTTTATGGTGAGAGTAGAGGTTGTTGGTGAGGGGGGGGGGGGTACACCATATGTGGTCGAGCTCCAGATTACGTGTTTAGGGCTCCTTTAAGAGCTCGATGCTTTCAAGGTAGAGATCATGGCTCGTCCAGCAACGTGGGTTCCGGAGAGAAGTGAACGGTGGAGCAAATGTACCCAACCAGGAATGGCAGGATACCTTCGGCTTCGAAACGAAAGTTTGAAACGAATTTAAGGGTAAATGTTGAGAATTGGCTCTTGGTATAATGCAGGAAACTTGTTTCATTCGATATTCTGTTCATTTATTGACGGGAATCGATAAATTATTCAAATTTCATATATTTGTTGCAGTCTAGTTTCGTTTTGACCACGTGTATATCATACTTGCCAACACTGAACTCGCTTTTATCTAATAGTATGCAGTTTTTCGCTTTCTGAAGCGAATGATTAATAAAACAAGCAACGTATGTTTCCTAAATAATACATATTTGGTGGCTTACACTTACTTTTCTGGTTAGATTTTCACGTAGAAGTGAAAATAATTTTCGCTGCAAGGTTCTTTCCATTCTGCAAACTACAAACATCTTTTTGACGGGTCCCGGTAAAGTGGTGATGTGATTTCCGAGTATTATCACTCAATACTAATACTTCTAACACAATGAAATGCTCCTAATTGTACTAACTTACCAAATATACTCTGATACTCTCTGGTTAAGTTCTAGTACAGGCGTTCTCATTCCCGCCAATACTCCAACTCTCGTTACCTGGTAACTATTCGAGATCTTATCCTGAGCTGGGTAGTTTACCATGGATCATTCCGGGAACCGGGCTACGCGGTATATCTAACTACCGTACTGTCTACATAGTAATGTCACGTCCATTATACCATATTACACAACACTCCCCCCCCACTTTGAAAGGAGTGAGTTTACTTCCTATTCGAATATTCACTATCTTCCTTTAGTCCACCCCGTATGGTCGCACCTCGGGGATAAAAATAAATCTCCATATATATAGTTATATATATTTTCCAATGTTGACATATTAACAACATACATATATTTGAAAATTCCACAATTGCTCCGTTGTCGCTCTGCGGAGTTAATTTATAACTATCATATCATTCCTTGATAGATATATAGATGTATTAAACACAATCTATCACATCTGATGTAATTTCCAATCACAATTTACAACTGATTTTCTATGTCCACATGAATCTGCTCTATTTACATTTCAGAATAAACCTGTCTCCTGCAGGCTGCTTAACTAATATATAACACAGTTCACTATTTAGCCATATAGACTTTTGCCATTCTCCATGGTTAATGCAAAAATTTCAGCCACTGGCTGACCCCTTAAACCTGCCAAAATCATGGCAACTTGTCCAATTCTCCGCGGATTATTAATCCGTATGTTGGAAGGAATTGTGCAGTAGGGCGAATCAGTCTCTATTAAAATACGATGATTTGGAACATTCCTGGCGGCATGTATCTGATCCTCGTGGAATTCCTTTACCTTTAACGAAAAACTAAAATACGTATTTGGAAATACCCGACGCCAAGTGTCCATTTGTGTTGTGCTGCCATGAAAACAATGAAGATGGATTTTTTGTTCAGGTTCACATTTGCTTTGCACTATTTCTAAAGCCCTGGTGTAAACTGCTTCAGACATTGTTTCCGTGGCCTGGCCACGCAAATGCAGAATGACTGGTTTGTTTGGTCTCGCCAAACCCAACAATTTGTCCAAAATTTTCTCTTGTGACACCCAGTGTATTGGATTTACAGTTCTGTCCAACCCAATTTCACCTAGCGCAGATACGCGCATGTCTGATAATGCCTCTTGCATCGCTGTAAATTGGTCATTGTTGAAATATGGGGCAGCTTTTGGATGCAGTCCTATGGCAATTTTCCATTTGGAGGTGTCCGGTAAAACCTGTGGATAAGTATCCGGATCACAATAAACCATTACCCCTCCAACCACCTCAACTGAAATATCTGGCGGTGGTATTAATTTCTCCTGTAAATATTGTTCCACAGACATCGCCAAGGAACCTGTGAGTAAAATACTGGCCCTGTCTAAATGAAAATGGCTATCAAATGCCTCTGACACAAGTGTAACCTTTTGTATACGTTTAATGTTATTGTTACTATCTGATGCAGGATTCGATACCTGTATAACAGAATGTACCGGCATATCTGTCTTTCGGCTTTTATTTTCTGATTCTGAACGGGAAGAATCCCGGGATTGTCTTTTCCTGTTTAAAATTTCCCTGGCGTCCATAGGTTTGCCAGCAAGCTGACTCTGTAAATTACTTAAAGTCTTCACTACAGTTTTAACTGTCGGTGGATTGATTTCACGGGCCCTGCCCGATAGAGTAACCATCTGTCTTCCCTCTGTTGGACGACTGCTCTTATAGGATTTCGGCAGTGGTAGGTTTACCAACATCTCCGCCTTCCTCTTTACTGGAGACTGTTGTTGCTGTCTTGGGGGCAACACATACTCAGTTCCAATTCTGCGGAATTCCGCCCTCCTACTTGGAGATAACTGTGAAAGCAGTGTTATTAGGATACGCCACTGCATTAGAACTGCTGGCGAATTCACAGGATACATCGTATAAATGTCCTCTGCTGGTGGGTACCAGTTCATTACCGCAGTTAAATTCCTCATCTGGTCCTGGCATCTTTGCATCATTGTGCAATTTCGTGGCAAGATATTGTTACTATTTATGTAACGCACCAAATCATACACTGTAGCACGTGGACCAACAATCCACGAAGCCAATTTCTGGATGGCTGCTCCTCTTAGTTTTTGAAAACCTGGCTCCTTCTCAAATTGATCTAAGGGACGGTCTTTAAAAATATATGGCAAGTGATACTGCCAGCAGTGGTGTTTTAACTTTTTGGTAGATTCTCCACACGTTAATATTGGGCACGTAGAATGTTTGTTGCTGTCATGGTATTTTCTAACATCAGGCTGTTGAACATCCTGCTCCTGACTCGGCCCTTTTACTTCCGGCACCTGTACCTCGGTCCCTTTTGCTGCTGGTATTCTGACGGATCTGGTTCCAGAACCGTCAGTTGATATAACTATGTCTGCCTGGTGTTCTTTTTCAAGAATAACACGTGACGAATCACGTTCTTCTTCCACTGGGGCAGTAGGCTCTTGTGGAACCTGAATATCTGTCCAATCTATATAATTTATGTCATGTAGATCAAGAACATCTTCTGGACTTTCTACAGGTTCTGTCTTGAACTCTTGATCGTGACTTTCACGTACATCTCCCCGCTGTTCCCCCGGGGGGAAAGGCAATGGTGTCCCTTCATATGCCTCTGAAGGTGTAGGCCAACTGTTCTCATCACCCTTACTTGGCCTTTTACTCATGATTAATCAATCCAAAATACACAATCTGAAAAACACAATAAAAACTATTTATAACATATGCTAAAAATGTACATCATACTACTGGTATTGCCTTAAAATATAAATTTACCTTGCGGTGCCAGAGTCCTGGCACCGTGGACATCTAAACTTTACCATAGTGTCCGCCAGCTCTGGTGTCAAATCTACACAAGCTCCATGGTACCACTCATGACAAAAATCACACTGTATCATAAACAGTCCATCATCTGGTTTTCTGCACAAACAGTACAAGTCTGGGTTAGTCGCCTTGGTTACATCTTCACCGTCCTGTAACCGGTGCTGGCACTGTTTTAACCAGGGTGGTACTTCTCTATCTTTGCATGGTTTTAAACGGTCATGATTTATTGTCAGTACAGTTTTTTGTAATTTTATCTTGTACACATACGAAGATAATTTGGCACATACAAGTCCTGGACCTTTCCAAGGTGGGTCCAATTTCTTCGCTCTACCTTTAATTTTTGCCGTGTCTAAAACATAAACTAAATCTCCTATTTTGTATTCTCTCTCCAGAATACGTACATCATAATCACGTTTCATGGTATTCTGTGTAGTTTTTAGCGTGTTGCGCGCTATTTCATGTGCAGATGTTATGGCATCTCTGAGTCTTATCACATACTCATCTTGTGACTCGTCTGTTTTAGCACCAGGTACGCTGTACACTAAATCAACAGGCTGGTTAACCTCTCTCCCAAGCATCAGCATGTTTGGCGTAAAACCAGTACTTCTGTTAACTGACGATCGAACAGCTCCTGCCAGCTGTGCCAAATGTTCATCCCAATTGTCTTGTTGTTTAGACACGAAGCAACGGACGGCGTCCATTAAGGTTCTGTTGCAACGTTCTGCTTGTCCGTTTGAGGATGGTCTGTACGGAGTAGTTCTTGCTTTGTGCATTTGCAAGATTTCACAGATGGATTTGAAAAGCTTGCTTTCAAAATTTCGTCCTTGGTCTGTAAAAACCTGAAATGGAAATCCAAAACGAGAGAAAAACTCGTTCACAGCAGCTCTTGCCGTATGTTCTGCAGTTTGTGCTGGTAACGGAATACATTCCATCCATTTGGAAAACTGATCAACCATAACTAGTACATGTGCATTCCCAAATTTCGTCTCTGGCAGTGGTCCTAGAAAATCTAAGTGGACACGCTCCATTGGTGCACCTGCATGAAACTGGGTGAGCGGACATTTAGCCTTCCTGTTTGGCTTCTTGTGTAAATTGCATGTACTGCATGTTTTGACAAAGTCTCTTATTCGTTGTGTCATACCATACCATTGATATTTCGCCTTGATTCTTAATGTGGTCCTATTCATACCTTGGTGACCTGCAGCAGGAATATCATGACATAATGATATCACTTGTTCAACAAGATCTCTTGGTACCACAAGTCTTGGTGTTCTGTCTTTCTTGTCCAAATTTCTCAATATTCCATTATCATCTAAGTAGAACATATCTTTGTTTATCCAATATTTCTTAGCTATTGGACTGCATCTGAATATTGTAGCCTCTGATGGTTCTGTTTTGTCCCTGAACCATACCAGTATTAATTCCAAGTCTGGGTCTTTAGACTGATAATCGCGTAATTGCTCTGGTGAATAAGTACTAGCTTCTATACCTGTCTCAGTAATGGCATTTACATTTGGAAGGTCCAAATATGTCACGTAAACTGACATACCAAGTGGTGTAGTGACTATTTCAACTGAACTGTGACAAACATTTTGGTTCTGGCTTACTGTATCTTGATTGGTACTGTCAAATACTTGTGGCTGGACAGGAGATGTACCTAAATTCTCATTCACGTGACTTGTCACATTCTGGTCCCCGTCTTGTGATATTGAACTATCTGGTGTAGCATTGTCCTTTATAATCACATTTGTATGTTGTGCATTGTCCTGTTTCAGTAAATTGTTCTCAGAAATCAAAGAACTCGGTAGTACTGTAAGTGGTCCTGTATTGTGTGTTTGCTCAAAAGTTTTACAGTCTTGATGTGAAGCTAAAGGAATAACGTTATCTACGTCTTCTTGAAAACCAAGCCAACTTTGGTGAGCACGAGTACAATAATCGCATGCTCCACAGGGTAGATTGTGTTTTAGCACGTTTCCAGCTGCTAATCTATTCTGTGAACAAGCTAAATCTGGCAGACGTGATAATGCGTCCGCATTTTGGTGTCTTTTACCTGGCCTGTGCTTTACTGTCATGTGATACTGGCTTAGCTCCTCTAACCATCGAGCTAGTTGTCCTTGTGGCTCTTTAAAGTGCAATAACCACGTTAAACTACTATGGTCTGTACGGACTATAAACTCTCTTCCTAAAAGGTAATGTCTATAATGTCTGGTGAATTTCACTACTGCAAGCAATTCTTTCCGTGTCGTGCAGTATCGTTTTTGCTCATGGGTTAATGAAAAACTTCCGTAGGCAACGGGACGCTCTACACCATCTTGTACTTGTATTAATTCTGCGCCAATTGCGAAATTGGAAGCATCTGTGTCCAAAATAAACGGATCTTTACTGTTGGGTAATGCCAATAACGGAGTTGTTGTCAATGCCTCTACAAGTTTGTCAAAAGCCTCTTGCTCTGAATCTCCCCATTTGTACGGTTTCTTACCGGTCAATTGATACAAAGGGTAGGATAAATCCGCAAAATTCTTGATGAAAGTTCTATGATAATTAGCAAAGCCAAGAAATTGTTCAACCTCTCTTGTTGTCGTAGGTACTTTCCATTTCTTAACAACTTCAACATATTCACTGCCAATTGCCATACCATCTCTGTTGATTGTTCTGCCTAAAAAGTCAATTTCCTTTTTAAAGAAGTCACATTTCCTAGGTTTCAACTTTAGCCCATACTCTCTGAAACGTTCAAAAACTGATCTTAAATTCTGTAAATGGTCTTCAAATGTCTTTCCCATTACTAGAATATCGTCCAGGAAGGCGAGTACAATATTCCATGTTAAACCTCTGAGAACGAGATTCATTACTCGTGAATATGTTCCAGGGGCATTGCAAAGGCCAAAACTCATTCGGACAAAGTGGAATAATCCATATTTAGTGATGAAGGCAGTCTTTTCCTTGTCTGAGTCCTTCACTTTAATCTGATAATATGCACTATTAGCGTCCAATTTTGAAAACCATTCGTTTTCCGCCAAAGTGTCCAAACATTCGTCTATCAAGGGAAGCGGATAGACATCTTTTTTCGTCACGGAATTCAACTTCCGGTAATCAATGCACCAGCGCACGTTGCCATCGCGCTTGCGCACTAGCACTGGGGCAGATGCCCATTCTGACAAAGATGGTTCTATGATACCTGCATCTAACATTTTCTTTAAATGGTTTTCTTCTTCGTGTGCAAAACACATGGGTGTTCGTCTTATTCGTTGTTTGATAGGGCGCGCATCGCCTGTATCAATCTGGTGTTCAATGTGGTTAAATGTTCCCAAGTCAAAATCATCTAGTGCAAAAACATCAGCAAATTCATGAAGTAAATTTGCAACTTTGGACTTTTGGTCTTCAGCAAGTGTACTGGATTTATCCAATATGTTCTGCAACTGTTCCGGTAGTGTATTGTTATCTCTGGCTATTCCAGTTGTTGCTACTGACGGGGCTGGCCCCGTTTCAACAACGTCAGCTTCAATTGCTTCGCCTAAAAGAGTTCCCTTTTGCAAAACTATCTTGTTGTTCGTTACATTAAGTAAACTGACACATGGCAAAGAACTAGCATTGTAATAACCACGTGGGATTAACAAATCTATCTCTTTATTAGGTTCAACTATAAAATCAGTTAACTCTGCTGACAAATCTGACTCTAATTGTACAACTGAATTAGGAGGTATGACTGTTCTATGTGGAACGGTAATTTTAGCTACTCTTGCTATAACGTTCACAGGCGGTACCAGTCCAATATGTCCATGTACCATAGGTAGTGCCTCTCCATTGATGAAAAAAATTAATTTTCTGCAGTCTAAAATTACTTTTGCTTTGACTAGAAAATCAAGTCCTAACAGCATGTCATTATCAATAGGCGCAACATAAATATCTGTCCGATATGTTCTTTCACCAATTTGTAATTCAACTGGTCCCACTACAAAGGCATCCATGTGCATACCACGCCCTGCTGCATGCATTGTTGCTTTTCTTTTCATGGGTGGTTTTTTGCTAAGAGATTCATAAACTTTGTCAGAAATTATTGTTACTTCTGCTGCGGTATCTACTACCGAAATTACAGGCTGTCCATGCACTTTTAAAGTGAATCGAAGCATAGATGCTGAGCCTAACTGGCAAATAGTTCCTCCTAAGTGTACGGGATCTTGCAACTGAAGGTCAATTACTTTCTGTAAATCATTATCAGGCTCCGTTGTGTGCAATGATGAATTAGACAGAGTATCTGTGGATGTTGACATGTCACATGTTTTCAACGGGGTAATCCCCGAAACAGGTGTCTTGTTTCTTTCGTTTGAAATGGTGTTTAACGTTAGGCGGTTAGGTGTGGTCTGAGTCAGGGTTCCGCCCTTTAGCCCGACTCTTTCTGGTTTAAATGGTCTGTGTAATTTTTTCCTGTTGATGAATGCAAGTCAGGACAGTCCCGTTGTATATGGCCAAACTGGTGACAGAAGTAGCAAGCCATATTTGCTAATTTTTCAGGTGGAATAGGTCCCCAGCGCCTTTTAAATGGCGATTGTCGCTGATTATCTTGCCTATTATCCCTGTTACGCCATTGTTGGCGATTACCTTGATTTTGTTGGCTGAATGGTTGGGTTGCTGGCTGGACTTCATTTTGAACAGGAAACTGTTTTGCCTGCTGTTGTTTTTGAAGCTGCTGTTTAATGTCTCCAATTTCCTGCTTATGAAATGCTTCCATAGCAGTCATCTTCTCTAGCAATGTTTCCATTTGTTTAGACAAATCGGACTTTGTGTCCGTCTTACCCATAGCGTGAACAGCTAGGTCGCTTTCATAATCACTTGGTTCATCCTGATTTGGTGTTGGGTCACGTCTACCGGTTGGTTTACCAAAGATAGCTGTGTGGTTATGTTGGAACCATTTTATCTGGTCAATTGCTGCTTCAACAGATGTTGGTCTGGCGGTGGCTCCATGTTGACCAGCTTCTTTATCTGAGCATCCCTGGCATATTTTCCAGATAGCTTGTGTATACATATAACTGTCGGGAAGATTTCTAAAGGCTTTACAGGCTAACGAGAGAACTCGGTCTGCCCAATCTTCCAGTTTCTCATTTGTATTTTGTCGTGCACTCATGAACTGAACTTGCAACGTCTCTGGTAAGTCTTGAAAATTGAACCTTTTCTCTAATTTGTGAATTAATTCAAAGTAATCCACACCTTGGTCTCTATCCAGTAAATTTGCATAGTAATCACCTGCTTTACCATGTAAACACCAACACAGTTGGTCTTTTCGTTCCGTGGTAGTCCACGATAAACGATCAGCATACCTATGAAACTTGGTGTAAAAAGTTTTCCAACTTGAGGAACCATCATACTTCAGTCCTTTAGGTATTTCTAGGTTCTTTGATTTTGGCTTTGCTGGAGGCATTAATTGCGGCGACTCCCCATAACTTAAATATGGTCTTGGAGGGTACATATTTCTGTTTATCGTAGAAGAGTATGTTGGATTTGGTGTTCTCAAGGAATATACTGGTTCCCTAAATATTTCTGGTGAAGGTATTCTGCGACGGATTTCAGGTGTAGGTATTCTGCGTCGGATTTCTGGTGAAGGTACATGTGATTCTACCTGTTGACGACGTCTTGGGACTGGAACTGGCCTTTCTAATCTAGGTTCGTGCTCGTTGGGCCCTTGCTGCCATCCCAATTGTTTTGTCTGCTGTTGTGTATTTTGGTTACGTGAATAATCACGTTTTTCAATGTGCTCATTGGGACCTTGCTGCCATCCCAATTGTGATGTCTGCTGCTGTGTATTTTGGTTACGTGAATAATCACGTTTTTCAATGTTTTCCTCAACATTTAATCTGATACTTGGTTTCGTGTACACTAATTCATCTGTTCTATGAATTTTGTCTGACTTAAACTGTCGATCAATTGAAAAATCTTGAACTTTATCCTGGTCATCATACTTGGTTTGTAGTAATGGTTTTCTTTCATCAGGTCTTGACAATTTTGTTGAATACTGGTGGTCCCCATACTGCAAAGTGTAATTTAAAGGCTTGCTCATCGCTGAACTGGGACGTGATAACTCACGTTTGACTTCCTCAGGCTCAGGTTTAAGCAAACATTCATCAGAAGGTGTGTCAGAATCCGAAAAGTCATTGATTTCTGCTTCTCGTCTTGCATATTCCGAATGAAATCCAGATGTTTTAACTTCACCATAATCAACATAGTCTTGTAAATCATAACTTGACTGAGTCCGTGATTTGTATTCTTGTTGCTGTGTAACTGGTGAAAAATCTATCAAATCCATCAAGGCTTCAGTAATTCTCAGTCTTGGTATTTCAGAAAGATGCTCAGGCTGAATATTACCAAATGTCTCTCTCATAGACATAATCTTGTCAGCTATGACATTTCCCACACCAGGTAACAACCTTAATTCTTCATAAGAACAGCTGTTAATTTTTACACATTGCTGCTGAAAAGCTAATGTTGTCATAATGTTATATTAACACAAATACAATTCAATTTAATCACTGGTTGCTGAACCAGAAAAAAAAATTAATGTGTATGTGCTATGTGGCTAACCACACAAACAACGGCTAATTTTTCCGAAAGTGGCTAATTTTCTCCAAATTGCTCTGATAACGGCTAATTTGTCTAATTTCTACACAAAACGTGAAACAATTATCGAAAATAAATTTGCAAACACTGTAATTAACGCAAGTTTTTATGCTTATATTATCTCCGTGTTCAAACACTTCATAATATACCAAATATAGCAATATGAACTCCGCAATTACACGTGACGAACTCACTTCTGTGTCTCGATAAATTCGTCTTTTTAACACAGGAAACCCTGCTCGCCAAGCGCCAGTGATGTGATTTCCGAGTATTATCACTCAATACTAATACTTCTAACACAATGAAATGCTCCTAATTGTACTAACTTACCAAATATACTCTGATACTCTCTGGTTAAGTTCTAGTACAGGCGTTCTCATTCCCGCCAATACTCCAACTCTCGTTACCTGGTAACTATTCGAGATCTTATCCTGAGCTGGGTAGTTTACCATGGATCATGCCGGGAACCGGGCTACGCGGTATATCTAACTACCGTACTGTCTACATAGTAATGTCACGTCCATTATACCATATTACACAACAGTGAGAAACGGAACAGAAACGAAACAGAGCGAAACGAAACGAAACGAAACATTGCGAAACGAAACGAAACACAGCGAAACGAAACGAAACACGACGAAACGAAACGAAACATGTAAATTGAGAAACGAAACACTACGAAACGAAACAAAATCTGTATTTTGAGAAACGACATATAGAAAATCCGTGGTTCCTGACGAGATATGTGCATAGCCGAAGACACCGAATATTCCATTCAACTTTGAAAATGAATTACTCGTCATTTACATTGGTATCTTCGTGCATTAGTTGCAATTAGTCAACTTGTTTTGTTAAATGTGAGGCTTAGGTGCGTCAGCTATGCTACAGAGCCTGTTCTAATATCAAGGCTTCTTGTCACGTGCAACAATGAGGGAACATTGAAATTAAAATAGCTGTTACTGGGGATCGTCTGAATATCAGCCTCAAACAAAATTGGCCATTCTTACCTTTGTGACTAGGATTTTTATGTACCGCCTACGGTAGTGGGGCATAATCTTTTCTGGTCTGTGCTGCCGTCCGTCAGTCCGTCCGATACTAGGTTTATTCTGTTTGTTAAGATAGATTAAATTACAATGGAGTTGTGTTCATGTCAACTTGAAACTATACACATGTTCATTATGACATGTTCTCTTTGAAATGTATGCCAAATTAGGAATTTGAACCATAATTTGCGATTCAATGAACATGAAAATTTGATATTTTAAGCGAGTCATACTGTCCTATTGATACTTAACACATGACATGAGTAAAATCTTTTTGTTCTTACTGTGCTATAATCTGGATAATGCACAGCAAAGGTGTGCATTTACTACCTCAGATATACTGCACAGTTCAAAAGTACTCTTACCTTTAGGGGCGGACCCTCGATTTTGAAAGGAGTGTAATTCCATATAAAATTTTAAAAATATCACCGAGTGTACATGTAGCGAATATTAAAAAGAAGATGTGATATGATTGTCATTGAGGTAACTCTCCACAAGTGACCAAATGACATAGTAATTAACAACTATAGGTCACCGTACGGCCTTCAACAATAAGCAAAGCCCATATCGCATAGTCAGCTATAAAAGGCCCCGAAATGACGTACAAATGTAAATCAATTCAAACGAGAAAACTAACGGCCTAATTTATATACAAAAAATGAACGAAAAACAAATATGTAACACTTCAACAATTGACAACCACTGAATTACAGGCTCCTGACTTGGGACAGGCACATTCATACAGAATGTGGCGGGGTTAAACATGTTAGCGGGATCCCCCATCCTAACCTGGGACAGTGGTGTAACAGTACAACATAAGAACGAACTATAAAAATCAGTTGAAAAAGGCTTAACTCATCAGATGGATACAAATAACATACATCTAACAAAAACACAGAGTGGACGTGGCCGGGTACTTGTATATCCCAACAACAAAAAGTACTGATCTGAGAGTACTCGAAGTTACTGACAGCTAGTTCAAAGCCACTAACAAGTAATAAAAAAATCATGCATCTAAGACTAAATTATCAATCTGTACGCATCCAACATCCAATGGATTTAGTGTACAGACGTCATAAACAGTCAGAGGAAAAACACGACCTTGTGTAATGCCAAGATACAAGTATCGACAGATTGTAGATCCATGGATGTGTATATGAATTATATAACAAAAATATTTAGTTTGCTTTTAATTTACTGACAACAAAATCAATATTGATACCAATTTAACAATTTTCAATGATCTAATTACAGTGTTGAATTGGTAACCTTTTAGAATAAGTTTATTTCACGGATCGACAAGTTTACCAGGATCGTTTCTAAATTTCCGGGCACGGTAAACAACATTTCCATAAAAATAAGGATGTGCTATCCCATTTGAACTTCAAAACCAAATCTTTATATCTATGGAAGAATTTAGTAAAGGTTTTAAGTAATTTGTGGTAACGAAATCCCTGGCTTAATAATTTACCAGTAATACATAGATTACGTTCGTTAAAATCAAAAACTTCACAACAGACACGGGCATAGCGAACGAGTTGTAAAATTCAAACACCATAAGATGGTGCCAATAGAACATCACCATCCAAAAAAGGAAAAATAACAATCGGGAACGAAAAATCGTCCCTTTTGTCGTAAATTTCGGCAGTATATTTAGAAATTCTTGATTTTTTAACGAAAAAATATCATCAAGATAAAGGTAAGTGTTGTTGAATTTATCAGTTAAATGCAATTTTAACGGGTCTTTACTTAGTGTGGTCATAAACTATGATTCATAACAGTACAAAAACAAGTCTGCTATTAAAGGGGCGCAATTAGTGCCAATTGGAATACCTACAACCTGTCGATAAACTTTGTTGCCAAAACGTACATAAATATTATCAAGGGGAAATAAACAGCTTCAATCATCTCATCCCACCTCCAGTAAGTATATCTAGCATATTTACCTTTCACATTAGAGAAGAAGGCTTTAAATGAATTGCAGCAAATATATTTGCATTCAGATTTACCAAACGACCATTTAATTAAATAAGAAAACTTTTTTTTGATAAGATTGTGTGGAGGTGTAGTGTAAAGAGTAGAAAATTTGCATTCAGATCTACCAAACGACCATTTAATTAGAGTAGAAAAGTCAAAACTGTCAACAGAATCCAAAAGACCATCAAAAACATCTAATTTATTTAAATCATCCAATTTTTTTCACTCCAAAATAGACGATTTTATGCTAAAACATGATATGTTTTCCACTCAAAGGGTGGGACATAATATTTTATAATATTTTGTGTACAATGTACATCTGAAATCAGTGTTTCCCAGTCAAACCAGATAATAATTTTTTTTTTTGTAATTTCTGCCGAAAAAGAAATGTATTTTAGAATATCCAAATAAATAAAATCTGATTTGGATTATAGTTTCGTGCTCAATGGAATTAATTACGACTATTTAGATATGTATGCCTTTTAAGTTTTGGGATCGAATTTAATGAGGAACATATTCAAGTTTGTATCAAAGCAGGTTTGGGGGATAAGCTACAGATCAATCAGATTTTGTTTAGAAGCGACATGTCTTTAAAATTGATACAGTAAAAAAAATGGAGGGAGGGGAAGTTAAAGATTGAAAAGTGTAACATTATTTTCTGTTTACATATTAATATTTTTAATTTAAGTACATCTCCACATGGGAAGGTAGACTATTCATATGTAATATATATTGAAAAAAACAAGTGTCTGTGTACATCTCTCTTTGGTTCATCTTCCTAGAATTATTGAGGGAAAGAAAGACAATTAATCTATAAGTTATGATTTTTCATGCACCGATTCAAAAGTACACTCAACGGAACTAAAACTGTATGAAATGTAGGTTACACGTCAATAAGACAGCAACTAAACGACAAGCACAAACTAAGGACATCTAGAAGGCAACATTTAGTATAATTTCAACAATAGATAGGTGTCTACACAATATGTCCATTTCTAATTCGTCACTATAACATATTCTAGTTTGTATTCGTTTCTTCTTTGTTTTTAAGTTTCAAAGATTTTTTATTATGGCAGTCCATGATGACATTCTTCTTCTTTCATTTTGTTGCAAATCAGGCAAGACATAATCTCGTTTAATACAAGTTCAATTCATATTAACCTTTTAAACTACTTACAACAGCCTGAGGTACCATCGACTTCAACTGACACAGTGTATGGAGATGCCGTATGTACTTCGTAGCTTATCTTTTGAAAATGTGGTAGATGCTATACCTAGTAACACGCGTCTGTCAAGATAAATGGCGAATAACAAAACACAATATTCGGTACCGTAAGTTTAAAAAAGAAAGTAGAACATGACGAGTCGAACATACAATATTGTATGAATAAAAGGAGAAAAGTGACTGTGCTCCAGTACCACTTTAGATCACAAGGTCACGATTAAAAATTGCCTCGGGTCACCAGGTCACTTTTAAGCAAACTATTCAGTTCTAAACTGATTTGATTCTCGGTTTAAACATTTTAAAGGTCACATGTACTTTCAAAAGAGACGTCAGGTCGCAACGTGTCAACTCCCCCCCCCTTTGACGTCCCAGGTCGGACTTGACAATGTTGTAGCCACATATAGGGTGAATGCATCCAACTTGAACATTTGGATCCTACTACCTAAAGTTATGTATGGCAAAGTGTCCATACCATTTACATATTTTGGCTGTGGTTATTTCACTTGGGATACGTACATGTAAGTGTTTCATTCATGAATCAAATACCTTTCTTGGCACAAACTCATAAACAATAAATGATAATAAAATGCTTCGCAGGGCGCAGCTTGATACGACCGCAGAGGTCGAACCCTGAATAGTTGGGGCAAGTATGGACACAACATTCAAGCTTGATACAGCTCTGAATTTGGATTGTGATTAAATATTTGACACAGCATAGGTTTCTGACACAGAATGAATGTGGTCTAAGAACTTAAAAATTTTATTTAAATTGGACATTCACCTATTATGGTCCAATATCCAAAATCTAAATACATGGTTAGATTCAGCATATCAAAGAACCCCAAGAATTCTATTTTTGATGAAATCAAACAAAGTTTAATTTTGGACCCTTTTGACCTCAATGTGGACAAAGTTGATAATGGGGCCCAAAAATCAAAAATCTAAATACATGGTTAGATTCAGCATATCAAAGAACCCCATATATTCAATTTTTGTTGAAATCAAACAAAGTTTAATTTTGGACCTCGATTTGGACCAACTTGAAAACTGGGCCCATAATCAAAAATCTAAATACATGTTTAGATTCAGCATATCAAAGAACCCTAAGAATTCAATTTTTGTTAAAATCAAACTAAGTTTAATTTTGGACCCTTTGGACCTTAATGTAGACCAATTTGAAAACGGAACCAAAAATTAAGAATCTAAATACACGGTTAGATTCGGCATATCAAAGAACCCCAATAATTCAATTTTTGATGAAATCAAACAAAGTTTAATTTTGGACCCTTTGGACCTCAATGTGGACCAATTTAAAAACGGGGCCCAAAATCCAAAAACTTAATACACGGTTAGAATCAGCATATTAAAGAACCCCAAGAATTCAAGAATAAAACCCCATTGAAATTGGTCAAGAAATAAGCAATTTATACGAAGTATCTTCTTTTGCACAATACTGTGCAATTGAATATTTCTTGCTATTGCGCAATACTGTACAATTGACAATTTCTTGCTATTGGGCAATATTGTGCTATTGGATATTTCTTGCTATTGCACAATACTGTGCAATTGAAGATTTCTTGCTATTGCGCAATACTGTGCAATTGAAGATTTCTTGCTATTGTGCAATACTGTGCAATTGAAAATTTCTTGCTATTGCACAATACTTATTATAAAATAATTTACACATCCTGTTTGGTGTGTATTTCCTACCATATCATTATTATTTGCTTAAATTTTAAAAGAAAAAAAAAGGAAAAAAAGAAAAAAAAGGAAAAAAAAAAAATCCCCCCCCCCAAATTTTTTGAACCCCCTTATGATTCACCACCCCCAAACTCTATCCCAGCGTTCCCTTTGTGGTATGGTACCTTGCAGTACAATTTCAGAGAGATCCATACACTTGAACACAAGTTATTGTCTGGAAACTAGAAAAATGCTTATTTTTGGCCCCTTTTTGGCCCCTTATTCCTAAACGTTTTGGGCAATTACCCCCAAACTCAATTCGAGCTTTCCCTTTGTGATATGGAACCTTGTAGTACAATTTCAGAAAGATCCATACACTTACACACAAGTTATTGTTATGAAACTAGAAAAATGCTTGCTTTTTGCCCCTTTTTTGGCCCCTAATTCCTAATATTTTGAGGCAATTACCCCCAAAATCAATCCCAGCATTCCCTGTGTGATATGGAACCTTGTGGTACAATTTCAGAGAGATCCATACACTAACACACAAGTTATGTCTGGAAGTTACAAAAATGCTTATTTTTGGCCCTTTTTTGGCCCTTAATTCCTTAACTGTTGATACCATAACCCCCAAAATCAATCCCAACCTTCCTTTTGTGGTATTGAACCTTATGGTAAAATTTCATAGAGATCCATTCACTTAAACTAAAGTTAGAGTGCGAAAACCAATGTGTCTTCGGACGACGCCGGACGACGCCAGACGACGACGACGACGACGCCAACGTCATACCAATATACGACCGCAAAAATTTTTTGCGGTCGTATAAAAACCTATTGCAGATTATTGCATATTCAATGATATTAACAGACGTGATCGAATGAAAAGTTATACATACTAATATATCATAATATTATTAATGATAACAATGTGTGGGACTATAAAGCATAGAAAAATACAAAGCACAATAGAACTGGTATGTAATGCGTTCTTTCTAGTGCGGCAATCAGTGAAGTTAATCCCAGTGTGTAATGTGTGTTCGAATAAACCGTTAATCACACGTTCTCTTTGGATTAAACGAGATATTTTGTATACATATACATGTATAAAAAAAAGCAGAGACAGATCCAGAGTTTAAGCAAAGGGGGAGGCATAATTGTCCGAAAAGATAAGCATACCACCAATGTTGTTTTTTTGACAATTTTTAAGCTAACAATTAGATGATATCAATCAAAAGGGCCCTCTAAACCTACATTGATTTTCGGCTATGTCAGGAAGATTTTCTATAGGTCGTTCACTGATTGGTTAATCTGCAAAACGAGGCGGGGTCCAAAAGCCGCCAATCTCGTCAAGAAAAACAGCTATTGCAACTGTTTGCCATAATAATTATAGCACAAACATACAATATTCGTGTTTCGATACACAAATTACATCATATGAATACCTGTTTTTAGTTGACAGGCATGTATGTAATTTGATTTCATACAGTTTCATCGATAGACGCTGCTTACGGATTTTTCGCCATTAATGAATATATGAATACATAATGAGGTCCTTACGGGGTTATCTGCCCCTGACAAAATCTTATCGAAATTGCCTTAACATCGCTGCGCAATTGCATTCACTTTACGTAAATGGTGTGTAAAACAAATAATACAATATTGAATTAGATGTTATGATAATTAAATATTTTTCGTATGACCGTAAGCCCTGGTTGTTATTCCATCTTCTAAAATCCATATTTTATCATCAAACGGAACTTACCCTTTTTTCTATACTTTTTGAGCTTTCAAAACATGATCAACACTCCTAATAACATTCATTTGACAAAACATCATTTCATGATTAAAAAAACATTTTTTATACATTTCGTATTTAAATTCTCTTGATGATGATTTTGTAATAGCCTTCGCTGTATGCTTTTCACCTCCTTTATACAAGTAAGAACACATTTTTGATCTTAACCCTTCAAATTCGCTTATCGCTTCTCCATTTGATTCATCTTAAAATTTACCTAAAACCTTCTTATTATGTTCACTATGTAAAAATTGTTGTTTAGGGAATCGCTAGTATCAAATGTTCGTACTCTTTCATGTCTTCATACACATCTTCTGTTTCAATTAGATATAGAAATCTATCAGTATCAGAAAAACATACACGTAATTTATCACCGTACAAGCTTTTCATATGATTGTAATGAAAATCGTACATCAAAAGTTTCGATAAATCTAAGATGCAAAATCCCGCATATATAGGCTAGTTCATAAAAATGTTTGTGCGTTTATTTTCCACTGCAACTAAATTTTCATTGAATATTTTACACGAGCTGAAAGACGGTTTGGCAGTATATTTGAACATTTTTTTCTGTATGAAAAAGTTTAATATCTGCATGTTTTCTCGTATTAATTAACTATCTTCTGAAAATGCTGTTGTTTAAAAGTTTGTATAAGGATTTCTCAAATTAGTTCTTAGCAATCTTTCGTTTTGCAGTGTTGAAGTCTATATATTCTTTAAGCCAGCATCGTTGATGGAATTTTATTACTCGGTGTATTTTTTTCAACTTCATTCCAAGACGTAAGTACAATTGTAAGTTTCTGTAATGAATCACATATCTTTCTTTATCAAGATTCAAGATTTCAACATTTTATTTCAACAACCCAGGCACACAAGTGTCAACATAAGCAAACACAAAACATAAAATTATACGATATACAAAAAGCAATATAATCTACAATGAACAGTGTATATACAAAAACATGGGGTATAGAGAGGATACAGGAGACCCGGTTTAAAACAGTGGACTAATTTTGATAATAAACAGAGACAAGTTTGAAAGTAACTCTGTATGACATAGTATAAGCATACCACACATTTTAGCTCCACGGGGATTACTCAAATAATATGGTGGAATAAATCTTTTTTGGAGATCCACTATCGTGTCATTTTGACAAATAAAAAGTTAGTGGAACTCGTCTCCAACTAAACCATCTGCGCATTTTTCACATATACGATTATTTTTGGGAATATTTCTCCAACGGCCAGTTTCAATAGCAAATTTGAGATTTGATAATCTTAACTTGGTGATATGTGTTCTTTGATACGAGGTAAGTCGTAATAAATGTGGTTCTATAATAAAATCTGTTTGGAATGACAAATAGAAACGACCTCTAGAAGTGTTTGTCAAATCTGCATTCCACTTCTGAATAAACTGATCACGTAGTATCTGTTTTACATATAACATTAACCAATCAGTGCTTATATGTATAACTGATCTGAGAAAATAAAACTGAGCCCAATTTCGTCAAAAGTGGACTTGATAAAATATATCCACTTATTTCCATGTGTATCGTCCGAAAACAATCTAAATAATATAGAGGCAAATTTTGACGATAGTTTGTTGGAGGATAAAAGACTATTCCAATATGTTAATATTCTACATTTTATATTAATTGTCAAAAGAAAACGACCCAATTCTCCATAAACTAAATAATTTGGTGTTGTGGTTCGTACTTTAAGTATTTTCTTTAAAAATTTTAAGTGCACTTTTTCAATATTATCATTTTTCTCAAAACCAATAACTTCACAAGGATAAAGCAAAATAGGTGAGACAAGCGTGTCAAATATCTTCAATGGTAAATCTATAGAAATACTTGTGTTTCTTATCTTGTATTCTGTGCTTGCTCTACTAACGTTTTCTTTGCATTAACGAAACTACTTTTGAAATTGAACAAAATCCCTAAATAATTATATGATTCACAAACATTTATGTCATTGCCGTTCAACATGAATTTAACATTCTGTGTATCTTTTTTCTTGGAAAAAATAACCACCTTTGTTTTGTCTATATTCATGATATTAACTTGCAAATTCTAGATTTTCCAATCTTCAGAAAAAATGTCTAATATTCTTTGCCTATACCTTCAACAGTTTCAGATATTAAGACAGTATCGTCAGCATACAATACCATAAACATTTTCAAGTATGTATCTAAAACATCATTTGTAATATCATCAATCATATCAAGCGATTCAATATCGTTATTTTCAAAATATTCTTCAATGTCATTTATAAACAATAAAAAAAGAAAAGGTGATAGGTTTTCACCTTGTCTAACACCTTAGTTACAGGCCAATAAAAAAATCAAGACTTTACATCGTTCTTTGTCACACAAGACTTTACATTTATATTAAGATTATTTAAAGTAATGATAAAACATTTCCCATTTAATTTATTATTTAATAATTATTTCCATAACCCCACTCGCCAAACAGTATCGAACGCTCTAATGAAATCCACAAAGGTACACAATAATTGTTCTTCTTTGAGAGATATAAATTAACAAGTGTATCATAGTATAAAAAATATTATCAATAGTCGAGTGTGATTTTATGAAGCCGGTTTGTGCCTTGGAAAATTTAAAAATCATTTTCCCCTGCAAATAGTGTCAGTCTATTATTCAAAATGCCTGTGAAAATTTTTCCTAAACAACTCATTAGTGTAATTTGCATTCCCTTAGTTTTTAAAAACAGGATTAATAATACCAACAGACCAAATTTCAGGGACAATACCTCTGTCAAAAATAAAATTAAACAATTTTACATACAAAGGAATCATAATATGCATAGTATATCTAATATATTCATTTGTCAAATTGTCTATACCATTATCCTTTTCATTATGCAAATTCAAAATAACTTTTTCTATTTCAGTTTGAGATATAAGAGCATTTAATGTTTTGCTATAATCCTCAAGATTTACATCGGTTTCGATATTTTCGTCCTCCATTTCATTAATCTCCTTGAATAAAATTGAGAATGGAAATGGGGAATATGTCAAAGAGACAACAACCCGACCAAAGAGCAGACAACAGCCGAAGGCCACCAATGAAGTATTTATACAACTCCGCTTTCGACGCTTTAATAGTTTGACCACTTTTTTTCGGTACAACGATTCAAAATATTCCAAAATTTCTTCAGGTCTGATTTTAATTATGTTCTTAAATCGCTCGTAATTTTATCTTGATACTGTTTGAAACTAGTATCCATAGAAGATTTATAGTTGCGACTAGCAAGTGATAGACAAGTCCTATTAGCTTCATGTTTGAAACGATTATAGCTCTTTCGTGCTTTATGAAAAAGACGTCTTTTCTCTTCGCATGTTTTATCGAACCACGGTCTTTGTACATTACGGTTATTGTATTTTTTATTTGGTCTTATGATACCAAAAGTGCTTTTTGCCGTTTTGTTAAAGAGCAAACAAATCTTATCAACAACTGAATTAATATTAGCCGTATCGATTTCTGTATTTGGACTGCTTTGACTTTCCAATTATTCAATCGTAAAATTCAGTTCAGAAAACATGTCATTCTCAAGGAAATTATTAACAAACTCATCGCAATTTTCTGCATTCCATCCTCTGGAGCTATGATTGTAATTTTTTGCAAGTAAATTGACTTCATCAATAGATTAAGACGCCTCATGGCAGTTCAGCGTTAGGTGTAGCTGTTTATGAACGTCAGAGAATATTTGGGAATACTCCTTTATCTCAAACTCTGACACACAAGATATTAAATAAGAGGAACATAAACAATAATCAATAGTGGTTAAATCTTTACAAGTACGCTCGCCAAGTAATCGATCTTTACCAGCTCTTCCGTTAATTATATAAACATTGTTTTTTTTTCTGCAAAAATCTAATAATTTGTGACCATATGCATTTTGTTTATTTGTACATGTACTTTTCCTATTCAATGGTAGTTTTAACCTAAGTAAATTTTCATAATCATACATATACTTTATTAAGTCAGGATCATCATATAAGTAAAAAAAATCGAGTATTGACTCACCAGGCTGCCCAAAATCTTGCAAAGTACCTGTTTTGGCATTGAAATCACCAAGAAGGCAAATACATTTATTAAATAAATAAGGAACCAGTTTTTCACATTTCGGAATATGTTTTTTTTCCTGTTAATTTTTCTTACAAACTAAAACAATAGGGTGATAGATCATCTGCAGTAACTCCCATTTGTTAAGGTGCCAAAGGAAAGTCGCTATGAGAATCGTGAAGAGTTTCCGGATATTTCAAATCAACTTCTAATATGTAACCACCGTGAGCGTGCGTAGATAGAGACTCAATGTTTAAGTTGTCAATTTCTTGCTCACTTAACCAGTGAAAGTTTGCATACGGGAGGGGTTCACTCATCGCCCACCCATATAAATTGTTAACATCCAGATATGAAAGATATGTTGTTTTGCGGGATGGGTCATAACTTTCATGTAAATATGGGTTGTTCGCTTCTGCATACCTATGAAAAATGCTAGACACACCACCTCTTACTCCCTTTTCTAGAAAAAGTAACATGTCGACATCGTGTATTAAATCTAATACAATTCCAGCTTTCTAAGGCATAGCGAACCAACTGAATCTCGGAGATGTAAAATAATGACACGGGTCAAGCTCATAGTCTTGTAAGCATGTTGTTCTAAATCTCTCAAAAACGTCTGCTGATAAAGTAACATCTGTTTTTTAAATAAACATCGGAATACTCTCCTAAGTTTTTAATATTTAGTTTTTCCCATACGTCTTTTGCGAAATTATAGTCTTCATCTGATATGTTTGGTTGAGTCAATTGACTAAAAAATACTTTTTGGTGGTATCATTGTGTCTTCTAATTTATCCTCCGTATCTACATAATCGTACGGGAACACGCTCTTTCCTAAAAACAAAGAAAAAATATCGGGGTTTGAAAAACTTTTCGATAAATACTTAAAATGTTTTTCCGCTTCACTAGCTTAATTTTTGGTAAATGTTTCTAATGAGCTGTTGAGAAATGTAATGAATCTATAAACCGTAATTTGGATAAGGAAAAGGAAAGATATTTTTCCGAGTTTTGAGGAATAACTTTTATATCAAGGTCTTTGAATTTACCAATTTAACTCATTATCAAGGAAGCATCGAAACCTTGCAACTTTTGAAAAACAACGGGATTAAAATTTCGGTATCTTTATCTGTAAATTGCAGTTATTACAACTTATGCCTCTAACTTTATGTTTTTTTATTTACTGAAAGGTTTTTGACAAACGTAACATGTTTTAGCCTCTTCGTATTCTAACTTAACAAAATCATTGACAATCATTGGCTCGATTTTAGATAGATACTTTTGATTTCCCTTTCGTCCTCAAGTAGATCGTTAATAAAAGTTTCAACAACATTGGGTCCACTATAAATAACAGGAGGTTTGTCATACCGTTTATCAATAGACACCCAATGATATCCGAAGCTATATGCTTCCATCTGTTGATAATCGGTAGTCAACGAAACATTCGCTTTCTGTTCACAGGTGTCTACTTAAGTTCTTAAACATTCAAATCTGCATATATAACGAAAGGAATTCTAGCTGTCTTAGCAACGTCTTTAAATTCTAAGACATTCCCCTCTTTTGGAAGTGATTTAATATTTGAAAATTGAAATGGTTACAGTCTTGTCGTGCTCTTCTATTTTCTTTTGCTCGTGAATGCATGATAAAAACCTATAGAAATTAGATGTACATACATAATGAGCTTTGGTTTCAATAATACAATAAATTCACATGACGATAAGTTTATTTTCCTTTTATACAAGAGAAATATTTCCCCCTCTTCATAAACAAATACATTTATAGAACTCATTTTTATTTTAACGTTCAAATCTACCTTGTTGTGATGTAGGTGCGTGTAAAATAAAGAATTACATTATATTTTGTTTATTAAATTAGAATATTGTCTTACCTTTTCCGGATCTTTTCTTTCTTTGTCGTAATGCAGACTCGACAAAACGGACCACATCAGACACCTATCATCAGTATTGTTCACATTCACCGAACTGTGTGATTTCGCTAGGGATACAGGTAGTACCATATAACTTCCTCATCCTAATAGTGGCTTATATTTAGTAATGGTCACATGTTAATTGTAAAACCTCCTCGAGTTGCCACTCACTTCGGTTTCTGATGAATTGCTCCATGGCGGAGAATATTTTCTGGAAACTTTCATTTAATTCATGTTTAAAGTTTTTACGTGTTGATAAAAGTGTTTTCATTCTGCTTCTGAAATGTGGAAGAGCTTGTTCGTACGTGCCATCCGCAAGATGCTTGATCATCCGTACTTGCACGTTGAAAAAAATATTTAATGTTATTCGTTCCATTTAAATCTAATAATTATAACTTGGTAATTCGATATTTTTTCTTTCAATGAAGTGTATGCAATCATATCTTTTCGTTAGTGCCAGGAACAATTTCTATTTTCTCCACGTATTCATTAATAATTGCTGTAGTTCTCTGCAATGGTTCCGATCGACATGTGTAATGTAAATATTGACATTATTGACATGTAATTTTGCATATGTGTTTACCTTATCGACATGCGTAATGTAAATAATTACAATATCGACATGTGTTTTGCATATGTTTTTACGTTGTCGACATGTGTTTTGCATTTTACATTGCACATGAATAATTAACGGATGACTCATTTATAAATGAGTGCATTATGACTCATATGAGTGATCTAATAATTAAATTATTTACCCACATACGGTATTCATTTAGTATTTCCTCAATATATACCAACATGAAATCTTCACAATGAAAGAAAAGGAAAAACAGCAAAATATCAGAATGGAAATTGACTTTTCAATGGAGGAACAATAAATTATTTATATATCAGAATATAAAAATAAAATTTGTAATTTGAAATGTTTGTTTATTTCTGCTGTAAATAATATCACGAGTGTGTGTAAAAGGTATATAATTTTCTTCCTAATGGTTATGCATAAGTATGAATACCAATGAGAGAGCAAATGATGAAGATGTTAGGAACTATTATTTTAAGTAAACTTGTAAGGTTGTCAGTTAGGGTACTTATAGAGTACGGTCTTCAAAGTGGAACTTTAGCTCACACCGCATGATAAACTATTTAAGGGAAGATAAGGTGTTATGATCACCAATGAGACGATTCATGTTGTTTATTATTTGTGTATATTTATGGGGTTATAAGTGTACATTTTAAAGTACGGTCTTCAAAGCGGAACCTTGACCCACACCGTATGATACGTTATATGCTTCTGATATAGAAGATTAATCAATTGTAGGTTGATCAACGTCCAGTTACAAATAGTTCACACGTGATTAGGACGAATCTTATATAGAACACGAACACACACACATATATCAACGCATGTTTTTCTCCTAAAATAATAATCAATTGATGGTTGGTTAATGTCCAGTGGTGAATATTTCACGTATTTTAGGATGAATCTAATATAGAACATACACACATACATAAAATAATGGTTTTCTCAAATGTATATTGGTTTTTCTACAATAGTCGAAGGTGAATGACGAATGTAAAAAAAAACAATCATGGATGATCAAGGGGACAAACTTTAGAGTCAATTTTATCACAATTAATTAAGCATCCCCATATGCATCAGTTATAACGCAAAGGTTTGCGTTATAACGTAAAGATGCAGATGGGGATGCTTATTTAATTGTAATAAAATTGACTCTAAAGTTTGTCCCCTTGATCATCCATGATTGTATTTTTTTACATTCGTCATTCACCTTCGACTATTGTAGAAAAACCAATATACATTTGAGAAAACCATTATTTTATGTATGTGTGTATGTTCTATATTAGATTCATCCTAAAATACGTGAAATATTCACCACTGGACATTAACCAACCATCAAATAATTATTATTTTAGGAGAAAAACATGCGTTGATATATGTGTGTGTGTTCGTGTTCTATATAAGATTCGTCCTAATCACGTGTGAACTATTTGTAACTGGACGTTGATCAACCTACAATTGATTAATCTTCTATATCAGAAGCATATAGCGTATCATACGGTGTGGGTCAAGGTTCCGCTTTGAAGACCGTACTTTAAAATGTACACTTGTAACCCCATAAATATACACAAATAATAAACAACATGAATCGTCTCATTGGTGATCATAACACCTTATCTTCCCTTAAATAGTTTATCATGCGGTGTGAGCTAAAGTTCCACTTTGAAGACCGTACTCTATAAGTACCCTAACTGACAACCTTACAAGTTTACTTAAAATAATAGTTCCTAACATCTTCATCATTTGCTCTCTCATTGGTATTCATACTTATGCATAACCATTAGGAAGAAAATTATATACCTTTTACACACACTCGTGATATTATTTACAGCAGAAATAAACAAACATTTCAAATTACAAATTTTATTTTTATATTCTGATATATAAATAATTTATTGTTCCTCCATTGAAAAGTCAATTTCCATTCTGATATTTTGCTGTTTTTCCTTTTCTTTCATTGTGAAGATTTCATGTTGGTATATATTGAGGAAATACTAAATGAATACCGTATGTGGGTAAATAATTTAATTATTAGATCACTCATATGAGTCATAATGCACTCATTTATAAATGAGTCATCCGTTAATTATTCATGTGCAATGTAAAATGCAAAACACATGTCGACAACGTAAAAACATATGCAAAACACATGTCGATATTGTAATTATTTACATTACGCATGTCGATAAGGTAAACACATATGCAAAATTACATGTCAATAATGTCAATATTTACATTACACATGTCGATCGGAACCATTGCAGAGAACTACAGCAATTATTAATGAATACGTGGAGAAAATAGAAATTGTTCCTGGCACTAACGAAAAGATATGATTGCATACACTTCATTGAAAGAAAAAATATCGAATTACCAAGTTATAATTATTAGATTTAAATGGAACGAATAACATTAAATATTTTTTTCAACGTGCAAGTACGGATGATCAAGCATCTTGCGGATGGCACGTACGAACAAGCTCTTCCACATTTCAGAAGCAGAATGAAAACACTTTTATCAACACGTAAAAACTTTAAACATGAATTAAATGAAAGTTTCCAGAAAATATTCTCCGCCATGGAGCAATTCATCAGAAACCGAAGTGAGTGGCAACTCGAGGAGGTTTTACAATTAACATGTGACCATTACTAAATATAAGCCACTATTAGGATGAGGAAGTTATATGGTACTACCTGTATCCCTAGCGAAATCACACAGTTCGGTGAATGTGAACAATACTGATGATAGGTGTCTGATGTGGTCCGTTTTGTCGAGTCTGCATTACGACAAAGAAAGAAAAGATCCGGAAAAGGTAAGACAATATTCTAATTTAATAAACAAAATATAATGTAATTCTTTATTTTACACGCACCTACATCACAACAAGGTAGATTTGAACGTTAAAATAAAAATGAGTTCTATAAATGTATTTGTTTATGAAGAGGGGGAAATATTTCTCTTGTATAAAAGGAAAATAAACTTATCGTCATGTGAATTTATTGTATTATTGAAACCAAAGCTCATTATGTATGTACATCTAATTTCTATAGGTTTTTATCATGCATTCACGAGCAAAAGAAAATAGAAGAGCACGACAAGACTGTAACCATTTCAATTTTCAAATATTAAATCACTTCCAAAAGAGGGGAATGTCTTAGAATTTAAAGACGTTGCTAAGACAGCTAGAATTCCTTTCGTTATATATGCAGATTTGAATGTTTAAGAACTTAAGTAGACACCTGTGAACAGAAAGCGAATGTTTCGTTGACTACCGATTATCAACAGATGGAAGCATATAGCTTCGGATATCATTGGGTGTCTATTGATAAACGGTATGACAAACCTCCTGTTATTTATAGTGGACCCAATGTTGTTGAAACTTTTATTAACGATCTACTTGAGGACGAAAGGGAAATCAAAAGTATCTATCTAAAATCGAGCCAATGATTGTCAATGATTTTGTTAAGTTAGAATACGAAGAGGCTAAAACATGTTACGTTTGTCAAAAACCTTTCAGTAAATAAAAAAACATAAAGTTAGAGGCATAAGTTGTAATAACTGCAATTTACAGATAAAGATACCGAAATTTTAATCCCGTTTTTTTTCACAAGTTGAAAGGTTTCGATGCTTCCTTGATAATGAGTTAAATTGGTAAATTCAAAGACCTTGATATAAAAGTTATTCCTCAAAACTCGGAAAAATATCTTTCCTTTTCCTTATCCAAATTACGGTTTATAGATTCATTACATTTCTCAACAGCTCATTAGAAACATTTACCAAAAATTAAGCTAGTGAAGCGGAAAAACATTTTAAGTATTTATCGAAAAGTTTTTCAAACCCCGATATTTTTTCTTTGTTTTTAGGAAAGAGCGTGTTCCCGTACGATTATGTAGATACGGAGGATAAATTAGAAGACACAATGATACCACCAAAAAGTATTTTTTAGTCAATTGACTCAACCAAACATATCAGATGAAGACTATAATTTCGCAAAAGACGTATGGGAAAAACTAAATATTAAAAACTTAGGAGAGTATTCCGATGTTTATTTAAAAAACAGATGTTACTTTATCAGCAGACGTTTTTGAGAGATTTAGAACAACATGCTTACAAGACTATGAGCTTGACCCGTGTCATTATTTTACATCTCCGAGATTCAGTTGGTTCGCTATGCCTTAGAAAGCTGGAATTGTATTAGATTTAATACACGATGTCGACATGTTACTTTTTCTAGAAAAGGGAGTAAGAGGTGGTGTGTCTAGCATTTTTCATAGGTATGCAGAAGCGAACAACCCATATTTACATGAAAGTTATGACCCATCCCGCAAAACAACATATCTTTCATATCTGGATGTTAACAATTTATATGGGTGGGCGATGAGTGAACCCCTCCCGTATGCAAACTTTCACTGGTTAAGTGAGCAAGAAATTGACAACTTAAACATTGAGTCTCTATCTACGCACGCTCACGGTGGTTACATATTAGAAGTTGATTTGAAATATCCGGAAACTCTTCACGATTCTCATAGCGACTTTCCTTTGGCACCTTAACAAATGGGAGTTACTGCAGATAATCTATCACCCTATTGTTTTAGTTTGTATTAACAGGAAAAAAAACATATTCCGAAATGTGAAAAACTGGTTCCTTATTTATTTAATAAATGTATTTGCCTTCTTGGTGATTTCAATGCCAAAACAGGTACTTTGCAAGATTTTGGGCAGCCTGGTGAGTCAATTATAACAGGGGTTTTCGTCGTTCCTGTTATATTTAGAATTCTGGGGGAAAGTCACTGTCTAAAGTCAACAAAACTAAGTTAAGCTTTACGATGGTTTATATATAACTTCTCCAAAAGTGCAATACATTAATTACAATAAAAGTTCAACGGTAATATTCCGAAAAGATAAAACAAATGGTAATTCCAATAAATGTTCTATACTAAACACAATGAATGTCACTGTAAATGTACGGCGTCCGTACAGCTTGACTGCTGGTATCCAACTGACCATTTACATAGAAACGATCTAATATGAATTACGTAATCTTACTTAATCATAACTACATGTAATAATGAAATTTGTCACTTAATGATTCAAACAAATAATACAATTAAAAAAACATATATATGATAACAAGAAATGGACAATGCTAGGATTAAAATGGATTAACTTCTCAACATGTAAGCTAACAATTTCGAGAACAATAGTCGCTTCCTTTTAGATAAAGTTTGAATTTCCACGAAATAAATCAAAGAGGAAAATACCGCTGTCACAAATTCCCTCCGACTTGAAAAAGACTCTGTCCCAGAGTCTAATAAAAATACTGTCTTCTTCTTCCACGGGATGGATCGTGGTTTACATTTTGTCCTTTATTTTGATTCTGTCTTGACCGCCATTGATTTCGAGTTTTGCA
Organism: Mytilus californianus; assembly: GCF_021869535.1. Classification (NCBI taxonomy): domain Eukaryota; kingdom Metazoa; phylum Mollusca; class Bivalvia; order Mytilida; family Mytilidae; genus Mytilus; species Mytilus californianus. The sequence goes on from NW_026262723.1 coordinate 801,575, forward strand.
GTCACAAGAGTCATTTCTTAAAGCGTTAATTTCCGTTTCTAATTTCCTGCAACTAGTTGTTAAATCTTTTATCTTCTTTTGGTTTGCTAGTTCTGATACGTCCAAGCCTGATATTTTGATGTAGAGCGTTCCGATTGTTCTCTCCAATTTATCGTTTTCAAGATTCCGAAATTCTATTTCTCGCAATAGTTCTGTGCTTTTAGAAATTGCTTTCTGGAGCTTGGTTTTTAATGTTTTGTTCTCTTGCTTAAGAAACTCGATTTCCTGTCTGAGCGATTTTCTGTTTTCTTTCAATTGGTCTTTTATTAAATCAACGACTGATTCAAGTTTCACTTTTTCTTTTAAAATTTGGGTTTGATTCGTTTGAAGTAAATTAACCTGGAAATGTAGAATTGAATTTGTCCGTGTTGCTTTACGAAATTCTGCATCGTCCAAGGTGAAGAAAGGGAAATTCTCACAAGTTTTACGCTGTATAAATAAGGAAAGTCTTTCGAAATCTCTGTCTAGCTTTTTCTTTGATTTCATTCTGATTTCTGCACAACATTGTTTATAAAAATGTCCTGATTGTCCACAGCGGAAACATCTCACTGTTTTATCGATATTTGAATTTGTAACACGAAGAAAATCCGAACGTTCTAGATTATAACCGTTTTCTACGAAAAATGGCTGATTGTTCACATTGCACTTCTTTCTAAGATCAGGTGGACACCACCAATTAAATCTGTGTCTCAATTTGTAATCCATTATACAGTTGTAGAGCGTAGGTATGATCTTGTGTACAGTTTGTCTGATAAGTGTGAAACTAAGCAAACTGTCCCGGGTACCTCCACCAATTTATAACAAGGGTTTTCGTCGTTCCTGTTATATTTAGAATTCTGGGGGAAAGTCACTGTCTAAAGTCAACAAAACTAAGTTAAGCTTTACGATGGTTTATATATAACTTCTCCAAAAGTGCAATACATTAATTACAATAAAAGTTCAACGGTAATATTCCGAAAAGATAAAACAAATGGTAATTCCAATAAATGTTCTATACTAAACACAATGAATGTCACTGTAAATGTACGGCGTCCGTACAGCTTGACTGCTGGTATCCAACTGACCATTTACATAGAAACGATCTAATATGAATTACGTAATCTTACTTAATCATAACTACATGTAATAATGAAATTTGTCACTTAATGATTCAAACAAATAATACAATTAAAAAAACATATATATGATAACAAGAAATGGACAATGCTAGGATTAAAATGGATTAACTTCTCAACATGTAAGCTAACAATTTCGAGAACAATAGTCGCTTCCTTTTAGATAAAGTTTGAATTTCCACGAAATAAATCAAAGAGGAAAATACCGCTGTCACACAATACTCGATTTTTTTTACTTATATGATGATCCTGACTTAATAAAGTAAATGTATGATTATGAAAATTTACTTAGGTTAAAACTACCATTGAATAGGAAAAGTACATGTACAAATAAACAAAATGCATATGGTCACAAATTATTAGATTTTTGCAGAAAAAAAACAATGTTTATATAATTAACGGAAGAGCTGGTAAAGATCGATTACTTGGCGAGCGTACTTGTAAAGATTTAACCACTATTGATTATTGTTTATGTTCCTCTTATTTAATATCTTGTCTGTCAGAGTTTGAGATAAAGGAGTATTCCCAAATATTCTCTGACGTTCATAAACAGCTACACCTAACGCTGAACTGCCATGAGGCGTCTTAATCTATTGATGAAGTCAATTTACTTGCAAAAAATTACAATCATAGCTCCAGAGGATGGAATGCAGAAAATTGCGATGAGTTTGTTAATAATTTCCTTGAGAATGACATGTTTTCTGAACTGAATTTTACGATTGAATAATTGGAAAGTCAAAGCAGTCCAAATACAGAAATCGATACGGCTAATATTAATTCAGTTGTTGATAAGATTTGTTTGCTCTTTAACAAAACGGCAAAAAGCACTTTTGGTATCATAAGACCAAATAAAAAATACAATAACCGTAATGTACAAAGACCGTGGTTCGATAAAACATGCGAGGAGAAAAGACGTCTTTTTCATAAAGCACGAAAGAGCTATAATCGTTTCAAAAATGAAGCTAATAGGACTTGTCTATCACTTGCTAGTCGCAACTATAAATCTTCTATGGATACTAGTTTCAAACAGTATCAAGATAAAATTACGAGCGATTTAAGAACATAATTAAAATCAGACCTGAAGAAATTTTGGAATATTTTGAATCGTTGTACCGAAAAAAAAGTGGTCAAACTATTAAAGCGTCGAAAGCGGAGTTGTATAAATACTCCATTGGTGGCCTTCGGCTGTTGTCTGCTCTTTGGTCGGGTTGTTGTCTCTTTGACATATTCCCCATTTCCATTCTCAATTTTATTCAAGGAGATTAATGAAGTGGAGGACGAAAATATCGAAACCGATGTAAATCTTGAGGATTATAGCGAAACATTTAATGCTCTTATATCTCAAACTGAAATAGAAAAAGTTATTTTGAATTTGCATAATGAAAAGGATAATGGTATAGACAATTTGACAAATGAATATATTAGATATACTATGCATATTATGATTCCTTTGTATGTAAAATTGTTTAATTTTATTTTTGACAGAGGTATTGTCTCTGAAATTTGGTCTGTTGGTATTATTAATCCTGTTTTTAAAAACTAAGGGAATGCAAATTACACTAATGAGTTGTTTAGGAAAATTTTTCACAGGCATTTTGAATAATAGACTGACACTATTTGCAGGGGAAAATGATTTTTAAATTTTCCAAGGCACAAACCGGCTTCATAAAATCACACTCGACTATTGATAATATTTTTTATACTATGATACACTTGTTAATTTATATCTCTCAAAGAAGAACAATTATTGTGTACCTTTGTGGATTTCAGTAGAGCGTTCGATACTGTTTGGCGAGTGGGGTTATGGAAATAATTATTAAATAATAAAATAAATGGGAAATGTTTTATCATTACTTTAAATAATCTTAATATAAATGTAAAGTCTTGTGTGACAAAGAACGGTGTAAAGTCTTGATTTTTTTATTGGCCTGTAACTAAGGTGTTAGACAAGGTGAAAACCTATCACCTTTTCTTTTTTTATTGTTTATAAATGACATTGAAGAATATTTTGAAAATAACGATATTGAATCGCTTGATATGATTGATGATATTACAAATGATGTTTTAGATACATACTTGAAAATGTTTATGTTATTGTATGCTGACGATACTGTCTTAATATCTGAAACTGTTGAAGGTATATGCAAAGAATGTTAGACATTTTTTCTGAAGAATGGAAAATCTAGAAGTGACAAGTTAATATAGACAACACAAAGGTGGTTATTTTTTCCAAGAAAAAAGATACACAGAATGTTAAATTCATGTTGAACGGCAATGACATAAATGTTTGTGTATCATATAATTATTTAGGGATTTTGTTCAATTTCAAAAGTAGTTTCGTTAATGCAAAGAAAACGTTAGTAGAGCAAGCACAGAAGGCATTATATTCTGTATATTACAAGATAAGAAACACAAGTATTCCTATAGATTTACCATTGAAGATATTTGACACGCTAGTCTCACCTATTTTGCTTTATCCTTGTGAAGTTATTAGTTTTGAAAAAAAATGATAACATTGAAAAAGTGCACTTACAATTTTCAAAGAGAATACTTAAAGTACGAACCACCACACCAAATTATTTAGTTTATGGAGAATTGGGTCGTTTTTCTTTGACAATTAATATAAAATGTAGAATATTAAAATATTGGAATAGTCTTTCATCCTCCAACAAACTATCGTCAAAATTTGTCACTATATTATTTAGATTGTTTTCGGACGATACACATGGAAATAAGTGGATATATTTTATCAAGTCCACTTTTGACGAAATAAGGCTCAGTTTTATTTTTCTCAGACCAGTAACATGTAAGCACTGATTGGTTAAAGTTATATGTAAAACAGATACTTCGTGATCAGTTTATTCAGAAGTGGAATGCAGATTTGACAAACACTTCTAGAGGTCGTTTCTTTTTGTCATTCAAAACATATTTTATTATAGAACCACATTTATTACGACTTAACTCGTATCAAAGAACGCATATCACCAATTAAGATTATTAAATCTGAAATTTGCTATTGAAACTGACCGTTGGAGAAATATTCCCCAAAATAATCGTATATGTGAAAAATGCGCAGACGATTTAGTTGGAGACGAGTTCCACTAACTTTTTATTTGTCAAAATGACACGATAATGGATCTCCAAAAAAGATTTATTCCACAACATTATTTGAATAACCCCCGTGAAGCTAAATTGTGTGGTATGCTTATACTATGTCATACAGAGTTACTTACAAACTTGTCTCTGTTTATTAAAAAATATGGTCCACTGTTTTAAACCGGGACTCCTCCATGTTTTTGTATACTACAGTTTTATTTATGTTTTAAGATTTATTTCAATGTATTACATTCCTTTCTTCATAGTTCCTAATCAAATACTTTGTTCTTTTCAAATTATTCTCTTTTAAGATAACTACAGTTTTATTTAAGTTTTAAGATATATTTCAATGTATTACATTCCTTTCTTCTTAGTTCCTAATGAAATACTTTGTTCTTTTCAAATTATTCTCTTTTAAGATAACTTCAGTTTTATTTAAGTTTAATTAAGTTACTATGATTAAAATGTATTTCAATGTATTAAGTGATTTATTTTTAATGTATCTTCATATTATATATGTATATTTATTGAAGATAATATAATGAATTGTCAACAGAAATTATTTGTTTGTGTTTTCTTTTAATGAAATAGTTCACTAGAGGCTTCACGGTGTATTTCATATCATTGTTACATCATGTCAGATGGGTTGTATGAGGTCACAGTTCATAGGGTCAAAGGAGGTTACCTTGTTGTTGATTTTTGTTACATCATGCCAGCGATTCTCATAGCGACTTTCCTTTGGCACCTGAAAAAATGACAGTTACTGCAGATGATTTACCCCCTATTGTTTTAGTTTGTTAGAAAAATTAACAGGGAAAAAAACTATTCCGAAATGTGAAAAACTGATACCTAATTTATTAGATAAAGAAAGATATGTGATTCATTACAGAAACTTACAATTGTACTTACGTCTTGGAATGAAGTTGAAAAAAATACACCGAGTAATAAAATTCCATCAACGATGTTGGCTTAAAGAATATATAGACTTCAACTCTGCAAAACGAAAGATGGCTAAGAACGAATTTGAGAAATCCTTATACAAACTTTTAAACAACAGCATTTTCGGAAGATCGTTAATTAATACGAGAAAACATGTAGATATTAAACTTTGTCATACAGAAAAAAAAAATTGTTCAAATACTAGTATACCGCAAAATCGTCTTTCAGTTCGTGTAAAATATTCAATGAAGATTTAGTTGCAGTGGAAAATAAACGCACAAACATTTTTATGAACTAACCTATATATGCGGGATTTTGCATCTTAGATTTATCGAAACTTTTAATGTACGATTTTCATTATAATCATATGAAAAGCTTGTACGATGGTAAATTACGTGTATGTTTCTCCGATACTGATAGTTTTTTTTATATCTAATTGAAACAGAAGATGTGTATGAAGATATGAAAGAGTACGAACATTTATTTGATACTAGCGATTTCCCTAAACAACATTTTTTACATAGTGAACATAATAAGAAGGTTTTAGGTAAATTTAAAGATGAATCCAATGGAGAAGCGATAAGCGAATTTGTAGGGTTGAGATCAAAAATGTATTCTTACACGTACGAAGGAGGTGAAAAGCATTCAGCGAAGGGTATTACAAAATCATCTTCAAGAGAATTAAAACACGAAATAAAAATTGTTTATTTGATCATGAAATAAAGTTTTGTCAAATGAATGTTATTAGGAGTGTTGATCATGTGTTGAAAGCTCAAAAAGTAAAGAAAAAAGGGTTAGTTCCGTTTGATGATAGAAGATGGATTTTAGAAGATGGAATAACAAGAGCTTACGGTCATACGAAAAATATTTAATTCTCATTACATGTAATTTATTATCTTTGAAATGTCATACTTTGTATATTTTTTCACCTTTGTATGAATGAATTGTAATCAGAAATTTATTATGTAACAATTTCAAAAAAAAATAATAATAAAATTTGTAAAAAGAATCCTTATTTGTTTGTGTTTTCTTTTAATGAAATAGTTCACTAGAGGCTTCACGGTGTATTTCATATCATTGTTACATCATGTCAGATGGGATGTATGAGGTCACCGTTCATAGGGTCAAAGGTGGTTACCTTGTTGTTGATTTTTGTTACATCATGTCAGATGGGTTGTATGAGGAAAAAAATTTGCATCAGATACACCTCTTGGGACTCCTTACATCATGCCAGATGGGTTGTATGAGGTCACCGTTCATATGGTCAAATGACGCGTCAGATAGGCACCTGCGGTGCTGACGTGGTGAGGTTGTGAGGCTGTGTGAGGCTGTGTGAGGTTGTGAGGCTGTGTGAGGCATTTTGACTGCCCTTATTACACTACTAATAATACTTGTTTGCTAAATGTTCAGTGGCAAATGTTTCATGGATATTGAGGACGATGGGTCTTTTTTTTATCAATTAAATATTGTTTATTAATGACGTCCAGTGGCAAATATTTCATGTATATTACAGACGACGGGCGTTGATTTTATTAATGGTTGCTCAACGGCAAATGGCAAATATATCAAGCTTTTTCAAGACACCGGGTGATTTTTCCGATTTCACTTGTCGTCTTTTGTACCGATGTTTTTTCTTCTTTTTCTTGAACAAGAAATTTTATTTGGTATTCCGATCTACCTTTTATTTTACAATACTAATATATCTATTAGTCATGTTAGTTAGGGTCTTTATTTGGGACTGTTACAAAAGGGGTAATTCTTTATTTTTTTAAAATTTTCATTCGATTTTTCCGTTATGTTTATTTCTTTTCCCACAATTCTCTATTTTATACATTTTAGCCCCTTATTATTGTTTATTCTTTGGTTTTTTTTCTGCATATTATTCTCTCTTCTGTGAACGTCATCCTTACATTCGGTTTGTAAACAAACAAATAAATAAATCGAAAAGTAGATCGTTTCAGGTAGCAAGTCATTCCGTACCTTCACCACTTCGTGCCTCATACCCAAAATTACGCAAGATATTACCTGAAAGAAACTCAAGGATTGGTAACTTTACCTAACTCTGCGGACTCTACGCCTCCACAAAGAAGAAAGTCCGTTACTGTATGTTTTAATATAGCGATAGCATTATTTATTTTTCTGCTTGATAATGATTCCAAATTTAGCAGCCATAAAAAAAATGTCATATATTGACGTTAACATGACTTTTTTGTGCATTAACTGTCGTTCGTCGTCTTCATCCGTCGTTGTCGTCCGTCATCGTAAACGTTTACAAAAATGTTCTCCTCTGAAACTACAAATACCCTCCTGCGAATCAAGATGGCCGTCATGGCTAAAAAATAAAACATAGGGGTAAAATGCAAGTAGTATTTATTATTATCTTAAAAAACTGCTATAGATAGAGTTAAGAATAGTGGTGAAGTATCAACCACCAGCGGTCTCTGTAATTTCTACAAAATTATAAAATGGCATAGCACCATAATTGAGCAATTTGTAAGAATTAGAAGGCGGCTCGATACATGTAATACTTATTTGACCATAATGTTTCTACTACGACAGAGGTGATGGCAGGTTTTAACCGAATTTCCAAAGGAAAACATCCGTTCATAATTTGGTGAAGTATGGCTGTTGGGCGGTCAGATGGGTGGCTCCTAAACAGTGTCCGTGCAATAATTTGAAACGCTTTGATGATATATTTTCAAAATTAAATAAGTTGTTTCCTGTGAATAATTGAAGATTAAATTTGATTTTCACGATTTGAGATTCTGTCGTTGTTGAGTTGTAGACCTTTAGGAAGCGGAAATTCATACCGATAGCGTTATCCGTGCAATAACATAAAAACGCTTTGACGAAATCTTTCCAAATTTAGATGTGTTGTTTCCTGTGACTAAATGAAGGTTAACGTTGATTTTCACGATTTTAGCTTTTATCGTTGTTTAGTTGTAGACCTTATTATAAAGAAAATGATAATAAGATTGAGTTTTGCCTTTCCATTTCTGAACCCAACAAACAATTTATTTCTATTTTATTGACCTGTTTAAATAGATACTTGATATGATGAAATAAATAAACCTTATAAGTATGGTTTTCGTCCTTTGCTTTTTCTGAGGAGGGAATGGACAGGATAGTTTAAAAAATGAATAAAATGGCCTGGAGATATCTGAAAAAAACATTCTTACTCTCAATTCAACCAAAAAAAAAAAGCAAAATTAAACGTTCGTTCCCAAATGTCAAGAAAAAAAAGACACTAAGATCACATGTTTCTTAAACAGAGGAATTTTAGTTTAAATGAATATGTCATTTCAATAAATTTTTGAGTAACATCTAATCTATTGTTCTACCTTATGTTCCTTATTTAACATATAGAGACAAACAGGAACAATAGCGTATGCACAATGTATATTTAACTGTTAGCCTGAAAGCACATGTACATTTTAGAGTACCAGCCGTATAATATGTATAATGAAGTGAATTTGTGCATAGAGCTATAACATAATTAAAATGGGATTATCTATCTTCTACCAGGATAAAGATCTGAGATAAAATTTGTACGAATAAATTATAAGTGGAAATACTGGTTATTCAAGAAGCTTAAATCTGCAAACGTAATTTTTCCGACATTATGCCACCTTTGTTAAGCATTTTTGATACATGTTGTATTTATAATAAATTTCAATATGACTATTACTGTTTTCTTGCCGAAGGTAGGGTTTTTTGTCGTACCCCGGCGACCTCCACTCAAAACTGGCCACTTCGAAGTAGTCAATGTTGCTGAAAGTGGCGTTTAAAAAGCAAATTCAAATACATGAATCGACTATAAATGTATTTTGTACACGGATAAGGTGTTCAACCCACCATGCCTGTGCTAAAACAGGAATATGACATTTGTTTTCCATTCGTGTCGTTGGTTGCTATAGATAGTCAAAGTAAAAAAAAATGCACAAGGAGAACAGTAAGATAATAATTTGATATGAATTAATTAAAAGTAGTAGACAAGAACATTATACACATTGATGTTTCTGTGTATGTGTATGTGTGTGTGTGTGTGTTTGTTTATTTGTTTCGTCGTTTTGTCACTGTATTATGAATGTCATGATAACACGCTCCACGGACCCTGTTATTGCTACTTTGCAAAGTCCAAAATGTTCAAACGTTACCCACCAAAAGTAAGAAAACCCTATCATTATTACAAAAGTATTAGAAATTGCAACATTGTGATTAATCTTATTTCAAAGAAAAGATAGAAAATGAGTGCTAAAAATCTTTCCTTCATATAAAACCACGGAGAAAATTTTTCTTCTTCTGAAAGACACTACTAGATTTTAACGAAAAGTTAACAACAGTTTTATTTAACGTCTTGCATCGAAACATACTTCGAGATTTGAATAAAACAATCAAATTAATAGAATAATAATTAATAAATTGCCACGTAGCTATTAACTGTTGCCTCGTCGAAGACTACTACATGTACATAGTGTCTTTAGAATTATACATTTGAAATTATGTAAAAGTTAAGAAAAGGCCATATCTATACTACTAAAGGAAGAGACGGTGTATTCAGAATTTGCTGTAAACATGGGTAATAATATACCACCTTAATTTCGTTATTATACGGGGAATAAATGTGCACCTTAAAATCAGAATGATACTTCCAAATAACAATACGAATTTTAAAAATCCAGGCGAAACATGAGGTTCTCTAATTTTATCACGGACCCGGTAATTAAAACGACAATATTTAATGATTACAAATGTATAAACCTTTGAATGTTAGATATGTACTGAATGACATCTTAGTCCAAGATTTTTTTAAGTTGTTGTTGGCTGTGAACTAGCTGTCAGTAACTGTAAGTACTCTCAGTTCTATACTATAGGTTTTTTGTTGTACGCGGGAATGTATAAGTACACCCTGCCACGTCCAGGCTGTGTTATTTTAGATGTATTTCAGGTTTGTAGCTGATGAGTTAGGTCTTTTCCATTGCTCTGATAGTATTTTCATATGTTGTACTGTTACACCACTGTCCCAGCTTAGTGGCGGTTTGACGATTTTAATAGTTTGTTCAGTCATTGTTCATTGAACTTTATGTTTTGAATAGTTAACATATTAAAGCAGTGCATTTTTATATCAACATTTGATTTCAGCTTCCCAATTGTGAACTTTCCACTTCTATGTAGCAACATTCCAGCAGCGCCTGCATACGGAGTATATATCTCCCAATTGATACGATATTCCCGGGCTTGTATAGCTTGCTGTTCGGTGTGAGCCAATGCTCCGTGTTGAAGGCCGTACCTTGACCTATAATGGTTTACTTTTATAAATTGTAACTTGGATGGAGAGTTGTCTCATTGGCACTCATACCACATCTTCCTATATCTATTGTATTTCCTATCATGATTTCATTGATAGAGGATTGCTGCTCACAAGGAAGCTACTAAACCAAGAGTTCCAAATGGTGAAGTTGAAATCATCCCTTCGTAAATTTTACGGACGCCATCACGAGTTGGTTGACCGTTATGGAATAACCGTTTCACAGATGATATCGGATATGTTCCTTATGTCGTAACTACAACACCCTTCCCTTTTCACGAATGTGACCTACCGAATTAGACTATTTACCGGAGTTGTAATAACATAAGCAACACGACGGGTGCCACATGTGGAGCAGGATCTGCTTACCCTTCCGGAGCACCTGAGATCACCCCCAGTTTTTGGTGGGGTTCGTGTTGCTTAGTCTTTAGTTTTCTATGTTGTGTCATCTGTACTATTATTTGTCTGTTTGTCTTTTTATTTTTGGCCATGGTCAGTTTGTTTTCGATCTATGAGTTTGACTGTCCCTCTGGTATCTTTCGTCCCTCTTTTGCAATTTAACATCACAATACAGGTTAGACACAGTTTGTAACATTTTTAATATTTTAACATCCCATTACTTCCTATTCTTTATTTGCAAAAAGAAAAAAAAACAAAAAAAAAAAAAAAAAACAACAACAACACATAACTCTTTATTTTAAATGTTTTGGACAATTTTTCTTTATACCCTTTTAACAAAAATATATTTATCAACTCATCCAGGTCGTTTTTATTAATCTTGTAACACAGGGCAATAATGCGCAAAATGTACAAAGTGGGCACAGGACAAAGACAATAAGATGTTTACTGTCTATTATGTCCTCATGTAGATTTATGAAGACCTGTTGGTGACCTTCTGCTGTTGTCTGTTCTATGGTCGGGTTGTTGTCTCTTTGACACATTCCCCATTTCCATTCTCAATTTTATTATGATATTCTTACCTCGATGAACTAATGATTCCTCTAGTTCATCCTGTTCATATTTAAATTTGGACAAATAAAACATTTGGAAAAAAGTTCTATAAACTATATGTATTGCCATTGAAAACTATCGTTCAATCCTGTTCAAACGACAGTCAAATAGGTAAATGGAAGATATCATATTTCAGATAGCTTTGTTTAGAGTTTAAAAAAAAATCGTTGTATTTGGTACTCAAAATTCGATCTACTGCTGTTTTTTTTTATAACTGCCAACTAACTTTACGTGTTATTATATTAACATAATTATATTACGTATTATTATATTAATATACAGTACAAATTAATATATAAATATATAGTACGTATTATTATTATATTTAAGTATTACCTACAATAAGTGTTTTACTCTACTTTGCAGATTTCAACATGTAAATACCGAACCACTTCGTTTGCAACATCGAACATAAGACATAACAGCTTATCTAACCAGACTTACACAAAAACATTATAACTGAATACATGTATGTTGGATATATAAATAGTTATTAAATACTGAGACACATCGTATAGCAATGCGTATTCACAATCAGCAAAACATTCATATTCGGAAATATGTCAGGTCTTGTACAAAGCAGACCAGAGGACGTGATGGTAAACATTATCTAAGACGTGGTATAAACGTCGTTTGTTGGTGTAAATACTGACATATCGTATAGATCAACCAATATAATAGTCATGTATGTCCATTTTAATCTTTCCTCCTCATAATTCTGTTTCAGCAATTTCTGCGTAAGCAGCACATTCCTATATATGAATTTCGAATAGTGTGAAATGCACGAGTATAAGGTATCAATTAAGATATGTGAACACTATACGACAAAAAGGAGGGCATGTTACTGCTGTGAAATGGAAAATTGATAGTTGGGAAGTTGAAATCATCCCGTTTGTCATAGATGTTAGTGTTAAGTCGTCCTTAGTTTCATTATTTAGGAAAATAACAAGGTATGAAGCAGAACTGCTAGTATAAGTAGAATTCTTAATTTCAAGTTCATTGGGATACATGAGATGCAAGTGTTGACTGAAATATGGGATATTCAGTGATAAGACAACATCAATAAAGCTGAAAACAAATAAAGAATTTCGCAGGATGTATTTCTTATAGTCTTAACGAATGTTATAATTATATTCTGCATCATTTGATGGTCGCTTAAAATTCGATTAATTAACAACAATGTGTAAATGAACCAAACAGATATAATAGGTCAAAACTAGATTTTAAAGACCCTGACAAGAAAAATTTGAAGCAATTCGATTGCGAATCTATCGATCTTATAATTAACAAAACAATTTACGAAAAACAAAACTAAAAGACATTGACCAACAACAACCACATGCACCGAGCTGCAGGCCTCGTAATTGCGACAGGCACATACAAAAATGTGTCGGGATGGAACATGTTTGACGACCCCATCCCCCCCTTTCCACACACACATATACACGAACTGTGGTGTACAAAGCACAAGATCAGAACGACCAATGAAAGCCAGGTGAAAATGGCTTAGCACATTAGATCAATACAAAGCAGACAAACACCCAACAAATACAAAGAGCGGATATGGAATCGAACTTATACGTCCCTAGGTTTAGGTACTCGCAGTTGCTGATAGCTAGTTCAAGCCAATACTTACTAACACATTATTACTCTACCAATGTATGATACGGGTGAGCTCAAAATCAGTAAAAGCAAATCATAAATGATGTGTAAACATACATGCAAGTTCAAGACATATTTGTCCTGACTAATTATGCGCTAGGTTAAAAATGTGTCAAAGAAAAATCATTACTTCAATAAACATTTTGAAATCCTGCAAAACATCCCTTGAATGATTATCATAAAGTCAGTATATATTACCTTTGTACAAAATTACTAGATGACACGTTTTGTTAAGAGTAAACGTGTGTTAGAGATCAATAACGTAATTTAAATGCTAAATAATATGAAGACACTATATCTATTGAGGTGTACACTTTATATAACTTACCTGTAAAACCTATTAATGTTTCAAATAACAATATAACCGGAATTACAAAAAGATATGTCAAAAAGCCAAATATATAGAGATTGCTATATAATAGATATTTTGTGATATAAAGTAGTGTTACATACGAATGTGTGGATTTTGCTCCCAACAAGACACAAATCAACATGAATGAGTATGTCAACGGAAAACAGATATAGTCTGGAAGGTAAAGTTTTTGTTTTTGTTTTTTCATTCAATCTAATGAAATAAAAAATAAAAGATTGTTCATATTTTTTAAATGGCTGTCTATTATACCAGGTGAAAAAAAGTGTACAATAAGTTAGTTTGCTTATTAAACTACATGGATTGCTTCTGATTGTTATTGTCTTTTGTCCTTATCAAACGTATTTTCCCACTCAAAGTGCTGACTCATTTGAAAAGTTCAGATAGGTAGGATCGGTATAGCTATTACTCAGAACATCTCCATGAAAATTTTTAAGCTTTTGGTTATTGATTAATACTTGATACTATTCAAAAGTATGAAATTTCGAAACACGTCATTAGTAAACTCATTCCGTTTGATCTCTTCTGTTTTTATGGATTTTTATCTTTATTAATTTACCCTGGAGTTCGGTACTTTAATCATACTTGAAATTATAACATGTTTGTTTGACAATCTCATTTTTAAGGTACTTTAGGTTTATATAACATTGTGAATACATTTCATTGGCAATCTTTTATTTTGTAGCAGATGTTATTTTTCTCAGATTATCCTATACTATTTTCCAATTAAAATCGTGCCGAAAAATGTTTATTCTCCTTTAAGATAGGAACTATTCTGTTCATTAAATTAACACCATTTACTGCATGACGATGTCAATGTGCAGAAAAAAACAGAACAAAGTAGAAAATACTAATACAAAGACATGTCGTACTCGCCTTCAATGATCATTTTAACAGTACGTAGTATAGCACATGTCAGTTGAATTAGACGTACACTTTCATGTTGATATGCCTAAAAAAATTGTTTTGTTATTAAGTTTAAAGACCATTCTAGCAAATACAAAGAAAGATTACTCTTTTATTTTTATTTTTGGCGGCAACACCATTTAAACCACACACAAAAATAGAAAGATTACTCTTTTATTTTTATTTTTGGCGGCACCACCATTGAAACCACACACAAATAATTTTCTCTGAAATAATTCGATTAAATTATAACAAAGAATATAAAGATTTTAACCAATTTACAATGTTTATAATCCACTGACATAATACTGTTTATTGACAAAAAAGACTTTGATATAAAATTAAATTGCAAACACTCTCAAGAAAATTTTTTTTTCTTTTCCTTAATCAAAATACTTTTTTCTTCAAAGTTTTGAATCAAAATATGTGTCAAGTTAAAAATATCTTTACCCGGTAACCCATCTCGTGATATTTGGTTATTCCCCCTTTCAGGTTGCACTTTGTAAATACAGCTGTTTGCAAGGTTCTTTTGGGGAGATGTATAATAGTCATATATTTTTGTTTTGTTCACGTACTGGTTCCAGGATATTATTTCGATGTTTCATCTCATAGACTCATAACTTGGGAATTTTACGAGTAAAAATAAACAAAATTAGCCACCACAGACCCAAAGTGAAGGCAGTAGTAGTACAAAATGTTTGTATAAGTTCGGGGCCTATATATGATGAAAATATGCCGCACAGCCCTATATTTTGACCTTTCAAATAAGGTAGTGCATATAAGCTTTTCATTTTAGGATATTATTTTGTTCGAAACTTTATAGTATAGTGGTACAGCTTTAGTCGTAAAGGCAGTTCCTATATATGGAAGATTGCATTGTCTATATTCAATAGAAATGCAACCTACAGCGTGTTCAGCTTATATCTAAATCTTATTGTGCAGAATGCCTTTGATTTAACATGTTTAACACCTTTTCTCTATCTATAAAAAGGTCCATGCTACAAGACCTATCAGTGACACTTGAAATTAATAAAAGGTCAAATAAAGTACGCAGTTGAATAGCAGTGAAGACCAACGATTCGAATGGTTTTTTTTTCTTTTCAAAAACAGATATGGCACACTACAGTATTTATTAGGTAAACAACACGAAATATTTCAAATAGTTCAAGGGTTGAAGTTATCTTTCAATCGGTATTACTACTTACACGGATAAGTTGACGCTTTCGACCAAGTTTACTTTTTGTATATCTTATTCAAATGATTAATTCAATACTATTGTTGCTCTGTATTAAATATAGCTTGATACAATTTTGTTTTAATGAATAAATAGTTATACAGGGATAATAACTCCAATAAAGAATAAGTTTGTAATTCTGGCCATGTTGAATTATCTGTAATTAATCATACCGCTGAATAACTGTAAAATTTGGTAATGAACATTTTTGGTGAAATATCAATTATGAGGTTAAAAAGCGACTGTAACCATTTTGAAATGTTTGATGATTTCATTGTATCGACTGTTTAATTTGTATTTTTTTTTCTTACTGTTTCTGTAGAGTTTGTGAAAAAATATATTTCAAGGCCAAACACTCCTTCTAAGAGTCAATTAACAATTTCCTTCATGAAGATTCATTTGTAGATTTTTCATTGAGGATATATTTTATCCTGCTAATTTTGGTTAACAGTGTGTGTGTTTTGCTATTGGTCTGTGAGCTTGGCTTTTAATTGATACTTCAAGAGAGTTTTTCAATTGTTCTAAATCTTCCATACGTGTCGATCATTTGTATAAAATGTCAGTAAAACAGTTCTATTTCTATTAATAGTTTTATAGAAATATTCTGCAATGTCATCTTATTTTAGCTACGATATTTTTAAAGGTTGCTATAAACAAATATTTACTCGAACAAGTATCCTTTATTTAATAGATTAAATATAACTCAGAACAAACAACTGTCGAAAGAAAATCAATTTTGAAATAATATTTAAAAGTTTTTCGCACGATTGCTAAGGTGATATCTTTAATACAGGAAGTACATTCAACTGTTTTTGTTGATCAATAAATCTATGTTAGTGCATTACAAAACCGTACATAAATTTTACAGAGCTGTCCAAACAGAAAAAGAAGTTGTACGCTGTTCATGCTTTATACTTATTTCTAACCGTTGGAACTATAGAATTATTTGTAAAAACAAATTTCAACTAATTGTGCAGAACCTAAAGTACCTGATTCTCGTATTATGGAGGAGAACATAAAATTGATACGACAGGATTTATCAATGAGCAGTCAACGATAAACAAATGAAAACAGAAAATGTTAGAAAGGTATTGTATTGGATTTAATTTAACCACAGTGTATTTCCAATGAAAACATATATTTAGATGTAATCATACGATGCATGATAACAAGTGTACATCACTTAATATATTTAATGCAATATATATTTTAAGTAAGACTACGTTTTTTTCAAAAATATTGCGGGGTTTATTTCTGGTCGTATTCAATCAAATAAAGGCAACAGTAGTATACCGCTGTTCAATAGTCATCATTCGATTACGCAAAAAATATATCCATGTAACAAAAGAAAACCGAAGGAAAGACATAGACAATACAAGGAAAACAACAGAACAGCAGAAACATTGCACTGAAACAAAAGCAAACGTCAACATATATAGAAGCCGACTGTAGACAACAACATTACTGTAGTTTAAGCCTTATTTAACATTATTTTTTTGAAAACACGTACTTAATATTTTGTAGCCGTATTTGGCATATTTTTTTTTGGAATTTTATAACTTTTTTGGAATTTTGGGTCCTCAATGCTCTTCAACTTTGTACTAGTTTGGCTTTATAACTATTTTGATCTGAGCGTCACTGATGAGTCTTATGGAGACGAAACGCGCGTCTGGCGTATTAAATTATAATCCTGGTACCTTTTATAACTATTTTCACCACTGGGTCGATGGCACTGCTGGTGGACGTTTCGTCCCCGAGGGTATAACCAGCCCAGTAGCCAGCACTTCGGTGTTGACATGAATATCAATTATATGGTCATTTTTATAAATTTCCTGTTACAAAACATTGAATTTTTCGAAAATCGAAGGATTTTCTTATCTCAGGAATATGATTACCTTAGCCGTATTTGGCATAACTTTTTGGAATTTTGTGTCCTCAATGCTCTTTAATTCTGTACTTGTTTGGCTTTATAACTATTTTGATCTGAGCGTCACTGATGAGTCTTATGTAGACGAAACGCGCGTCTGGCGTATTAAATTAAAATCCTGGTACCTTTTATAAGTATTTACACCACTGGGTCGATGCCACTGCTGGTGGACGTTTCGTCCCCGAGGGTATCACCAGCCCAGTAGTCAGCACTTCGGTGTTGACATGAATATCAATTATATGGTCATTTTTATAAATTTCCTGTTACAAAACATTGAATTTTTCGAAAAACTAAGGATTTTCTTATCCCAGGAATAGATTACCTTAGCCGTATTTGGCATAACTTTTTGGAATTTTGGGTCCTCAATGCTCTTCAACTTTGTACTTGTTTGGCTTTATAACTATTATGATCTGAGCGTCACTGATGAGTCTTATGTAGACGAAACGCGCGTCTGGCGTATTAAATTATAATCCTGGTACCTTTTATAACTATTGTATTGTGTATTTCTTGACCAAGTTTAGTTCTTTAGAGTAAACGTTTTATTGCATTAATACAAATACAATAATTCTTACACTTGGCATGCCTGTCATTGCTCAGTTTATTGTATAAAAACTGTTCAGCGTGGTGGAGAGTTTTTTTTTCCTTTTGTGATGAAGGAATACAGTTTCTTGTCATTTTGGCTTATTTCTTCATTAATGCCACGTATACAATTATCGATGATCAGCTGTTGTACTATGATAATATTTCACTTAACATTTTTTTAATCAAAGCCATAGCAACAGAAGTAGAATCGTCAAAAAGAAAAGTGTTTTTGTATATTTGATTATCAGGTGGGTATGAGACTATTTCTGATATTCTCATTATATTGTAGAACCTATTTATTTTAGGGTGTTATATTGTTGAATGAAATTATTCCCATTTTAAAAAAGATCATCGGAAGGTACATATACCTTGTTCATATAAATATTCCGTATAAATTTCACAAATAATACTCAATTGTCATGAAGTATAGATTCTTGGAACTGACTTTGTTTGTCATCTTAATAACGTGTTACAGATAAAATTCGTTTATTTGTCTATAATTTTTTTTATGAATATTACTTTTGACAAAAAGTAAACGATAAACTATCCATTAACTTTTGCAAGAAAAAGCATTATCTTTTAATCAATAATTGACACAAGTATGGGTCCATTATTTATCATATGTTTGTCAACCGTTCGCGTTATGTTATAATATTTTTTTTCAATTTGACGACTCCAACCACTGATTACACCTTTTCAATTCCGTATTCATCGTTCCGGCCATATTTAAAGTATTTTAATTTGCCTTAAGTTTTAATATTGTAAACAACCTATTTTTACCAAATATGATAACCAAAGGACAATCACAGGAAAAAAAATGTATAAATACTTCCGTAAATTAGGATACATTGATGCGGAAATAATTCTACTGTGTCAACCAAATAAAATTTGTGAAATTTAGCTTTGTCAAATTTTGCATTTTGATCAATCA
Source organism: Mytilus californianus (assembly GCF_021869535.1). NCBI lineage: Eukaryota > Metazoa > Mollusca > Bivalvia > Mytilida > Mytilidae > Mytilus > Mytilus californianus. The sequence goes on from NW_026262723.1 coordinate 820,695, forward strand.
CGTTTTTGAATTGGAAAATAACAGTTTAATTAGGTTAATCTTGGACCAGTTTTAATTCAGTATATAACATATTTATCATTTTGACACCTGAAACAGAACAAAATACAAACGCATCTAATCCCCAAACCAATATGGTAAGTATTTGAAAGAATCATGATTATGTAAACATAAGACCAGATTAATTTGAAGGAGGGGTAACAGATACCAGAGGACATTCCAACTAATAGATCGAAAATAAAATGACAACACCATGTCTAAAAAGAAAACATCAAACAAAGTATTTAACTATTTAATTGATGGTAGATCACTGAAAGTTATGTTACGTTTTGTTTTATTAATTCAAGTGATAATACACAAATGTCCTTATTTTAAGTAATAGCGTAAAATGAAACTGTTGTAAATTTTAATTTGGTGACCATGTTGACACTCTTAAGTATTCAATTAGTCTAATTGCGTTCTTCACCATTCAAATAACTGACACCATATATGGGTTAATTGTACTTTGTATTCATTATGATTTAAATCATAATTTAAAAATAATTGTGCTATAAACATGTTTGCTACATCTATCTTTGCTGACATTTTAAAAAATGAATGCAGTATCATATGACTTATGACTTAGCATAATGTGATCATGATAATAGTAAATCAATATGTAAATTCTGAAAGAACAAACTAAAGACAATCTGTCATTAAGCTTGTTTAATTTTGTTTCTGTATGCCCCATTAGTTATTTTAAATTAATAAATAAAACCACCAACTGGTAATTATATAAGTATACACAAGAAATTAATCATGTTATACGTGTGTTGTAACTAAATACAATTGTAAAAAAATAAAGTTGATTATAGATAGTTAAACGGACAAATAAAGTTAATCGTGATATACGTTAATGCTACAATTCTAAAGAATAAGGGTGACTATAGATAGCTAAATATCAGTCCAGTGGATATTTAAAGATTGTGAAATACTAATTAAAACATTCGTCTATTTATGACACGAGCTTACATACAAAAAAAGGAGCAAACATCTCAAATCTGCTGACAATTAGAAACATTACTTATATGTGTTTGTGTGTATATATTTCAATTCTCTCTTTGGAAATAATGACATAAACTACACAACGTGAGTACTAATGGGCTTGATAAGTAAGGTCTACAACTCATTCAACGTTTTATAATTTGGAAACTGTTTATCTATAATTCGATTCAATGGTATGATAAGTGTTTTGAAAGGTATAAAAAACAAATTAGTTAAATCAACATGAAACAGTTTAAACGTTGTCTGTTGTTGTATTGTTAATATGTATGTCTGTTATGCATTTACCAGTTCTCTTTCCCAAGGCTGTATAAGGGATAGTCCATCTTGCAGGCTAAAGGTTATAAGATATTTAAAAAAAAAATGACTCTTGATGCCATCAATGTATCTTACTTTTTTTTAAGGTGTTCAATATTTGGTAGAAGTTGAAAAAAAAGAAGAAGAAGAAGAAATGGAAGAAGCAAATGAAGAAGGGGCTACTATAATCGGTACGTTTTTCATGGAAGCAGTTTGAAATGGTCAATATTTGTCTATTTGATATGAAGCAGCACTTAAGATGTCTATCCAAAATGCCAGAATAACTGCATTTTGCTCAGAGATCATCTTTGAATTGTAGCCAACAAAAGACAAAAATCAATAATAAATTTAACAAGTTAGAAATATCATACAAATAGACATGTCCGATTAACTGATCACCATCTGAATTTCTTATCCTATATATCAATATCAAACCGACTTTTCTGTGATTAAATACATATGTATGGTAAATGTAAGAATGTTGAGAAAAATAAGTGGAAATATAAATAAATTCGAATCCAAATATGTTTGCCGAAATAAAGTCATGTGAAGTGATATTTGTTAAGACAATTAGCCTTCAAATAGGTCATTCGGTGCAGTAAACTTTAAAAAGTCGAATCAATATTAAACTGAACTGAACTTTGAAAAAAAATTAGAATAGAAAATATTTGTTTTGTTCCATAACTAAAAAGTATGTGTCATTATATGTTCAAAAATTAATAAATATATGTTTTACAGTATATTGGCGGTATTTCTGAAATAATGTGATCTGTAAGACTACTGGTATTGGAGACAATCTTGTATACATGATCGATTTCACTCTCTTATTATTACAACAACCTTCTAATATTGCACATGGTGATTTTATTTTACAAATGATCCAACCTATTCCTGTCAGAAATTTTGTATCTGTGACTTTTTACAATTTTAATGACTGTATCATGTTTTGGTAGTTGCGATACTTAAAAAATAACTATGACTATATATAATGGTTGTTGCAAACATATTTTAACTGTAACAATATTTTCAGTTTTTAAACTGTTTATTACAGTAATCACTGTTTCAACGATTTTTGCGTCGGGACAAGTATAAAGTAACGGTTACTTATTTTAAATGATTGTAGCAGTCGTGTTATAACTGTGAAAACCTTTTCGGCGTTTAAACAGTTTGTTTTGTCGAGATTATCGCGGGGTGAAGACGTTCTTTAGTCTTTATTTATCATTGGCGACTTCGGTGACTTTAGTGACGTCGCTGTGAGCGCTTTTCATTTTAATGAAAAGTTATGGCTAAACAGATGTGTTTTTATATCTTAGCTTAAAATTGCTACAGATTTACACTCTACATTTATGGTGCCCTTGGTAAGATTTAAACAAATTCAAATCGATAAGATCGGGGAACAGAAGCGATGTTACCAAACTATTTTGAAAGATAGCTGAAGCAAAAGAGAATACATAGTTCACTGACACCTTGTAAGTTTTACCATCTATAACAAACATAAAAAAGTACTTTGTTTTTATTCTTTAGTCCTGTTTAAACAAAATTGAAAATAATTGTTTGTTCAATTTTCCTTCAACATCGAATTCCAATGAAATATGAAAAGTGTATTCTCCTTATGTTATGAAATCTATCAACACTGACGCTAGGTTGGAATTAATCAATGGACAGCTACTATTATTTGTCTCTTTTTCTTTTCTGTTTTAGCCATGGCGTTGTCAGTTTATATTCGATCTATGAGTTTGATTTTCCCTCAGGTATCGTTCTCCCCTCTCTTCTAGTGTTATTTGTAAACTAAGTGTAACTATTAAGTTCTGAATTCTTTTGTAGTTTACAGTTTGTTTATCACTTTATCCAATACAGTTTCATCAAAACTAGCTGGCAAGCCGAAATTAAAAGTTTGTACAGCATCATGTTCATGTATAAACAGTTTTTTGATCTACAATTTATCTTACAGTCAAAATTAGGTTGAATACCATTGTATTAAACATTAACAAAGAAAAATATTTTCAGACGATGAAAAGGATAGCACCTGGTTATATGAAGTCCTTGATAGTATTGGAGCGAATGATGAGTATAGGAAGACTATTCAACGAAGTGGCATTACGTTTGAAATTATTTGTACTTTTGGATCCGAAAATAAAAAGATGGCCAATTATGGAGTTGGAGGTAAATGGGAAGGTACATTAACACCAGGTAAATATTCTTTAGTATTTCGAAAACTAATCAGTTTTGTAAACAGTGATTTTATTATTATTACCATATCAATGATAATGCCTGTCAACACATGATCGATTAACAATAGTGGTTAGACATAAACTCATCATAGATGGCAGGATTAAAATTGTGTACACAAGACCCGCCTATTGTCCCCAAAAAAATCACCAGTAATTCTCGAATAAAAAAAGTTGAAAAGGTCAGTAAAGTATACAATTGAAGAGAATTGAGGAATATACATTACGAAAGGTGTTTCCAAATACAATTAAAGGTAATCTATTTATCAATGTAGTAGAACATGGTTTTAGAAAGAAAATTTGTAAAAAGGTTATTTATAATTATAAACATATCAAGGATGATTCGTATTAACACATACGAGGGTTGTCCGTAAAGTTCGTGGACAAGCTGAAGTCTGCGTAAAAATAGCATTTCTTGTAAATTCTTTTTGCATATTAGTAATTCTGAACTATATCCTAGTTCGGTTATATCAATAGTTGTCCAATTTTAAATACGAAATAATGACACTTACTTTATATAAATATAAGCAATAGGGACCCGGAGCATGGTGAAAATATCACATTACATGCAGGCTGGTGTTTTCATATTTTTGTTATTTTAAATTTCAAAATCCGCCAAAAAATACACGAAACATACATTGTGACGTTGACAATAGTCTTGCCGTTACACCTGCTAAATTTGAATGGTCAAAATTTCGAAATGGCGGAGAAATCTCGATTTGAAGCATTGAATTCAGAATCGGCTTCACTGAAAAAAAAGGACATTTACGGAAAAGGTGGAGCAGCGGATGGTTATAAAGCTTTATGTAGACATCGGAAAGACGCCAACAGAAACACACAAATTCTTAAAACAGTCTGAGAAACATAGCAAAGTTAGTCGGTTATTGGAATTCAAGTGGCACAAAAGGTTTGGGGACGGTAGATACAATTTGGAAGACGAAGAGCGGGAAGGTAGGCCATCTTTCAGGAAATCAGATGCGATAAAAGATGAAGTTCTGAACGTTATCAACGTTGACCGGCGACTAACAGTTTGCGAAGTTGCAGACAAAATGTGACATTTCTAAGACTACAGCGCACCACATTTTTGCAAATGATTTAAATATGAATCGAGTATGTGCTAGATGGGTACAGCGACTTCTTACAGCAGAACATTTAACAAAACGGCCATGATGGAATTGTCGAATCAATTTATTAAAAAACTTTCTCGTGGTCGTGGTGGCATACGATTTCTAGACAGAATAATTACAACCGATGAAAGCTGGTTTCATTACTACATCAGTGATATTACACCAAGACAATGCACCGGGCACACTTCTCTAAAAACTCATCTAGAAATTGATTTACTTGAGTTCGAATGTCTGAAACAACCTCCGTATAGCCCTGACTTAGCGCCAATGGATTTTGCGGTATTCCCGCATATCAAATCTTTTCTCCGTGGACAAAGGTTCGACGATTTACCTGAACAAAGACAGGAAGTAATGAACATAATCTTAACAACAAAAACAGAACAGTTTGAGAAAATATTTGATGACTGGTTGAAAAGATGTAAAAACTGTGTTGCTTTGAAAGGAGACTACGTTGAGAAAAGTTATAATGTTGACGTCGTCGAACGTCGGAACGTCGGAAATATTTGTTTGGGTGCTCCGGGTGAGAGCTTCTTATATTTTTACATTGATGAAAATACGATTATTTAAGCAGGTACTGAAATAAAATTTTGTACACTTAATCAGTAAATCATGAAATTAGTTATATACTTGTTTTATTTATTTCGGACGGGTAAATGATATTTTATTGAGATTGTCCTCAAACTTTACGGACAACCCTCGTATGTACTGACTGCTAGGCGTCGGTGATACCAACGGGGACGAATCATCAACCAGCATTGTCATCAAACCAGTGGTTATAAATAAACGTATCATAAACACCAAGATTAACATTTGAAACAGACATGTTTTATGTTTGCTCTAATTCCAAGCATTATTGCACTATTAACTTACTACCGGTTACGTTTTACAGTGAATATGATTTGGTTTCTTTGATATAAATTACAAACCTTATTCCGATGGTATACAGGGCCATACAAGACAACAACTCAGTTTATTACATGTGAACCCTAAATATTATGAGCAGCACGCATTGTTGTTATATAATGACATTCTACAGGTGGGAGGTTTTACTAGCTGTACGTACAGCCAGGTGTTATCTACCATTGTCGACATAAATAAATGCGTGCTTCAAGTTGAGAGCATGGCAGTTGTTTTCCATTCGTCTGACGTGTTTGGACTTTTGGTTTTGCCTTTTGATAAGGGACTTTCAATTTTAGATATGCCTTGGAGGTTTTTTTTTTTTTGTTTGTTGTTATTTTACCTTATGCTAGGAGTTCAGAAATTTGAATACTATATTTATTTCAAGATAGCTTTGCTCCGCTGCACTACGTAGTCGTGTATCATATGTTTAATTTTGAGACATTTGAGCCATTTGCAAAACAAGTTCGACAAAATAGCCATGTGTGTAGAAAATTGACATCTCAAGTCGAGACTCTTATCCCCAAAGAATAATTGCTAACCATTTGTGTATAACAATAGATACTGTACTACTTGTCATATGAAAATAAAAAGAAAAAATACCCGTAAGTGACTGATTTAGTTTTAATCCATAAGTATTTATCAAAAACGTTTGCGTTTGAGTTGACAGGTTTAATAATATATTACAACCATATATTTTTTTGACAGGTGTTAAAACTGACTTTGATGCTATTTCATGTGATGACAATGTTATTGTCATCGAGGACATATCAAAAGCTGTTCAGAACCGATATTCCTTATTAATCATAAGAGATCCTCGTAGACCTGCTGGGTATGTTAAATTACAAATCGTAAGGGGAAAAGTACCAGGCACAATTGCCGATTTGTCTTTTTATGACAGCAAATTTAAAGGTTTGTTCGAAATTGATGAATGTAAGCGAATACTTCTGACTGAGATTATAGGTGAACATAAGGATAAAAAACCGTATATGCCAAGACCCAAGAACAAGCCTGCTGCAACCATTGGAAATTATAATGGTATTAGTATTGATGTAGTCACCTGTTATAGGTCCAAGCATTGGCCAATAGAGGCAAATGAATGGCTGACCCGAAAAAGATGCAATGGATGGCCAACAAAAGATGTGATTAATGAGCTGAAATTGCTTGGTTATTTCCTTGTGAGAAAAGGACATGTGTTGTCTCTCGAAAAAGATTTCGAATGGAGAATATCTCTTACATTACAAGAACGGAAACTAATATTTGATCTAACAGATGTCCAATTTAAATGTTATGTTGTTCTTAAAATGTTAAATCGTGATATTATTAATGTGGAATGTATAACTTCATACCATTGGAAGACATGTTTATTTTATGTGATAGAAGAGAATAATTTGGATGTTTGGCGAAAAGCAAATCTGTTTCAGTGTGTTAAGCTGTGTATAACGCGAATGTTAGATTGGGTTAGACAAGGTTTCTGCCCTAACTACTTTATTCTCAGTGAAAATATGTTTGATGGAAGGTTACCTCACGATTTGAGAACAGTGTCAGAAAACAAATTAGTAAAACTTTTAGGGGACGGATTTAGTTTTTTGAAGCATGTAAAATCTGACAATATACGTGACTATTTCGAATCACGACGGTCTCCCGAATTGTCACAAAATCTTCGGAGAGATAGCATTAAGGCATATAAAGACGTAATATGGAAGACGAACATACAAACTGTTGAAGCTGCAATGTATGAATTCTGTCTATATCTGACCTATGAAAAACGTACAAATTTGATTGAACTTCTTTGGCGTATGTTAATTCGTATTCAGCAAAAAGACCATATTACTGAGCACACAACAGAAGAAACTCGACGTTCTCTGTCCATATTAACACCCTTTATCTACATGAGCTTGGCTAGTAATATTTCTGCAATGTGTATCCATCAACCGAATATTCTGGGTCGTAATTTCCTTTTGTTAGGATCTTACACATATTTCATGAAAGGTGGTATAACTGGATATCTGAAGTTTATATCAGTGTTGTACGCTCTTGGTTGTTATAAAGACTGTGAATGGTTCTTAGATCAACTCAACGAGGAAACAATAAAAAATAGTCGATCTTACTGTATTGGCCATAGTTATGATAGTATTTACGCTGCAATATCTCCAACGGTTGTAAATATCATTAGCATTTCACAATTAAGTAAATCTACATGTGTTTCGTTTATGCCAACTGAACTTCCAATTATTCCTGACGCTGTGAAGTTTGAAGTGTTCAAGTACTCCACTATTCCATTAACGAAAAGCAAAAGAGAAGTCCCCGAAACACCTTGGTGTTATGGAGCTGTTGTTGACAGGAATATTTACTATTGCCTGCTCAAATTCTTAATAAAACTGAAATTTAGTGGGGTCAATTTGTCCGCGGACGATATACTTAATACTTACCAAATTAAAGATTTAAGAAATGTTCGACATCCTGAAGTAGCCTATAATCTGATGGCTTGGAGTTACTTCACTGTTGGGTTGACACCTTTAGCGCTAGAAAAATTAACAATGTCATGGAATCCGTTGCGTTATTTAAATTCATTTTTGCTGGTAAATAACAGTGAAATTAATTATAAAAATAACCAATCAAATGCAGCAAACTTGCATGCGTGGGTAATATTATACAACACGTGGTTTACCAGAAATTCATACAAGTTTAAATTCTGCTTTCAGTGTTTTTTCTTTAGTCGAACAAATCTAAACAAATGTAGCAAATGCAAAACAGCTACATATTGTTCCGAAAAATGTCAAGAAATAAACTGGAAGATTCATGAAGTTGTTTGTAAAGTGGTGAGAAAGTATCGTAATGTCTGACTTTTGCATATCTATTACGTAGTACAACTAACATGACTAAAGTGTTTTCTTGTTGAAACAAAATATCAAGCATGTATCGAATTTATTTTTGTATGTTATTGAAGGAATTTCTGAATTTCAACTGAAATGTGGATTGTATTGAGCGTTTCACCTTTACAACAAGAAGTAGGAAAAACAAATAATTCCAACTTCGTGAACCTGTTCCACAAAGCCAACTATTGTGCATTAAATCTCTCGTTTCTTTTTTATATGAGACCAAAAACAGCTCATAATAACGGATATCACCACTTAAAAAAGTTATTGTACGTTTTTTAATGGAAAATAAAAATAAATGTACGAAAGCCTTATATCAAACTTGTCATATCTCACTTCCGGAGTGTCATTTATGTATAAGTGGACAGATCCTAGTTCTGACTTACATTGTCTCACTTTATAAACAGTATGAATTAATCAAATCAAATGTGTTCGTGCTAGCTTACGAATATTATATTAAACATTTGATGAATAGGAATAAAGACAAGTTGTTCAGTAACTCAGGATACTGTCTTAGCTAACTAATTGATAAATTTTATGAAGTGAAATTTTGTTCCTCTATCAATTAACTACATCAAGTCTGATGAATGTTTTTTTGTTCATTCAAAGTCGCACTCAAAAAAAAATATTCAGCCAATCTTCGTTAAGAGAGTCTGGTGGTGAATAACGTTTCTTGAATCACACATCTATTGAATTGTTTATACAAGTAATAAATAACCAGTGTACAGTGTACAGTGTTATGGACTTATAAGGGCTTGCACTAGATGTTATTCATTACAAATCTTACGATTAAGTAATAAAGTCTTTTCGCTTTTCCGTGGAAAGACCTATTGGTTTTGTTCTGATTATTTTTTTCTTCCGCCTTATTTTTTTCCTGTGATGTATTTTTGTTTTAAAAGATGTCGCTTAGTTTTTATTGTATATGATATCATACAGTATATACGCTTTTGAAACTGACCCTGTTAAACCGAACACTTTTCCTTGTAAGAGTTTTCTCCCAAAACACTGTTTTTCTTGTTATGAGATTTTCCTTGCAACCTTAAAAGAAAGCGACAAATTTATTCTTCCAAATTGCTCGTAATATCCTCAGAATGTTACGTTTTATTTTGACCGAAGCGTCACAAAGTCCTTTTGAGAGTTATTCCCCTTATGTATGAAATAAGTGTGATTAATTTGTAACGTGTAGCCATAAGTGATAGAGACCTTGTGTGTTTTGATTTGAGGTCCTTGGTCCACTTAAAGAAAAAAAAAAAGGCCAAGGTCATGATTTTAATTTTGATTTTGGCTTGTTGTTACTTTTTATAAGATATCGACAAATTATTTCTACTGAATTGTTATATGCGACATGTCGTTACACATAAATTTTGGTTAACGGGTACGTTGACAGAAAGTTTGAGTTTTCTCCGCTCTTATATTTAAAACTAGCTGTTTGGTGATATAACTCATTAACCATGTATAGCAGAGGCCTAGGTTTTTTTTTAACATCCTTACTTTATGATCTTGAATTTAAAGTCAAGTTCATATGTAAATTTGACGTTCTAGATTTTGACCTTCGCTTTAACTTTCTATTTATGAATGATAGAGCCATGTGACTTCTTGTTTAAGTTGTAAGCCATATGACCTTGAAAAAGCCAAACAGACGTGACCTTGTGAGAACCGGAAGTATCTCATTTTGTACTTATTTAGTGTAAAAGTTTATAGAACAATATATTTTATAAATCAGTGTCAAATTAACTTTTATATACCGGAAGTGACATTTTTTCAAACCGGAAGTAACAAATTATCTCCCTTATTTTAAACTAAAATGTTAAAACCATATACTTTTGGAATAAGCTGTCATCTGACGAACCATTCTTAGATATATAAACTATTGTTATTCAGTGTCGTTTCAGTATTTTGAATATAAAAATAAATTTTGGAACTCTTCATTACAACCAACACAATGTTTAAGTCATTTGTTCCAATATTGCTTTCATTTATACAAGTATTATACAATCCACCCTGATAACCAAATTTATCTATTTATGATGCCGCCAAGTACCAAGTCTGTTGTTTATGTTTATTTTATTTTGGTACTGGGTGGCATGTTTAACTGATTTGTGCTTAGAAAAATACACTTTGAAACAGTAGTTTTTTGGAGTAATAGGATGCACGATATTCGTATTCCAACGGAAAAAGCAAAACTATTATAACTGGAATAATCTTTCCCTTAGGTAGTTAGATCGTAGTGTTATCAATATTTTATGATGTGTCTGTGTCAAAAGAATAATTAAGTTAGCAAGACAATACTGTAAGCCAAAATCAGTCCATAATATACTATATTTATCATTCTTGTATCCTCGTGTTACATCATTTTGTCTTATCTATAAATTCTAAATATGGGTTTTGTTGCCTTTTTCTTTGATTCTCTTTTTTTGTTTCCCATCGATTTGTGTGGTTGTTCTATTTAATCAGAATGAGTGACCCTTTGAATCGTTTCTTCTTCAAACTTTTTTGTTTTGCATTATAACGAGTATGTATACGTGAGAGGAGTTGTATACTATAATTTGATTATAGTGTCTGTCAGGTTAGTTATGGTTTGGACGAAAATGAAAAAAAAAAAATTAAAGAAGTTCGAAAAAAAAAATCAAAACCGAAAAGATGACGGTTGTTAACTTGTGAAATCTTATATCACTAGTACATGTAGTAACTAACCACGAGTGAATAAATAAAAACAAAATATGGCATTTACACTGTGTTTGTGTTCTTATTTAGTGTATAGTCATGAATTAAGCCGGCATCTGCCTAATACTTTGCATATTGGTATGCAATAGCCCATTTCAATATAGTAACAAAAACATTCACATTATCAAACGATTATTAGGGTCACAATACCAAACACTTCATTTGGCCTTTCAAATTTTTTTTTATTGTAACGTCTTTGATCAGTCTTTTGTATACGAAACGCACAGCTGGCGGACACAACTCTAATCATGGTATCAATGATAAGTGTATTTAGTCGCTCTATATTTGTCATAATACCGCTGTCATGGAAAATCAGATAAGTTAATTATATACTGCATTGAAATACCCCTGTACAGAGATGCGACCTGATATCTACACAAATATACCTGTATCGGGCGTCAAAATCCAACAAACAATCATGCAACTGTTGCAATAACAATACAGAATACAAATATAATAGGTCACGCTCTTGAGAGATATCAATAATGATAATAATGAAAACTGAATGAGACAAGTAATTGTTTAAATATGAAGTGTAATTATTTGAAGATCAGTAATCTTGAAGTAGAGTTGGAGAAACGAAGTTGAAATGTTCGCTAAGTTTGAAATGGATATTACAATCACAGTTTCGCTTAGAACACGAGTAATTATAAAAATTGGAATTTCGGTTTACTTATGTCGCCTTATTTGATAAGGACCAAGTAATTATATAAGATTGAAACGGGTTGTACGATTTTTTTTGAATTTTTTTTTATGGTCCACATGCAGAGTCGTTGATATTTAATTATATATAAAAAAAAGAGATGTGATATGATTGCCAATGAGACAACTCTCCACAAGAGACCACAATGACACAGACATTAACAAAAATAGGTCACCGTACGGCCTTCAACAATGAGCAAAGCCCATACCGCATGGTCAGCTACAAAAGGCCCCGAAATGACAATGTAAAACAATTCAAACGAGAAAACTAACGGCCTAATTTATGTATAAAAAATGAACGAAAAACAAATATGTAACACATACACAAACGACAACCACTGAATTACAGACTCCTGACTTGGAACAGGCACATACATACAGAATAAGGCGTAGTTAAACATGTTAGCGGGATCCCCCCTAACCTGAGACAGTGGTATAACAGTACAACATAAGAACGAACTATAAAAATCAGTTGAAAAAGGCTTAACTCATCAGATGGATAAAAATACAAGTGGACGTGGATGGGTACTTGTACATCCCAACAACAAAAAGACACTAGGTACAGATCTGAGAGTACACGCAGTTAACTGACAGCTAGTTCAAAGCCTCTAACAACTAATAAAAAAATCATGCATCTAAGACTAAGTTATCAATCCGTACACATCCAACATCCAATGGATTTCGTGTAAAGACGTCATAAATAGTCAGAGAAAAACATGACCTTGTGCAATGCCAAGATACAGGTATCGACAGATTGTAGATCCATGAATGTGTATATGTATATAACTTACAAGTAATATTTAGTTAGCTTTTAATTTACTGATAACAAAATCAATATTTATACCAATAAAAACAATATTCAATGATGTTATTACAGTGTTGAATTGGTAACCTTTTAGAATAAATTTATTTAAATGATCGACAAGTTTACCAGAATCGTTTCTAAATTTTCGGGCACGGTTAACAACATTTCCGTAAAAATTAGTATGTGCTATCCCGTTAGAAATAAGTTTTCTACAGGTATAACTAAACTTCAAAACCAAATCTTTATATCTATGGAAAAATTTAGTAAAGGTTTTAAGTAATTTATGGTAACTAAATTCCTGGATTAATAATTTACCAGTATTACATAGATTATGTTCGTTAGAATCAAAAACGTCGCAACAGACACGGGCATAGCGAACGAGCTGTGAAATATAAACACCGAAAGATGAAGCCAAAGGAACATCACCATCTAAAAATGAAAATTTTACAATAGGGAACGAAAAATCGTCCCTTTTGTCGTAAATTTTACTGTGGAGTTTCCCGTTTAAAACCGAAATATTTAAATCTAGGAAAGGACAGTTATTACTGTTTAAATTTGATTTATTTAAAATAAGTTCCTTTGGGTAAATTTCAGCAGTATATTGAGAAAACTCTTGATTGTACTGCTTTTCGAAAAACAAATAAAAAGAAAAAAGATAAAATGAAATCTGTGAAATCCAGCCACAGAAATTAAAGTGAAGGACGACCTTTTTTTATAGGCAAGTTTTGTTCTCTGATAGGAAAAAATGGAGTATACGGTATAATTGCAAACGGGACGTGACACACTATGACGTATTACTTAGGAAGTATTGGTAATCTTTTTTAATAATAAGTAAACATCAAAACGTGATGAATTTGATTAAAGGATCGACTCATCTGATCTACATTAAGCACAAAGACAACTAACAAAAAGATTTGACACAAAGTTATCATCTCAGAGAACTCAATAACAAAGTTGTCATCTAACAGTACTCGCAGTTACTTAGAATTATTTCAACATGTTAAAAGCCGATAACAATAAAATTAAAAGTCATGTATCCAGATTCTTTTGTCAGTGACTGCCATGCCCCTTGAATGAAGTGAAATAGTGATTATTTTTTGTACTTTTGTTTCCTACTAAGGAAATCGGTTGTTGTCCATTCGTCTGATTTGTTTGAGTTTTTGATTTTGCCGTTTCATTAGGGACCTTTTCTTTTTGAATTTTCATCGGATTTCAGTATTTTTGTGATTTTACTTTTTATATACTCAGTTAAACTTATTCAAACGTGTTTAGGTTATCGACGAATTGCAGATTATCCAATACAATAGAATCAGGCCTATTCATGAAAACGATGACCACCTATAAACATATAGTCGAATCACCGTCAGGGAAGTACAAAAATTTGTTGCCGAAAATTTACAGATCTAACATTGTTTGGCTGTTATTTAGACGAATCATATATATAGATTATAACATGCCATTTTTCATATCATACCCCTTATCAGCCCTAGGTCATTTATGACAAAAATCAGCAAAGACCCATCGAAACAACATCTGATACACAAATTCAATAATACTTTTAGATATTTGGATGATATTTTGGCTCTCAATAATGACGACTTCAGTATGTATACTAAAGAAATTTATCCTGTTGAACTTACTTTAAATAAAGCTAATACTAACAATGACCACTGCCCTTTCCTCGATCTTGATATCTATATCATTAACGGAAAGCTTAATACTAAAATATATGAAAAAAGAGATGATTTTTCATTTCCTATCGTTAATTATCAATTTTTAGATGGTGACGTTCCCTTGTCACCATCTTACGGTGTTTATATATCTCAAATTGTTCGATTCGCTCGTGTATGTAACAATGTTTTAGATTTTAACGAGAGAAATTTATGTATTACTGAAAAATTATTACACCAGGGTTTTCGATATCACAAACTAGTCACAACATTTACTAAATTTTATCATCGGTATAAGGACATCACTCGTAAATATAGCTCAACATGCAGACTTCTTATACGTTCAGGTATTTCACATCCAATTTTTTATCGAAATATTCTTTATAAAGCACAAAAATGTCAGTATTCACCTCCAAAGCTAACAAAACCTTTAAATAGACTTATTAAGAAGTGATATAGTTACGATACTGTTGTCAGGTCATTAAAGATTGCATATTTTGGCGTTAATATTGATTCACTTATAGGGTCTTTGCATCGGAACTAAACACATTTATTTAAAAACCAGTTGTTGGCATGACACGGGTTATGTTCTTCTCATATATGTTATGATGGTATGATACTAAACCCCTAACGGGAAGGATTGTGCCTGATATTCATATGATGAAGACATAATCTTTCAATCAGGTTAATTGAAGTCTGGAGCTGGCATGTCAGTTAACTGCTAGTAGTCTGTTGTTATTTATGTATTATTGTTATTTTGTTTATTTTCTTTGGTTACATCTTCTGACATCAGTCTCGGACTTCTTTTGAACTGAGTTTTAATGTGCGTATTGTTATGCGTTTACTTTTCTACATTGGCTAGAGGTATAGGGGGAGGGTTGAGATCTCATAAACATGTTTAACCCCGCCGCATTTTTGCGCCTGTCCCAAGTCAGGAGCCTCTAGCCTTTGTTAGTCTTGTATTATTTTTAATTTTAGTTTCTTGTGTACAATTTGGAGTTTAGTATGGCGTTCATTATCACTGAACTAGTATATATATTTGTTTAGGGGCCAGCTGAAGGACGCCTCCGGGTGCGGGAATTTCTCGCTGCATTGAAGACCTGTTGGTGACCTTCTGCTGTTGTCTGTTCTATGGTCGGGTTGTTGTCTCTTTGACACATTCCACATTTCCGTTCTCAATTTTATGATATCAGCCCGAGAGCCGACAGACTCAAGGGATAATCTTGACCATGGGCTTCTAAGGGGTCATATATGATTAATGACATGTTATATTCTTTTTATCATATACTGCAGCAGAAGTCATACAGACAATATCTTTTTTCAAGACTTTGAAAAATCATTTATCGTATTTTTTTTTTACAATTTTTTAATAATATTTTTATCCTTTAGTTATGTTTTTCACTAAAATGTACTATTGAGCAGTATATTCCAGAATTACGTCGAAATGCCACGGATAACGTTACAGAAAGGCATGCAATATTAACAGGAAGCAGTTGATATAAACCTGAATCAGTTGATAATGATAACGAAAACCATATCACACGGCTAAGACAATTCTTCAAATTTAATGAATAAATGTATTAATGAATTATTTATATCAAGAGGTACAATTATGCCATTATTTTCTACAAGTATATGATATATATATATATATATATATATATATATATATATATTCAAGAACATCAGTTGTTCAACCTGTTAGTCAAATGCGTTTTGTTAAAATGTACTTTTCACTTTTTAGAACTTTTGGAAAATGTTGTTTGTGCTATATTTAGACCCCTCTACAACGAAATTTGTTTACATGCACACGTATAAAAATTGCTGAACGTTGGTTTCAATTTAGACTTGTTTATTTTTTTTCGTTTGGGCTTGTATTATATTTTCCCTCCGGTTTATATAATCCGTTCATCCTATCTCGACTCTTTAAAACTCTAGAGTCTATCCTAAATTGAGGTAAATTATATGGCCTTCCAAATACCGTTTTGATACCTGACATCACTGAATATACATTAATTGTCGAAATCCGGATATGGTGTACTAACTTTTTCACCTAATGTTTGTGGTATAACATCTTTGCCGCAAGTTTATTGTTTTCTGTTTGGTATTAAATTAATGTTAACATCCATTTTGTTACATCTTGTGATCAATTTATTTGGCAATCGTCAATGGCAGTCAGCAGGGTTAAAGAACATCAGTTGTTCAACCTGTAAGTCAAATGCGTTTTGTTAAAATATACTTTTTCACTTTTTAGGTCTTTTGGAAAATGTTGTTTGTGCTGTCTTTAGACCCCTCTACAACGAAATTTGTTTTACATGTACACGTATAAAAATTGCGGTTTTTATCCAACGCAATCATAGGTTTGAACGTTGTTTTCAATTTAGACTTGTTTATATATTTATTTGTTTGGGCTTGTATTATGTTTCCCTCCGGTTTAAATAATCAGTTCATCCTATTTCGACTCTTTAAAATTCAAGAGTCTATCCTTAATTGAGGTAAATCATATGACCTTTCAAATACCGTTTTTATCCCTAACATAAACTGAAGAGACATTAATTGTTGAAATCCGGATATGGTCCGGGTACACAGTTATCGTCCTTTGATTTTCGTTGTCCACGAATATAGTCCCTAGTGTGGACAGTGTGTTACTTGTCGATTTTTTTTATACCCCTTCCAAATTTATTTCTCCATGTTTTATGACTCAAATAGTAAGTAGGGGGGTGAAATGACACTGTAAAAAAATTTGGGTCATGAATTTTAAAGTAAAGTAGTGATTTGGTCCAGCTGAAAAATGTTAAAAATTAGCACTTCGGAGGCTGTCAAAAGATTTGAAGACCCCCTTAGCATGAAATTGTCCGTATTTTGAGTTAGAGCCGATGAAGTTTTCTATAATTTTGATATAATTTGTCCCAAAAGTAGTACAACACACTGTAAAAATATTATTGAGAAAGCGCAGGTGGGATTTTTTTAATTTTCATTTATTGTCTAAAAGAAATGCACTACGAAATAACTGTGTACTCGGACCTAAGAGGTGAAATCAGGAAATATAGAATCTGTACTTTGGCAACTTCCCTGAATGATTTGATGGTGTCAATTTATCAAATAGCATAAAACTAAAGGATTTAAACTTTTATTTGATAGAATTTCTGCAAAAATGACCAATTTTGGCATTTTATGGTCAAAATAAGCATTTCATAGCTTTTTCAATTTTGATGCATAAGTGGCATTCTGACTTTCTATCTGACAGGTTTTTATGTGTCAATATTTGGGTTTCTATGCTTCAATCCAGTTGTATTACTCATTTGTGAACTCTGAATCTACAGAAAAGAAGATTATCTCAGACAATATGTGCAAAATGTGTTGTATATATGGTCCTCGTCTAACGCCCTGATTGGATCAAGTTAAATGTGAGGAGCTTGGAACATAAAAGTTGAAGTCCATTATAAAGACCTCACTAAATTTGTATAAAAAGCATTTAACAATGACTTTTGTACCTGTTTTATGTCACATAATATCTTTCTTTTCTTCTGTAGGATAGCAAGTGGTTCAAATATAAGCCTGTTGAGACTAAAATTGCATGCATGTTTTTCACTAAAAAGTGAAAAATCTTTGTATCAGACCATACTGTCTGCAAAAAAAGTTGAATGCAAGAGTCTTTTTGTGGTCAGATTTATTATATCATGTCACCTGAGTATAGAAATGATAGAAAAGACACAAAATTTTATTTCATATAGCTTCAATATGCATTTTTAAATGTAAATATGTGATACGGCCTAAATTGACCCTAAATTATTTTCAGTCTTACTTGGCCTAAGACCCTTTTAAACTAATGTGATATGTTATTTGTAAGTTTTCTTTCCATTTAAAGTACATTAAATACATATGTAAGGATTATTTATAACCAAAAAGCTTTACAAATTTAAAATTGCTGGAAAATATTACATCTTCATGTAAGGCCCCCCTTCATTGGAAAACCTCCATTTTTAGCCACAGGCTCATATAAATTTGACTTTTTAATAATCATAATAAGTCTGATAAATCAAATGAGTACTCTATTGCTTTTAATACATAATATATTATATATTAAGGCATTTCAAAAGTATTTTTTTGTAATATTTTAATTTTTTAAGCCCCAAATGTTGATAGTTGAAAATTTTCAATTTTAACGTCTAAATTTAACACTCAAAGTTGAATATAGAATTAGTCATATTGTCTATAATATATATCCTATTGCCATGAAACTTTGTAAGCAGTCTTATAATTTAATAAGCTTTGGTCATACCAAGTTTCATTAAGATTGGTCAACTTTTTCTACCCTATTAGGTCCGGGTACACAGTTATCGTCCTTTGATTTTCGTTGTCCACGAATATAGTCCCTAGTGTGGACAGTGTGTTACTTGTCGATTTTTTTTATACCCCTTCCAAATTTATTTCTCCATGTTTTATGACTCAAATAGTAAGTAGGGGGGTGAAATGACACTGTAAAAAAATTTGGGTCATGAATTTTAAAGTAAAGTAGTGATTTGGTCCAGCTGAAAAATGTTAAAAATTAGCACTTCGGAGGCTGTCAAAAGATTTGAAGACCCCCTTAGCATGAAATTGTCCGTATTTTGAGTTAGAGCCGATGAAGTTTTCTATAATTTTGATATAATTTGTCCCAAAAGTAGTACAACACACTGTAAAAATATTATTGAGAAAGCGCAGGTGGGATTTTTTTAATTTTCATTTATTGTCTAAAAGAAATGCACTACGAAATAACTGTGTACTCGGACCTAAGAGGTGAAATCAGGAAATATAGAATCTGTACTTTGGCAACTTCCCTGAATGATTTGATGGTGTCAATTTATCAAATAGCATAAAACTAAAGGATTTAAACTTTTATTTGATAGAATTTCTGCAAAAATGACCAATTTTGGCATTTTATGGTCAAAATAAGCATTTCATAGCTTTTTCAATTTTGATGCATAAGTGGCATTCTGACTTTCTATCTGACAGGTTTTTATGTGTCAATATTTGGGTTTCTATGCTTCAATCCAGTTGTATTACTCATTTGTGAACTCTGAATCTACAGAAAAGAAGATTATCTCAGACAATATGTGCAAAATGTGTTGTATATATGGTCCTCGTCTAACGCCCTGATTGGATCAAGTTAAATGTGAGGAGCTTGGAACATAAAAGTTGAAGTCCATTATAAAGACCTCACTAAATTTGTATAAAAAGCATTTAACAATGACTTTTGTACCTGTTTTATGTCACATAATATCTTTCTTTTCTTCTGTAGGATAGCAAGTGGTTCAAATATAAGCCTGTTGAGACTAAAATTGCATGCATGTTTTTCACTAAAAAGTGAAAAATCTTTGTATCAGACCATACTGTCTGCAAAAAAAGTTGAATGCAAGAGTCTTTTTGTGGTCAGATTTATTATATCATGTCACCTGAGTATAGAAATGATAGAAAAGACACAAAATTTTATTTCATATAGCTTCAATATGCATTTTTAAATGTAAATATGTGATACGGCCTAAATTGACCCTAAATTATTTTCAGTCTTACTTGGCCTAAGACCCTTTTAAACTAATGTGATATGTTATTTGTAAGTTTTCTTTCCATTTAAAGTACATTAAATACATATGTAAGGATTATTTATAACCAAAAAGCTTTACAAATTTAAAATTGCTGGAAAATATTACATCTTCATGTAAGGCCCCCCTTCATTGGAAAACCTCCATTTTTAGCCACAGGCTCATATAAATTTGACTTTTTAATAATCATAATAAGTCTGATAAATCAAATGAGTACTCTATTGCTTTTAATACATAATATATTATATATTAAGGCATTTCAAAAGTATTTTTTTGTAATATTTTAATTTTTTAAGCCCCAAATGTTGATAGTTGAAAATTTTCAATTTTAACGTCTAAATTTAACACTCAAAGTTGAATATAGAATTAGTCATATTGTCTATAATATATATCCTATTGCCATGAAACTTTGTAAGCAGTCTTATAATTTAATAAGCTTTGGTCATACCAAGTTTCATTAAGATTGGTCAACTTTTTCTACCCTATTAGGTCCGGGTACACAGTTATCGTCCTTTGATTTTCGTTGTCCACGAATATAGTCCCTAGTGTGGACAGTGTGTTACTTGTCGATTTTTTTTATACCCCTTCCAAATTTATTTCTCCATGTTTTATGACTCAAATAGTAAGTAGGGGGGTGAAATGACACTGTAAAAAAATTTGGGTCATGAATTTTAAAGTAAAGTAGTGATTTGGTCCAGCTGAAAAATGTTAAAAATTAGCACTTCGGAGGCTGTCAAAAGATTTGAAGACCCCCTTAGCATGAAATTGTCCGTATTTTGAGTTAGAGCCGATGAAGTTTTCTATAATTTTGATATAATTTGTCCCAAAAGTAGTACAACACACTGTAAAAATATTATTGAGAAAGCGCAGGTGGGATTTTTTTAATTTTCATTTATTGTCTAAAAGAAATGCACTACGAAATAACTGTGTACTCGGACCATATGGTGTACTAATTTTTGCACCTCATGTTTGTGGTATAAAATCTTTACCGCAAGTTTATTGTTTTCTGTTTGGTATTAGATTTATAATTAAGATCCATTTATTACATCGGTGATCCGTTTATTTGGCAATCAACAATGGCAGTCAGCAGGGTTTAAGAACATTTGTTGTTCGGCCTGTTAGTCAAATGCGTTTTGTTAAAATATACTTTTTCACTTTTTTGGTCTTTTGGAAAATGTTGTTTGTGCTGTATTTAGACCCCTCTAACAAGAAATTTGTTTTGCATGCACACGTATAAAAATTGCGGTTTTTATCCAACGCAATCATAGGTTTGAACGTTGTTTTCAATTTAGACTTGTTTATATATATATATATATATATATATATATATATATATAAGTGCCTATAAATAGCAGCACATGACATACAAATCTATGGGAGTGTGGATTAATCAGTACAGAGATTAATTCAATTACACAAATAAAATTATAGATTGCCTAACAATGTAATTTTAACACACTATTTAGTATGTAAATATAAGAATGTTTAAAATATTTACAAAATGATGAAAATAAACGCAATATTTCGCTAGACTAACTAGCTTTATCAAGCGTGCATCTATCCAGGTGAAATCGGATGTAGATGATAAGAAACTTTTGCAGCTCAATGTATATGTTGCACTTGAATTTAGCTGCCTTGAAAATAATACATAATTTGGATGAAGTTCAAGATTTTTACAAAATTGGTAGTTGAAGTTAGCAACGTCCATTGGCCAATATTACAGGATAAAAAGGACGATGTTGTGTACTAAATTATTCTTTATCTTTCCTGTATCTTTTCTCATCTTTTTCGTTAAGACCATCAGGTTCTAAAGTGTGGAGTTGGTGGATCCAAAAATTTTCTCTTCTCCTTCTCGCCGTGGTGTCCCACTCGGTGTTGACTTCTATGATTTGGAAGGTAACATTATCAAAAGAATGTTTCGTTGAACGAAGATGTCTTGTGAGAGGACAGTTTTGGTTGGTTTTGTACCATGAACGATGGTTATTGAGCCGAATATTAAATTTGTCCATTGTTTCTCCCACATACTGAATGCCACATGTGTCACATGTTAATATATAAATTGAGTTCTCCGTTTTACAGTTGGAATTTGAGTAGATGGTATAATTTTGTTTAGTAACGGAGCTGATGAAAGAACTGCTTGTATTGGCAGCTTTACAACACAAGCAGTTCCTTCGACCACATTGTTTGTAGCAACCGGGAGATGGAGTAGGCTGCTTTGCTAATACAGATGTCACTAATTTGTCACGGATGTTTTTAGGTCTTCTGAAGGCCATGACTGGTGGTGAGGAAAATACTTTTTTAAGATTTGAATCATTTTCTATAATTTTCCAATGCTTTTGAACAATGGAAGACACATTTTTAAAATCAGGATGGTAAGTGAGTACAAGGGGTGTTCTGTTAGCTGCTTTATTCTTATCTTTGTACTCTAGAAGTTCTTGGCGACTAGTTTTGTTTGCTCTTTCGAAAGCGCTATCAATGATGTTGTTATTGTATCCTCGAACAACTAGATGTTTACGTAGTTGTCCAAGTCTAGCATTTTGCGTATTTTCAGTAGAGCATATTCTCTTGATTCGCAATGCCTGGCTGAATGGGATGCCACGGGAGCAGTGTTTAGGATGGCAACTCTTAGGAGAAAGGAATTGATGTTTGTCCGTTTGTTTGGTATGAAGGTCCGTTATAATGGTTCCGTTCTTGATGTAACTCGTAGTGTCGAGGAAGTTTATTTTCTCCATAGATGATTCATATGTAAATTTTATTGAATGGTGGAAAGAGTTACAGTGTCCTAGAAATTCATTAAGATGTTCTTGTGAATCTGTCCATTTGAAATCAATATCGTCAATGAATCGGAACCATGATAAGGGCTGGTATGGAGCACTAGCCAAGAGGCGTTTTTCAAGTTGGCCCATAAATATGTTGGCATATGACGGGGCCATTTTTGTGCCCATACTAGTACCGTCTATCTGGAGATAATGTTTTTCATTGAAACAGATTACATAGCAGAGGGAAATCGCCAACTTTCAAACTCCATTTTTTATAAACAATTAACCACAGATCCAACACTAAATAATATTCGAAGGATCAACACCATCCTTCAAGAGATGTTCGACAAAAAGCATATAGACAATGACACCTTTGATTATCTCCGACCTCTTGAGAACGAAGCAAAGGCCGGAAGATTCTATATGTTGCCTAAAATACATAAAACGGGCAATCCAGGTCGACCAATTGTTTCAGCAAATAGTCATTCAACTGAAAAGATATCAGAATTTTTAGACCATCATCTAAGACCTCATGTGAAAGAACTACCCTCTTACATCCAAGATACGACTGATTATCTAAAGAAAATGGAAAGCCTCAATCCTCTACCAAGCAATACTATACTTGCATCCATGGACGTGTCTTCTTTATATACCAACATTCCACAAGACGAAGGAATAGCAGCGTGTGAAGAGGTATGGAACACTCGTAGTGAAAAAAATCCTCCAACTGAGTGCCTTGTTACACTTCTGAAACTAGTGCTAGAGAACAACAACTTCTCTTTCAATGAAAAACATTATCTCCAGATAGACGGTACTAGTATGGGCACAAAAATGGCCCCGTCATATGCCAACATATTTATGGGCCAACTTGAAAAACGCCTCTTGGCTAGTGCTCCATACCAGCCCTTATCATGGTTCCGATTCATTGATGATATTGATTTCAAATGGACAGATTCACAAGAACATCTTAATGAATTTCTAGGACACTGTAACTCTTTCCACCATTCAATAAAATTTACATATGAATCATCTATGGAGAAAATAAACTTCCTCGACACTACGAGTTACATCAAGAACGGAACCATTATAACGGACCTTCATACCAAACAAACGGACAAACATCAATTCCTTTCTCCTAAGAGTTGCCATCCTAAACACTGCTCCCGTGGCATCCCATTCAGCCAGGCATTGCGAATCAAGAGAATATGCTCTACTGAAAATACGCAAAATGCTAGACTTGGACAACTACGTAAACATCTAGTTGTTCGAGGATACAATAACAACATCATTGATAGCGCTTTCGAAAGAGCAAACAAAACTAGTCGCCAAGAACTTCTAGAGTACAAAGATAAGAATAAAGCAGCTAACAGAACACCCCTTGTACTCACTTACCATCCTGATTTTAAAAATGTGTCTTCCATTGTTCAAAAGCATTGGAAAATTATAGAAAATGATTCAAATCTTAAAAAAGTATTTTCCTCACCACCAGTCATGGCCTTCAGAAGACCTAAAAACATCCGTGACAAATTAGTGACATCTGTATTAGCAAAGCAGCCTACTCCATCTCCCGGTTGCTACAAACAATGTGGTCGAAGGAACTGCTTGTGTTGTAAAGCTGCCAATACAAGCAGTTCTTTCATCAGCTCCGTTACTAAACAAAATTATACCATCTACTCAAATTCCAACTGTAAAACGGAGAACTCAATTTATATATTAACATGTGACACATGTGGCATTCAGTATGTGGGAGAAACAATGGACAAATTTAATATTCGGCTCAATAACCATCGTTCATGGTACAAAACCAACAAAAACTGTCCTCTCACAAGACATCTTCGTTCAACGAAACATTCTTTTGATAATGTTACCTTCCAAATCATAGAAGTCAACACCGAGTGGGACACCACGGCGAGAAGGAGAAGAGAAAATTTTTGGATCCACCAACTCCACACTTTAGAACCTGATGGTCTTAACGAAAAAGATGAGAAAAGATACAGGAAAGATAAAGAATAATTTAGTACACAGCATCGTCCTTTTTATCCTGTAATATTGGCCAATGGACGTTGCTAACTTCAACTACCAATTTTGTAAAAATCTTGAACTTCATCCAAATTATGTATTATTTTCAAGGCAGCTAAATTCAAGTGCAACATATACATTGAGCTGCAAAAGTTTCTTATCATCTACATCCGATTTCACCTGGATAGATGCACGCTTGATAAAGCTAGTTAGTCTAGCGAAATATTGCGTTTATTTTCATCATTTTGTAAATATTTTAAACATTCTTATATTTACATACTAAATAGTGTGTTAAAATTACATTGTTAGGCAATCTATATATATATATATATATATATATATTCATTTATTTATAAATAAAACGTCTAGATATCAGTCTAATTTCTAACGAGGGCGCTGGATCAATAGAAAACGATCCTGTACATAAAAGGTAAATGATTTATGCACATACAAAGTGAACAGTACAACAACAATATTTAAAAAAGGAAACTGTTCATACAAGCATTAATAAATATTTGGGATAACATATATCCTTCATCGGTATGATAACAATGATAAGAAATAAATCATACCAATCAATTCTGATATAACTAAAACAATCTTTAATGATATACAAATTAAAATCCGAATCACGCTTGTATAATTTTACACAGATAACGTATTCAAAACAGAGACTACATAGATATGCCTCCCAAAAGAACAACTGTTTTGAATATGAACTGGTCTAATTTTAAAATTTCACAGCGGGCGACAGTTATTCATAACAACATAGACTGGTTAGATATACATCATCAATATATAGCACTGTACGATTAAAACTGGTATAAATCTATATTTTAAAGTTGACGAAGTTTAGGTGATTATAATAGAGGCTGCATATTTATATACCCAAAAATGAATAGGACTGGTATGATTTCTAAAATTTCAAATTGTCGAATGTTAATTAGTTGCTATTGAGGCTGCGTATTGACACATCCGTAATGATTACAGAAATAAGAAGATGTGGTATGTTTGCCAAGTAGAAAAATATCCACAGACATAATATTCATAATCACTACGTTTATACGTTGGTGAAATGGCTGTTCTGACTCACAAATATACTGTTTATCAATATACCCAAATTTGTTTGGTATATTTTCTGCTTGTACAATACTAGTAAATTCACCGCCTCTAAAAAAAGCTTGTGTGTATCCTGCTGATTATTGTTTGTTAACCAAATGCATAAAGCAATAAATTCACTTTTCACAATGCATGCTGGGTATCTGCATAAGGTGATCGAGAGTACTGAATAGCATTGTAAAGTTTAAAACTAAAAACAAATTGAAAGAGTTGGTATTGCTTTGTTTCATAAAAATGGCCAACGTAGATACAAGTATCTTGTCTTAGGGAGGGATAAATCTTACTTTGTAAAGAATCACTCTGATTCAAACAAAAAATTCTCTGAAACTGACATTATCAAGATGCTTGATTTCTTTATTGACAACATATTTGATACGTTTCAAGGGCGTTTTTTCAACAGACTGTAGGCATTCCAATGGGAACCAATTGTGCTCCTCTTCTTGTCTACTTGTTCCTTTATTATTATGAGGCTGACTTCATACAGGAGCTTCTTATGAAGAAAGATAAAAAGTAAGCAATATCCTTTAACTTTACTTTCCGCTATATAGATGATGTTCTCTCACGAATAACTCAACATTTGGCGACTATGTTGAACGCATCTATCCTATCGAACTAGAGATAAAGGATACAACATATACAGTAAAGTCTGCTTCATGTCTTGACTTACATCTTGAAATTGACTATGTAGCAACATTCCAGCAGCGCCTGAATACAGAGTATATATCTCCCAATTGATACGATATTCCCAGGCTTGTATTTCCTATCATGATTTCCTTGATAAAGGGTTGCTGCTCAGAAGGGAGCTATTAAACCAAGAGTTTCAAATTGTGAAGCTGAGATCATCCCTTCGTAAATTTTACGGACGCCATAACCAGTTTGGTATGTCCCAGCAGAACTGGTAACTGGTATATTTGCTGAATCAACTGTGGTGCAGGTACTGACGTAGTAGCGGGTACTCTCTGGTTAAACTTTTTCCTTGCTGAAGTTGCCGCCACTATTGGCAGATTGTTCTCTTCCTCGCTGACCGCCTGACTCCTAAAAGATTACCTGAATTTAGGTACATAATGTAAAGATTGAAATTTCATCTAATTTCTGAATACTCCAGAACTACAATTTCAACAAGAACCAAGATTAGATTTTCAATATACATAGAGATAATAAAGACATTCATAGTATGATTGATTATTGCTTGATTAATGTCCAGTAGCAAATATATCATATGTGTAAATATAATATGACGCATATTACTGATGCAAAGTTTGATTGTTAATAATCAGTACTAACAGTTATTCTATATCATGTTACAATTCATATTATTAGCATGCCTATCAAAAAATGGTAAAATATTCTCGACTGAATTAGAAAGAAGAAAACAATGAATACATGATAAAAATTACAATACAGCAATGAATAAATTAATTAGGATGTGACTGGTCTATTATTTAACAGCAAAATAGTAATAAGAAAAAAATAAGGTTGTGTATTGCCTACAACTCTGTACTTTACATTATAAAGAACGACACCTATATTTAATGATCCCTCTTTAAAATTGCTTGTGATATATATATGTAGTCGGCATTATGTTATTGCGTCACATTAAGTACCGATTGAACTCATGTACACCGGTAAAACTCGTTCATAGAAAAAGAATCAACAGAGATTAATGTATACACATGCATATAATGCATAACTAATGTTAATATTGTGGGCGTGTATCCGTGATGATTCTCATTCCACTTGATAATGGCCACAAATAACGAACTAATAATTTTGCCACGGCTTTGGTGCCCGTACGTGTTCAAAAGAGCCTCAAATCTAGAATTAATGTCGCCAATTAGCAGCAAACTTTGAAATAGAAAAAAAAATCAATTTAACCACGTGGTCGCCATGTGCTTTTGCAGATCAGTAATGTACTACATGTATCTTTGTTTTGCAAAAAATAACATAAATTGTTTGGCTACTTTTACTGCCTACGTGTTGAAAAGAGCCTAAAATCTAAACCAAACTGTCGCCAAGTTAAGAAGCTTAACAAAGTTAAACTTTGAAAGTTGAAAGAGAAAAAGATTAATTTGATTTCAACCATGTGGTCGCCATGTGCCTATGTAACTCGTTACGTACAAGTGATTAAAAAATTAGCTATTTCAACAAAGAATCAAAATGGCGAAATGGCATTTCAAAGCAAACAAGCAACTTGAAAGATAAGAATATAAAAAAAAACACAACAGACAGCACAATGGTGGGATGTACAAATACCGAGCCACGAAAATAGGGTATTACATAAAAATGAACTAAACAGTATAGTTCAAAGTATAAGAAAACAAATAAAAATACAATATCACATAAATCACATGTATTGTGTTTCAATTCAATGAATTATATTTATTACAAGATTTTTTAGGTTAAAATGTAAATACTCGGTTACAAGATTTGCAGTTTATTATCATAGAACTACTACTGTCGAAAATAAAATAAAATATCTCACTCTTCAATTAAGCACCTCTTCTACACCACTGAGGGTTGATATTTGAAGATAAAGTTCTGTAAAAATCTAACAGATTCAGGAAAAGGCAACGAATAACAATGCTATCATTTACTGGTACAACCTTGTAACGTTAACACACTTAAGACACTAGTACTGATATTCAAGTTTCAAATGAACAATATAAATAGAGTTTCGTTTAGAACAAAAGTTATCATAATCATAAAGCATAAACATCAATCGAATGTTTATAAATGGTATATGCTTTCAAAGCTGTAATCTTCAATTTAAATTGTATGTAAGGAATAATTCGTAGTTGAAAAATAAAAAAAAAAAAAAACAGGACACAATGATTCAAAAGAATATACCCATTTTTATATGAATATTAACAGCTGACAAATAACAAATTCCAGCAGATACATAGAGGTAAATCGACGAATAATTTATAATAATAAAGTGAGAACTACCAATGAAAATTCACTTATAATTAATTTAAAAAAATAAAGACACTGACAATTTAAAACGAATTCTTCAGGCGTAAAAAAAATAAATGAGTAAGATATAGAAACAAAACAAAATTAGCCAATTAAAGATAATATATAACCAACGTCGTCCAGTGGATAAACAGTTTATCAAGGGATTACGTTTTAGCCTTTGCTTAATTATTATTGCTCAAAACGTATACGTTGGTTAAATATCATAATCTATCTACTGTATAGATTTAGCCAACCAAAATCAACCGGCTAACTTTTTATCCATTGGATAAATACAATAATGGCTGCGAGGTTAATTGACACGAAAAGCAAAGTGTTTATCGCCATTTAGATTTAGAGTATGATGACATGGAGTTTATAGATAGGTCTATACATAACAAATACCATTGAGCCAGACTTATGCAGACCAACATGATAAAGGTCGTATGCTATACCTGCAAAAATCCAAATTCAGTTTGCTTTGCGGTATTCTGCAACTAATAGTCCAATGAAAGTTGTTGGTGATACAGTGGGATACATATATCTGGTGTGTCCAGGACAGTCAGTGATGTTTTCAGTCCTCTTTTTCTCATTGCTAGCAATTACATAAAACGGCCTTCTACTGGCGAGGAGAAATATAGAATCAAAGAGGGGTTTTCAAGGTAGCACATTTTGCTGATGTTATTGGAGCAATTGATGGCACGCATAGAAAAATCCAGTTAACAACCGGTGGAAATGAATATGCTTATGTCAATAGAAAAGGGGTCAATTTCATCAATGTTCAAACTATTTGTGATAATACAGGTAATTAGTGTTTTTTTTAATACAATTGATAGTTGGTTGGTCTCTATATATATGAGTATAAATATTCATACATTAAAGTTTATGTAAGTGTTTATTCCTTGCAGATTCCTTGCAGAAGCCATTTGTTTACTTTTATTATTTCATCTTGACTTATTTATGGAAGTCTGGGAATTGTTCGACAGCACAGTTGTATAGACTAGTTTGCTTGATATAACAGGCATTTCAATCTTAAGTAACTCCTCCCATACATTGTCTAGAGCAAATCAGAAATTCAGATTATTAGCAGTTGTATTTTTTGATATGGATTTTATGCACATGTTTATTTTAATGTAATAACTGTATTTGCATTTATTGATAATGGCTTCGAAAAACGGAAATCCACTACCGTTGTCGATTCAAAACATGCAATGAAATAATAACACAGAAGACACGTGGAGCAGGATCTGCTTACCCTTGCGGAGCACCTGAGATCACCCTCAGTTTTTGGCGGGGTTCGTGTTGCTTAGTCTTTAGTTTTCTATGTTGTGTCTTGTGTACTATTATTTGTCTGTTTGTCTTTTTCTTTTTAAGCCATGGCATTGTCAGTTTATTTTCAATCTATGAGTTTGACTGTCCCTCTGGTATAGTTTGCCCCTCTTTGATAACATATTAAAGACCACTATACGTAAACTATCGGCAAACGTAAAACCGGTGACCGAAACTGTTAAAAGTCGTGGTAAAATTCCTAAAATGTGGTGGACCTTCAGAAGAATGCTGTCGGAAATCATTTATCATGTAATTAAAGTCACAAAACGTCTGCTCTAATTGAAACACTGGGAAATAGTGATTCTATGAAAGTGTCTGCTGGCATGTTCCCGCACATGCAAACAGTTTCTCAAACCTAGCGACAAAATATCAAAGAAGGCAAGTACATTTATTTAGTTTCTCTGTTAATTCCTGCACATGAAAAATGGTCCTTTTTCATCTTAAACTCTAAGATCGTCACCTGCAACGTGATTTATCAATACATGATTACATTGAGGCATTTAACATTTTCAAAAACATTGTTTGTGGATTTGAAGATCGTCGTGTAGAACCCGACATGTTTTACAAGATACCATAGAAATGGCGACTAAATCTAAAGTGAACATGTTCTATGAATACAATAAAGCGTTTGCAAAGAAAGTTGAAGCAATCAAATTAATTAATGAATTGGCCATTGACTTGTCGATTACAGATGAGAAATTCTATTCTTCAGTTTGCTTAGGGAGAGCTATAAATACATGTGGCGTGTTTTTCCATAGTACTGAAAGGTGTTACTAATCCGAAACGTCACAGGTCAAAAGCTACCACTCTCCACAAAAGCGCATTCTTACAACACGCTATTCTAAGCCACAAGCAAGTGTCGATATTGACCTATACGGAAGACCCAAGCTATTTCACAAAGGGAACGTAATTTTCAATTATTATCTCACTATTAATTGCTATAGTGGATCCTCATGTCGCTATGTTCATGTTGACATTAATACAAAATCGTCATCTCAAAGCAAAACCTTCGACAATTGTATAAAAAACTACTAAACAAGCTTATAAATGACTAGATAACGATAATATGTGTATGTATGCCACGACACCAATTAATGTAGATAAATTAGCTTGGGGAGCAACAAATACATTCAGATAGATATTTCGTTTATTCATTAATTAGCGAGTTACGTAGCGATTTTTTTTCTGACGTTTCATCTTTGCCCTTAAAAGTTTTAGAATGTAAAAACCTGCTTTCTACTAGAAAATGTTCAGATGATGTTTCAGATATTAGTTAAAACAGAGTTTGACAACAATGTTGTTATAGGCCCATTTACGAAAGTACCTTTTGGTATATATAGGGTTAGTCCTGTCGGCATTGTTGAAGGTAATTATTCTAAAAAGAAAAGACTGATACTTGATGTATCTGAACTTTACAATCATGAGGAACATAGTAGTGTCAACGACCTCATCGACACAGAGAATTGTTCGCTTTCGTATATTAGAATTGATGTTACCATTACAATCATCAAAGAATACGTTTGTTTCCTCTGGGTGTTGTAAATTACCGTATCTAATGCACTTAAATTAATTCCTTTTCATCCGAGTTTATGTCATTTATATGGATTTAAATGGAAAAAATATGTATTATTTTTACACTAGATTAGCATTTGAATGTCGTTCAAGTCCTTAATTTTTTGACAATTTATCTATCGCCATGTGTTGGGTTTTACACAATACTTATGGTATTAAAAAAGTTCTGCATCTACCAGATGGATTTCTGCAATCGACAAACCTTAAGCAAACGCCGACACTACTTTGAAAATCTTAGTTTGCTTCACTTCAAATCCGCATTTCAACACATAAAACTTTATGACCAGTAACATGCATCGAATACTTGTTAGATTACCCGCACATAAAATATGCCCAATCAAGGAGTATCTACTTCTTTTCAACAATCGGCAAACATACACAAAACGTGATCTGTTAAGGTAGTTTGGGCATTTAAATTTTGCTTATGATTCATTATTCCAGAGAGGACTTTTATATCGTATCTGCGTAACATCACTCACTCTGTTAAAGAACTTCGTCATAAAGTCACTTTGAATTCTGGTTGTAGAAATGATTTATAATTGTGGTATAAGTTCTTAGAGCAGTTGAATTGATGATAATATAGTAAATATGTCTGATTTTGATTTATATACTGAAGCTACGTCAACCGTGGGATTTGGAGGTTATTTAAAAAATCGCTGGTTGCAAGCAATTATATGGGCAATGAGTGGTCAGGGAAGCGTATCATATTTTTACTTTGATAGTACGGCCACTGCCTTAACTATAAAGGAAGGAAGATAAATCATAGAAATTATGAAATTGATGAGACGTCTAACTTGGTGTTCCAGAAAAATTTAATTGTATTATTCACGCCACTCATGCAGCAGGAAAATGTAATACTATTGCAGATGCTCTTTCTCGATTTCAGATGGACCGTTTTCGTAAACTGTTTCACACAGCATCAATCGAGCCTTGTCACTGCCCACTCCACATAGAAATTCTGTGGAATTAGGTAGTATAATTAAAAATTTGTTGAGTAAAAACATAACATACAACAGATGTATACGCATCTGGATATAAGAGTTTTCTTAAGTTCCGTACCTACCAATTCGAGGGGGAAGAAATCATGGAAATTTAATGTCTAATATTTCTGAGTGTACTCATCTGTTTTGTATCATATTGCAAGTCAGTGTAAGGGTTGAAATATTCTACTATCAAGTTATATCTTGCTGGAATACGTCATTTAGCTATTGCAAGTTGTAGTGTCAATCCTTAAGTTGATAATATAGGTAAGCCGTTGCTACGATTATAAAATAATCTGAATGGTATCCAATATCACATGATTCAAACTTAAGGTGTTGGAAATCTGACTGTTACACTCGTTATATCGAAACATCTGAAGTTGACATTCTAAAATTAAGTATGTGTTTAGTAGTCCCAAAAAAGCGCTGGCTTAATATTAAGTCAATAAGTGGTATTGAAGACAACATTTCTACATTAATCTGAAATATTGAAAACACCCAAACTATCAGCAAACATGAAGTTTGTATTGCCAAACTCGGAAATAACTCACACCTTACGATTCAACAATGTCAACTGTCAAACAACTGACAAAATATGAGTCTGTTCCTTGTAATACTGAGGGGCAGTTTTCCTACAAACTTGTATTTTAGAAAAAAATGGATGATGCAGTCCTTGGACTTATATATCATTGCATGTTTTTCTTTTAAAGGTACAAATGTATGAGTTTATTTCCCTTATAAGTGTTGAGACTTTTCTGATAAAAGAGTGACAAAAACATTTGTGTGACGAACGGACGCACAGATTGACACACCTTTTTATAGCTATGCGATATAGGTTTTTATCA
The DNA here is from genome assembly GCF_021869535.1 of Mytilus californianus. NCBI lineage: Eukaryota > Metazoa > Mollusca > Bivalvia > Mytilida > Mytilidae > Mytilus > Mytilus californianus. The sequence goes on from NW_026262723.1 coordinate 854,219, forward strand.
TCGTTGAATGCCGTAAGTTAACCTATAATTGCTAACTTGTATAATGACTCGGTCTCTGGGAGAGAGCTGTTTGTTGAAATTATACGACATCTTCTTATTTTTATATTGAAAAAACGTAGACATCACATCTAAATTTTCTCTATCTACAGCATGCCATATTTTTACGCTCGTCATTGCAAGCAACATATTTTCGATTTCAACGTGTGGTCAATACGAACCACAAAATCAAACCTAGGAGAGTGGTCTAAATGATAGGCATTTTCATATGTAAAAAATATATTTGTAAATCATAATATATTCCAGATTTCAGTATATTTAATTTCCGTTAGATGATTCAAGGTCAAAACCTTTTTCTTAATCGTAGAGAACGTAAATATGAAAATAAGTTTTTTGTAACCAGCACCAGATATCATGTATTCTTATCAGGAGCGGATAAAGGATTTTGAAAAATGGAGACGACCCCAAGCAAGCCAATATTTGAAGTAATCCTTGTAAAAAGTAATGCATTATCAAATATATAACTCCATATAAGGGGCCCTGCAACCTTAATCCGCATCTGCTTATCAATTTCTCTAATGTTTAGTTCATTGAAGGCAACAAATCGACAAACGAACCAGAATAAAACGTTTAACTTCGCTGTGATGACAAGTAAATGATGAGAAGAACAATATAGTGTATTCAATACGGATTTACCATTTCATCACATATATAAATTATTTCAGACCTTTTGATACTTTGGATTGAGAAAGATACTGATGTTCTTTGGTTATTTTCATGTATATTTTAAATACATCACATGTCTTAAACGAATCTTTTGTTGTCGAATTACTCTTTAAAACTCTGTTACAAAAGCACCAAATTAATACAATTTCGTATTTCAACTTCGTAGGAAATACTTACCAAATAAATATAAGTAAATATCTAAAATAAATTCACCTCAGCAATTACCGCGCTGAAGTACGTCCATTATTCATTTTTCATTATTCAAAATTCAATAATGAATAATGAAATAGTTCACTATTCACTATTCGATATCAAGTGATGAATAATGAATAATGAAATAGTTTATGTTTCATTATTCAAGTTAAAGCGGTGAATAGTGAAATAAAAATAAAAAAATTGACTGTGACATTTTAGCTATATCCCGTATTTCTAAATAAGTCTTTTTGGTGTTATCTAACAAATATTCAAATTGATATCAGAAAAAATAAATAAAAACACTCTTTAAATTCTAATTTGATTTATTTATCTGGTTCCTAGTTTCGGAGGATAAACTAGTGGGTCTTCCTAACTATTTTTAACAGGAATTCCTTGGTTCAATGTATGGACGACCTGAATACCAAAACATATATTTATAAATTAAAATACTCTACGTGGTCTTTTTTTTATTTTCACTGGACCTTTGCTATTCTTCATCCACTAATTATAGATATAACAAGTCGATTGTTCACCAATGACCATTAGAGGGGTTACGGAGGACCTAAATGCCAAAATACGCGTGAAAATTAAGAAATAGCCAATTTTGAATAATGAAATGGATATTTTGAATAATGGAATGGACTGCTGCGACCCTTTAGCCCCTAATTATAGATATACCTTATACCTCATTCGAAAGCTTATTAAGAGAGGAACAAAAGGTATATAGTCAATATGTTCCGCAACGCATATAAGAGGAGTAACGAAGGACCTAAATATCGAAATACGCGTGAACATTAAGAAATAGCTTATTTTGAATAATGGAATGGACTGCTGCAACCCGTCAGCCCCTAATCAAGGAAAAATTTATACACCAAATTAAAGCTTATTGATAGAGGAATAAACTGAGTATAAACGATATGTGCCGCAATGACCATTAGAGGGGTTACGGAGGACCTAAATGCCAAAATACGCGTGAAAAATTAAGAAATAGCCAATTTTGAATAATGAAATGGATATTTTGAATAATGGAATGGACTGCTGCGACCCTTTAGCCCCTAATTATAGATATACCTTATACCTCATTCGAAAGCTTATTAAGAGAGGAACAAAAGGTATATAGTCAATATGTTCCGCAACGCATATTAGAGGAGTAACGAAGGACCTAAATATCGAAATACGCGTGAACATTAAGAAATAGCTTATTTTGAATAATGGAATGGACTGCTGCAACCCGTCAGCCCCTAATCAAGGAAAAATTTATACACCAAATTAAAGCTTATTGATAGAGGAATAAACTGAGTATAAACGATATGTGCCGCAATGACCATTAGAGGGGTTACGGAGGACCTAAATGCCAAAATACGCGTGAAAATTAAGAAATAGCCAATTTTGAATAATGAAATGGATATTTTGAATAATGGAATGGACTGCTGCGACCCTTTAGCCCCTAATTATAGATATACCTTATACCTCATTCGAAAGCTTATTAAGAGAGGAACAAAAGGTATATAGTCAATATGTTCCGCAACGCATATAAGAGGAGTAACGAAGGACCTAAATATCGAAATACGCGTGAACATTAAGAAATAGCTTATTTTGAATAATGGAATGGACTGCTGCAACCCGTCAGCCCCTAATCAAGGAAAAATTTATACACCAAATTAAAGCTTATTGATAGAGGAATAAACTGAGTATAAACGATATGTGCCGCAATGACCATTAGAGGGGTTACGGAGGACCTAAATGCCAAAATACGCGTGAAAAATTAAGAAATAGCCAATTTTGAATAATGAAATGGATATTTTGAATAATGGAATGGACTGCTGCGACCCTTTAGCCCCTAATTATAGATATACCTTATACCTCATTCGAAAGCTTATTAAGAGAGGAACAAAAGGTATATAGTCAATATGTTCCGCAACGCATATTAGAGGAGTAACGAAGGACCTAAATATCGAAATACGCGTGAACATTAAGAAATAGCTTATTTTGAATAATGGAATGGACTGCTGCAACCCGTCAGCCCCTAATCAAGGAAAAATTTATACACCAAATTAAAGCTTATTGATAGAGGAATAAACTGAGTATAAACGATATGTGCCGCAATGACCATTAGAGGGGTTACGGAGGACCTAAATGCCAAAATACGCGTGAAAATTAAGAAATAGCCAATTTTGAATAATGAAATGGATATTTTGAATAATGGAATGGACTGCTGCGACCCTTTAGCCCCTAATTATAGATATACCTTATACCTCATTCGAAAGCTTATTAAGAGAGGAACAAAAGGTATATAGTCAATATGTTCCGCAACGCATATAAGAGGAGTAACGAAGGACCTAAATATCGAAATACGCGTGAACATTAAGAAATAGCTTATTTTGAATAATGGAATGGACTGCTGCAACCCGTCAGCCCCTAATCAAGGAAAAATTTATACACCAAATTAAAGCTTATTGATAGAGGAATAAACTGAGTATAAACGATATGTGCCGCAATGACCATTAGAGGGGTTACGGAGGACCTAAATGCCAAAATACGCGTGAAAAATTAAGAAATAGCCAATTTTGAATAATGAAATGGATATTTTGAATAATGGAATGGACTGCTGCGACCCTTTAGCCCCTAATTATAGATATACCTTATACCTCATTCGAAAGCTTATTAAGAGAGGAACAAAAGGTATATAGTCAATATGTTCCGCAACGCATATTAGAGGAGTAACGAAGGACCTAAATATCGAAATACGCGTGAACATTAAGAAAAATAGCTTATTTTGAATAATGGAATGGACTGCTGCAACCCGTCAGCCCCTAATCAAGGAAAAATTTATACACCAAATTAAAGCTTATTGATAGAGGAATAAACTGAGTATAAACGATATGCGCCGCAATGACCATTAGAGGGGTTACGGAGGACCTAAATGCCAAAATACGCGTGAAAATTAAGAAATAGCCAATTTTGAATAATGAAATGGATATTTTGAATAATGGAATGGACTGCTGCGACCCTTTAGCCCCTAATTATAGATATACCTTATACCTCATTCGAAAGCTTATTAAGAGAGGAACAAAAGGTATATTGTCAATATGTTCCGCAACGCATATAAGAGGAGTAACGAAGGACCTAAATATCGAAATACGCGTGAACATTAAGAAATAGCTTATTTTGAATAATGGAATGGACTGCTGCAACCCGTCAGCCCCTAATCAAGGAAAAATTTATACACCAAATTAAAGCTTATTGATAGAGGAATAAACTGAGTATAAACGATATGTGCCGCAATGACCATTAGAGGGGTTACGGAGGACCTAAATGCCAAAATACGCGTGAAAATTAAGAAATAGCCAATTTTGAATAATGAAATGGATATTTTGAATAATGGAATGGACTGCTGCGACCCTTTAGCCCCTAATTATAGATATACCTTATACCTCATTCGAAAGCTTATTAAGAGAGGAACAAAAGGTATATAGTCAATATGTTCCGCAACGCATATTAGAGGAGTAACGAAGGACCTAAATATCGAAATACGCGTGAACATTAAGAAATAGCTTATTTTGAATAATGGAATGGACTGCTGCAACCCGTCAGCCCCTAATCAAGGAAAAATTTATACACCAAATTAAAGCTTATTGATAGAGGAATAAACTGAGTATAAACGATATGTGCCGCAATGACCATTAGAGGGGTTACGGAGGACCTAAATGCCAAAATACGCGTGAAAATTAAGAAATAGCCAATTTTGAATAATGAAATGGATATTTTGAATAATGGAATGGACTGCTGCGACCCTTAAGCCCCTAATTATAGATATACCTTATACCTCATTCGAAAGCCTATTAAGAGAGGAACAAAAGGTATATAGTCAATATGTTCCGCAACGCATATTAGAGGAGTAACGAAGGACCTAAATATCGAAATACGCGTGAACATTAAGAAATAGCTTATTTTGAATAATGGAATGGACTGCTGCAACCCGTCAGCCCCTAATCAAGGAAAAATGTATACACCAAATTAAAGCTTATTGATAGAGGAATAAACTGAGTATAAACGATATGTGCCGCAATGACCATTAGAGGGGTTACGGAGGACCTAAATGCCAAAATACGCGTGAAAATTAAGAAATAGCCAATTTTGAATAATGAAATGGATATTTTGAATAATGGAATGGACTGCTGCGACCCTTTAGCCCCTAATTATAGATATACCTTATACCTCATTCGAAAGCTTATTAAGAGAGGAACAAAAGGTATATAGTCAATATGTACGCAACGCATATAAGAGGAGTAACGAAGGACCTAAATATCGAAATACGCGTGAACATTAAGAAATAGCTTATTTTGAATAATGGAATGGACTGCTGCAACCCGTCAGCCCCTAATCAAGGAAAAATTTATACACCAAATTAAAGCTTATTGATAGAGGAATAAACTGAGTATAAACGATATGTGCCGCAATGACCATTAGAGGGGTTACGGAGGACCTAAATGCCAAAATACGTGTGAAAAATTAAGAAATAGCCAATTTTGAATAATGAAATGGATATTTTGAATAATGGAATGGACTGCTGCGACCCTTTAGCCCCTAATTATAGATATACCTTATACCTCATTCGAAAGCTTATTAAGAGAGGAACAAAAGGTATATAGTCAATATGTTCCGCAACGCATATTAGAGGAGTAACGAAGGACCTAAATATCGAAATACGCGTGAACATTAAGAAATAGCTTATTTTGAATAATGGAATGGACTGCTGCAACCCGTCAGCCCCTAATCAAGGAAAAATTTATACACCAAATTAAAGCTTATTGATAGAGGAATAAACTGAGTATAAACGATATGTGCCGCAATGACCATTAGAGGGGTTACGGAGGACCTAAATGCCAAAATACGCGTGAACATTAAGAAATAACCAATTTTGAATAATGGAAAAACGATTTTGAATAATGGAATGAACTGCTGCGCTGCTGCGACCCTTAGGTTCGCGAATTTGTTTACTTATTACTAATTTATTATTCGTTACTTATTCTTTATTCCTAATTCCGTATTTCTTACCTATTCGTTACTGAATCATTATTCCTTATTCGTTACTTGTTTTTCCTTATAATCTTTTCATATGTTGCCCCCCTTTAATGCTTTCTTTTTTTTCCTTAACTCTGGTTTGAGGAGGTAAAAATAACCTGTAAGCGCGTATGTACCCGTTTCAGCGCTCGAATGATACCTTATTACTTGTTCGCTACTTATTCGTTCCTTATTCCTTTTGATACGCTACCCCTTTTTGATGCTTTCTTTTCTAGTCTTTGGTGTTAGCTATGGGTTCGGTGAGTTGATATTTCCTGTTAAAGCGGATGTCTCCGTCTTTGCGCTTGACTGATACCCTGTTACTTATTCGCTACTTATTTGTTCCTTATTCGATTTTTATACGTTGCATCTTGTTAATGCTTTATTTCCTTTTCTTTTCTTGGTTTTTGTTCTTGGTTCGTAGAGGTGAAATTGCCCTATTAGCGCGTATGTATCTGTTTTTGCGCTCGACTGATACCATGTTGCTTATTCGCTACTTATTTGTTCCTTATTCGATTTTTATACGTTGCATCTTGTTAATGCTTTATTTCCTTTTCTTTTCTTGGTTTTTGTTCTTGGTTCGTAGAGGTGAAATTGCCCTATTAGCGCGTATGTATGTGTTTTTGCGCTCGACTGATACCATGTTGCTTATTATACATTGCCCCCTTTTAATGATTTCGTCTTATTTCTTTTCATGTCTTTGGTGTTGATATAAAAAATAAGATGTGGTATGATTGCCAATGAGACAAATCTTCACAAGAGACCAAATGACACAGAAATTAACTATAGGTTACAATACGGCCTTCAACAATGAGCAAAGCCCATACTGCATAGTCAGCTATAAAAGGCCCCGAAATAACAAATGTAAAACAATTCAAACGAGAAAACTAACGGCCTAATTTATGTACAAAAAATGAACGAAATGCTAATGAGAAAACTATCCTTCAAAGTTCAAACGAAGTGGATGTAAGCAATCATAGTCAACTGTACGGCCTACAACAATGAGGGGGAAAACATACCTTGTAGTCGGCTATAAAAGGCCACGACATGCAAAAATGTGAAACAATTCAATTGAGAAAACTAACGGCCTATTTTATAACAAAACAGTTTACAATAAAACAAATATGACAGACATGAACAAACGACAACAACTGAAATAAAAAAAACCCTGACTTTGGACAAGTACATAAAGAATATGACTGGTTAAAACATGTTTGTAAGCGCTCAATCTCCCCTAACCTGGGTAAGTGGTGTTACATCACAACATAAAGCATCGAAATAAGAGTACTCGCAGTTACTCAAACCCAATTACCAGTAAAAGATAAATTATGTTATCCCAGACTTATATATCAATCTTTACACATCCAACATATTTAATGTGAAGACGTCATAAACAGTCTTAGAAATGCATTACCCTGTGCAATGCCCAAATATATGTTAACAGTATCGACAGGATGTAGGAATATATATAGCAATATATATTTAGTTTTCATGGTTCAATTTTATCAAAAACAAACTCAATGTTAATACCAATAAAAACAATCTTTAAAGATTTTTCTACTGTGGTAAATTTATAACCTTTAATGATAAGTTTATATATAGGATCAATTAGTTTACATTGATCGTATTTAAATTTACGGGCTTTATAATCAACATTGTCGTAAACATTAGGATGTGGTATTCCATTTTTAATAAGAACTCTTCAGATACAGCCAAACTTCTAAACTAAATATTGAATTTGGATGGTTTTAATTGATTTTTGATAACGAAATCCCTGACTTAATAATCTATCAGTTAAACATGAATTACGTTCATTGAAATCTAAAACATGACTACAGACATGGGCAAAGAGAACATATTGTTGAAAATACACACCGTAAGTAGGGGCGAAAGGAACGCCACCATTCTATAGGCGAAAATTAACAATAAATCGTCTCTTTTGTCGTAAATTTTTGTATAGAGTTTCCGTGTGCAACTTTTACGGGAATCATTTTCACTGTCGTATGCGAGTATGTCTATTGTAGAAAAAAAAAGATGATGGAAAAAACTGCGTTTGTTTACTTTTTGAAAATAAAAAATAATTGATTTGAAAGTATGCTTTAACACAATTTCATTAGAATATAACTTTGTAATGTATAAAAACAGGATTGAAGTCCAAAAAAGTGTAACTAAAGCAGCTGAATCCATAATATTGATTACTGAATGCGATTCATTTTAACTATAAGTGCGATCATTTCTGATGTGGATTTTTTGGAGGTGCGATGAATTTTCATTGTTGTTTTATATGATAATTCGACATGCAACCACTGAAAATAGTCTTTTAATGACTTTAATATTGATGATATTTACAATTTGAAATGCAAGCTATGCAGATGCTTACTTAAATATACACGGGTATAACCAACGTATGGTTGATTCCGGACGTTGTGCGTTGTATACCGTTCGTCAATTTTTTTTTCAGTACGTTTGTTGCGTGTTTTCGTCAAAGGTCTGTACCGTTCGTTAGTAAAACATCGAGAACAGAATTAGCTGTTTCTATTGAAATACCTATCTTTATTTTTTGTTCGCAAGCATTTGAAACTACTAAAACTATTTAACATTTCTAACATTTCATATTGAAGATTAAAACAACCTGAATTTTGTATTTGTTTGACGTGAAACAGACTTACTGGAGCTAGAGAAGCCCACTCATCGGCAGCGCCTGATTGCAATCCAGTTTTTTTTTAAATCCAGTATTTTGATCTTGAGTTCAAAGGTCAAGCTCATACGAAGGTCAGGGTAATATGCGTCACATCGCCTTAAGATGATACACGTTCATATCATGCATATTCAAATATTTTTTGATGAGTTTGCTATTAGTGTGTCGTGGATCCGGAAATATACTGGAATAGAACATCAATGACTATGACGTTTTTTTAAAGCTTTGTAAGCTTTGAAAATTTGTCACACCGTTTCATACATATTTCCTCCATATTGATAGGCTTTTGCACAACGAACAGTACAAGAATGTACAACGAACGGTTCTAAAGAAAGCAAACAAACTACAAAGAGAATAAATCGTACAGTGCCAAAATTCTGAGGTCAGTTTTTCAAATAAATGTCTGCAAATAGAATAAAACAACGGGTTTCTCATTCGCATTATGTATTTTAATCAACAACAAATCACAAAATACACGGTCGCATTTAGTGTAAGAGCCAACCAACTATGCTATATTTGTAGTTTAATCAAGTTTGAGTTACACAGAGTTTTTGTTTTTATCAATATATAATGCTGTCAGGGGCAGTAAACTTTGATTTCATAAACATCGAATACTTAACTGAACAGTACGTCAATTAGTCTTTGGTGAAAATATTAGGACGGTTTATCTACCAATAATCAACTGTACGGCGGTTATACCCCGAACAATTTAAACATGTAATAATAAACTGTATTCAATATATCCTTGTATTCTTACAATTACGTATTTGCTTATTTGTAACAACGATTTATAAGAAATTCAAACATAAATTAACGTGACTCAACTGTTGCTCGAACTTTCTTTACTGTATAAGATGTATACACAATGGCATGAGAAATATCAATTATTCAGTCATCCAAGCGTCAAATGCAAAGCAATTGTTTGTGCAAGATGAAAACGTTACCACTCATTCAATCGTGAAATGAAGATCGTCTTTTGAATGCTCTTTGTTATCTAAGATGCATCCATTAGAGCTATTTTCCTAATTCTTGTAGATTAACGGTTTGGTTGGCATGCTTGCTTTGTTTTTATAAATGTTTGCTCAAATTAATTTCAATGCCTAAGCAAACATTTATACAAACAAAGCAAGCAAGCCAACCGCACCTTTAAACTACAAGCATTAGGAAAATAGCTCTAATGACGTTTTATTTGTATGTGATGTAGATTTAGACCGAAACCGAAAACTTTGCTTTTTCGGTGACGTGGATTGCCTTAACTGTCCAAGATATATGTATTCAATGATGGCGTGTCATATGAAAGGATAAATTTTATCCTACATATAGATCTGAATCTGGAAAAATTATTACAGAAAATAGAATGGACAATATTAGCAATAAATGCTATTTTTTTGGAATTTATTGATATATTACCCCAGACTTTCACTCACAAAGTATGCATATATAATCAATCCTTCTGACTTCACAATTTTTGCTAGAAAGTCGGCTGAATTAAGACTTTATATGATGAAAATTAATTAATTACCATCTGTGAAAATGCATCGCATGTACAATAGAAATGAATCGCCCCTACAGTGAAAATGAAGTCTAGTATCATTATTCGACAGTTAACATGAATCGCATAACGAAAACAGAATAGTGGAATTTAATTCAATATCAACATGCTGAATAACAAAACCTGTTTTAGGTTATACAACATGAATAATTATGTTAAAAGGTACATTTTTCAGCAAATGAACCTTAACTGCTGCGTTTCAATCTCTTGCACGCTCTGTTCGTTAACTATTCTTAATATTTATCTATTTGTGTATCAATTTTACACCTGGATGGCTGTAGGCGCGATGAAAACCCGTCCGCATCTCATACCTATATTGTGAATTTATAAAAACAGTACACATGATGTATTATTTCTTATTTCATTCAAAAATCATCTGTTTATTTATCATTCTATATTAGAAATTCATAACGGATACAGCAAAAATGGTATTTCAGGATTCGCACATTATATACACTGATTTTTGCTTTTTAAGTGTCTATCTATTCTTTTTTTTTTTTTTTTTTTATAGTTTTCAAGATAGTAGGCAAAGACGTAAAATATTGGTAAAAATCGACAGTAACTTCTACAAAAACTTATTTGTGGTACTTGACTTGCTGATCATTTTTGCTTTCTTATGTTTTTATCTATCTGATTACAGTTTTTCAAATTGATAAAAAAAAACGTCATTAGAGCACAATAACTCGAGAGTCGTCTGACGATTTCGACTATGTGCTTTGATCGTTTTTGGAATATTAGCCAAAAGTTTTGAAATAATAGATAATAAGTAGATCTCATCATTTTGAACATTTCAACCTCTTTCTATTTGTCTATTTTTCTCTATTGCCTCAATTAGTAGCAGTTTTCAAGATAATAGACAAAACCTGCATTTTATTCCTTAGTCCATTCCATTATTCAAAATGAGCTATTTCTTAATGTTCACGCGTATTTCGATATTTAGGTCCTTCGTTACTCCTCTAATATGCGTTGCGGAACATATTGACTATATAAATTTTGTTTCTCTCTTAATAAGCTTTCGAATGAGCTATAAGGTATATCTATATTTAGGGGCTAAAGGGTTGCAGCAGTCCATTCCATTATTCAAAATATCCATTTCATTATTCAAAATTGGCTATTTCTTAATTTTCACGCGTATTTTGGCATTTAGGTCCTCCGTAACCCCTCTAATGGTCATTGCGGCACATATCGTTTATACTCAGTTTATTCCTCTATCAATAAGCTTTAATTTGGTGTATACATTTTTCCTTGATTAGGGGCTGACGGGTTGCAGCAGTCCATTCCATTATTCAAAATAAGCTATAATTTCTTAATGTTCACGCGTATTTCGATATTTAGGTCCTTCGTTACTCCTCTAATATGCGTTGGGGAACATATTGACTATATAAATTTTGTTTCTCTCTTAATAAGCTTTCAAATGAGCTATAAGGTATATCTATAATTAGGGGCTAAAGGGTTGCAGCAGTCCATTCCATTATTCAAAATATCCATTTCATTATTCAAAATTGGCTATTTCTTAATTTTCACGCGTATTTTGGCATTTAGGTCCTCCGTAACCCCTCTAATGGTCATTGCGGCACATATCGTTTATACTCAGTTTATTCCTCTATCAATAAGCTTTAATTTGGTGTATACATTTTTCCTTGATTAGTGGCTGACGGGTTGCAGCAGTCCATTCCATTATTCAAAATAAGCTATTTTTTAATGTTCACGCGTATTTCGATATTTAGGTCCTTCGTTACTCCTCTAATATGCGTTGCGGAACATATTGACTATATAAATTTTGTTTCTCTCTTAATAAGCTTTCGAATGAGCTATAAGGTATATCTATAATTAGGGGCTAAAGGGTTGCAGCAGTCCATTCCATTATTCAAAATATCCATTTCATTATTCAAAATTGGCTATTTCTTAATTTTCACGCGCATTTTGGCATTTAGGTCCTCCGTAACCCCTCTAATGGTCATTGCGGCACATATCGTTTATACTCAGTCTATTCCTCTATCAATAAGCTTTAATTTGGTGTATACATTTTTCCTTGATTAGGGGCTGACGGGTTGCAGCAGTCCATTCCATTATTCAAAATAAGCTATAATTTCTTAATGTTCACGCGTATTTCGATATTTAGGTCCTTCGTTACTCCTATAATATGCGTTGCGGAACATATTGACTATATAAATTTTGTTTCTCTCTTAATAAGCTTTCGAATGAGCTATAAGGTATATCTATAATTAGGGGCTAAAGGGTTGCAGCAGTCCATTCCATTATTCAAAATATCCATTTCATTATTCAAAATTGGCTATTTCTTAATTTTCACGCGCATTTTGGCATTTAGGTCCTCCGTAACCCCTCTAATGGTCATTGCGGCACATATCGTTTATACTCAGTTTATTCCTCTATCAATAAGCTTTAATTTGGTGTATACATTTTTCCTTGATTAGTGGCTGACGGGTTGCAGCAGTCCATTCCATTATTCAAAATAAGCTATTTCTTAATGTTCACGCGTATTTCGATATTTAGGTCCCTCGTTACTCCTCTAATATGCGTTGCGGAACATATTGACTATATAAATTTTGTTTCTCTCTTAATAAGCTTTCGAATGAGCTATAAGGTATATCTATAATTAGGGGCTAAAGGGTTGCAGCAGTCCATTCCATTATTCAAAATATCCATTTCATTATTCAAAATTGGCTATTTCTTAATTTTCACGCGTATTTTGGCATTTAGGTCCTCCGTAACCCCTCTAATGGTCATTGCGGCACATATCGTTTATACTCAGTTTATTCCTCTATCAATAAGCTTTAATTTGGTGTATACATTTTTCCTTGATTAGTGGCTGACGGGTTGCAGCAGTCCATTCCATTATTCAAAATAAGCTATTTTTTAATGTTCACGCGTATTTCGATATTTAGGTCCCTCGTTACTCCTCTAATATGCGTTGCGGAACATATTGACTATATAAATTTTGTTTCTCTCTTAATAAGCTTTCGAATGAGCTATAAGGTATATCTATAATTAGGGGCTAAAGGGTTGCAGCAGTCCATTCCATTATTCAAAATATCCATTTCATTATTCAAAATTGGCTATTTCTTAATTTTCTCGCGTATTTTGGCATTTAGGTCCTCCGTAAACCCTCTAATGGTCATTGCGGCACATATCGTTTATACTCAGTCTATTCCTCTATCAATAAGCTTTAATTTGGTGTATACATTTTTCCTTGATTAGGGGCTGACGGGTTGCAGCAGTCCATTCCATTATTCAAAATAAGCTATAATTTCTTAATGTTCACGCGTATTTCGATATTTAGGTCCTTCGTTACTCCTATAATATGCGTTGCGGAACATATTGACTATATAAATTTTGTTTCTCTCTTAATAAGCTTTCGAATGAGCTATAAGGTATATCTATAATTAGGGGCTAAAGGGTTGCAGCAGTCCATTCCATTATTCAAAATATCCATTTCATTATTCAAAATTGGCTATTTCTTAATTTTCACGCGTATTTTGGCATTTAGGTCCTCCGTAACCCCTCTAATGGTCATTGCGGCACATATCGTTTATACTCAGTTTATTCCTCTATCAATAAGCTTTAATTTGGTGTATACATTTTTCCTTGATTAGTGGCTGACGGGTTGCAGCAGTCCATTCCATTATTCAAAATAAGCTATTTCTTAATGTTCACGCGTATTTCGATATTTAGGTCCCTCGTTACTCCTCTAATATGCGTTGCGGAACATATTGACTATATAAATTTTGTTTCTCTCTTAATAAGCTTTCGAATGAGCTATAAGGTATATCTATAATTAGGGGCTAAAGGGTTGCAGCAGTCCATTCCATTATTCAAAATATCCATTTCATTATTCAAAATTGGCTATTTCTTAATTTTCTCGCGTATTTTGGCATTTAGGTCCTCCGTAACCCCTCTAATGGTCATTGCGGCACATATCGTTTATACTCAGTCTATTCCTCTATCAATAAGCTTTAATTTGGTGTATACATTTTTCCTTGATTAGGGGCTGACGGGTTGCAGCAGTCCATTCCATTATTCAAAATAAGCTATAATTTCTTAATGTTCACGCGTATTTCGATATTTAGGTCCTTCGTTACTCCTATAATATGCGTTGCGGAACATATTGACTATATAAATTTTGTTTCTCTCTTAATAAGCTTTCGAATGAGCTATAAGGTATATCTATAATTAGGGGCTAAAGGGTTGCAGCAGTCCATTCCATTATTCAAAATATCCATTTCATTATTCAAAATTGGCTATTTCTTAATTTTCACGCGCATTTTGGCATTTAGGTCCTCCGTAACCCCTCTAATGGTCATTGCGGCACATATCGTTTATACTCAGTTTATTCCTCTATCAAAAAGCTTTAATTTGGTGTATACATTTTTCCTTGATTAGTGGCTGACGGGTTGCAGCAGTCCATTCCATTATTCAAAATAAGCTATTTCTTAATGTTCACGCGTATTTCGATATTTAGGTCCCTCGTTACTCCTCTAATATGCGTTGCGGAACATATTGACTATATAAATTTTGTTTCTCTCTTAATAAGCTTTCGAATGAGCTATAAGGTATATCTATAATTAGGGGCTAAAGGGTTGCAGCAGTCCATTCCATTATTCAAAATATCCATTTCATTATTCAAAATTGGCTATTTCTTAATTTTCACGCGTATTTTGGCATTTAGGTCCTCCGTAACCCCTCTAATGGTCATTGCGGCACATATCGTTTATACTCAGTTTATTCCTCTATCAATAAGCTTTAATTTGGTGTATACATTTTTCCTTGATTAGTGGCTGACGGGTTGCAGCAGTCCATTCCATTATTCAAAATAAGCTATTTTTTAATGTTCACGCGTATTTCGATATTTAGGTCCCTCGTTACTCCTCTAATATGCGTTGCGGAACATATTGACTATATAAATTTTGTTTCTCTCTTAATAAGCTTTCGAATGAGCTATAAGGTATATCTATAATTAGGGGCTAAAGGGTTGCAGCAGTCCATTCCATTATTCAAAATATCCATTTCATTATTCAAAATTGGCTATTTCTTAATTTTCTCGCGTATTTTGGCATTTAGGTCCTCCGTAAACCCTCTAATGGTCATTGCGGCACATATCGTTTATACTCAGTCTATTCCTCTATCAATAAGCTTTAATTTGGTGTATACATTTTTCCTTGATTAGGGGCTGACGGGTTGCAGCAGTCCATTCCATTATTCAAAATAAGCTATAATTTCTTAATGTTCACGCGTATTTCGATATTTAGGTCCTTCGTTACTCCTATAATATGCGTTGCGGAACATATTGACTATATAAATTTTGTTTCTCTCTTAATAAGCTTTCGAATGAGCTATAAGGTATATCTATAATTAGGGGCTAAAGGGTTGCAGCAGTCCATTCCATTATTCAAAATATCCATTTCATTATTCAAAATTGGCTATTTCTTAATTTTCACGCGTATTTTGGCATTTAGGTCCTCCGTAACCCCTCTAATGGTCATTGCGGCACATATCGTTTATACTCAGTTTATTCCTCTATCAATAAGCTTTAATTTGGTGTATACATTTTTCCTTGATTAGTGGCTGACGGGTTGCAGCAGTCCATTCCATTATTCAAAATAAGCTATTTCTTAATGTTCACGCGTATTTCGATATTTAGGTCCCTCGTTACTCCTCTAATATGCGTTGCGGAACATATTGACTATATAAATTTTGTTTCTCTCTTAATAAGCTTTCGAATGAGCTATAAGGTATATCTATAATTAGGGGCTAAAGGGTTGCAGCAGTCCATTCCATTATTCAAAATATCCATTTCATTATTCAAAATTGGCTATTTCTTAATTTTCTCGCGTATTTTGGCATTTAGGTCCTCCGTAACCCCTCTAATGGTCATTGCGGCACATATCGTTTATACTCAGTCTATTCCTCTATCAATAAGCTTTAATTTGGTGTATACATTTTTCCTTGATTAGGGGCTGACGGGTTGCAGCAGTCCATTCCATTATTCAAAATAAGCTATAATTTCTTAATGTTCACGCGTATTTCGATATTTAGGTCCTTCGTTACTCCTATAATATGCGTTGCGGAACATATTGACTATATAAATTTTGTTTCTCTCTTAATAAGCTTTCGAATGAGCTATAAGGTATATCTATAATTAGGGGCTAAAGGGTTGCAGCAGTCCATTCCATTATTCAAAATATCCATTTCATTATTCAAAATTGGCTATTTCTTAATTTTCACGCGCATTTTGGCATTTAGGTCCTCCGTAACCCCTCTAATGGTCATTGCGGCACATATCGTTTATACTCAGTTTATTCCTCTATCAATAAGCTTTAATTTGGTGTATACATTTTTCCTTGATTAGTGGCTGACGGGTTGCAGCAGTCCATTCCATTATTCAAAATAAGCTATTTCTTAATGTTCACGCGTATTTCGATATTTAGGTCCCTCGTTACTCCTCTAATATGCGTTGCGGAACATATTGACTATATAAATTTTGTTTCTCTCTTAATAAGCTTTCGAATGAGCTATAAGGTATATCTATAATTAGGGGCTAAAGGGTTGCAGCAGTCCATTCCATTATTCAAAATATCCATTTCATTATTCAAAATTGGCTATTTCTTAATTTTCACGCGTATTTTGGCATTTAGGTCCTCCGTAACCCCTCTAATGGTCATTGCTGAACAATCGACTTGTTATTCTTTAATTAGAGGATGAAGAATAGCAAAGGTCCAGTGAAAATAAAAAAAAGACCACGTAGAGTATTTTAATTTATATATACATGTTTTGGTATTCAGGTCGTCCATACATTGAACCAAGGAATTTCTGTTAAAAATAGTTAGGAAAACCCACTAGTTTATCCTCCGAAACTAGGAACCAGATAAATAAATCAAATTAAAATTTAAAGAGTGTTTTTATTTATTTTTTCTAATACAATTTGAATACTTGTTAGATAACATCAAAAAGACTAATTTAGAAATACGGGATATAGCTATAGTGTCACACTCAATTTTTTAATTTTTATTTCAGTATTCACCGCTTCAACTTGAATAATGAAACATAAACTATTTCATTATTCAATATTCATCACTTAATATTGAATAGTGAATAGTGAACTATTTCATTATTCATTATTGAATTTTGAATAATGAAAAATGAATAATGGACGTACTTCAGCGTGGTTATTGTCTGTTTAATAGTATTGAAATAATCAATTATAAATAATGCACTAAAACATATAACAGATAACACGGTTTAATTTAAATTCATTTTGACCAGTGCACCATTCTTACGATAAAAGCGAGAATCTAATGTCTTTTTGCAATGTTTTCACTTAAATTCAGTATGAGCACAGCGTTGCAGGAACATATTTAAACACAATACAAGATGCATTTTGTTGAAATCGGTACATGACAAAATATTGTATTGGGGCAAGACTACGCTGGTTCATTTTACGTGAGTAAACCAAGCGAACATTATTTTAAGATTTAAAAATCCATAATTCTGAACGTGAAGTGACACCAAAAATACTGCATTATGACGTCATGTAATTACATTTTTAACATATTTTATTTGCTGAATTAAAGAAAAATGAATTAGACACAAGTAAATCATACTAATGAAGTCTCAATAACACAATATAAAATTACAATAATAGTATAATATAATGGACATGCATGTAAAGCAAACAGTTTATAGAATATATTACTAGCTATCATAGGTAAAACAAGAAGAGAGAGAAAACAAAATAGAAAAAGTAAGTTTGAAAAGTCATATAATTATGTGATGATGACGTGAAGGTTGATGATGATGATGATGTTTCGTGTCAGTATCACTATCGCTTTATGAAGGCAAAAGAAATCTGTTTGATCTTTTGATGAATTCTGAACATGTTTGAAAATTTGAATATTTTGTTTGTTCGAAAGTTCCAAGTGTCCGTAAATTGATAGTTTTGTATCAAAAACAAAGTTTTCGAAATGCCAGTTAAGATTATTGAATACGGTTTTTCTACATGAAGTGTATTTTGGACATACGAAGAAGTAATGATGAATATCCTCAATATCTGACCCACATTGACAAGAAGGATCATTTATAATATTACCTCGAAAAAAGTCATAGTTTAAGAATGAAGCGGAGCATCGCAATTGCGTTAGGATAATATTCAATCTCCTAGGGCCGTAGAAATAAAACGTTTCGATTTTACTTAGTAGACTATCGTTTTTCAGTTATTTTTTAAATTTAGAAATATAGTCGACATTGCGAATTTTTGGATCAAGTTTAATCAATTCACGTATTGTAGAGGGAATAAAAGATTCAGTAGTAAGGGATAGTCTGCAAAATCGAACAACAATATCATGATCATTTCGTAACGGATAGTTGGTTGTACTTTGTACACATGGAGGTACAAGATTACATACGTACTCTGGTGCATTTTTCTATTCATATTATAAAACATCTGTAATTTTTTTCTCCTTCTTCTTACAAAAAGAGATTCCCAGTCAACCTCAGAATATAAAGGTTTCAGTTTTAGTGAATATTGGTAGACCGGTTACTAATCTAGCGGCCCCTAATTGAAAATTTTGTAGTTTATGTGAGTAGCATATTCCACAATTATCCTACACTGCCGTGGCATATTCAAAAATGGGTCGAATAAAAACTTAGTATAGTTTTTCTAAGTTGTATCGAGATAATCGGTATTTAAGTTTACGTAAAACATTCAAGTGTTTCTTTACACTTGTAATCATACTTTCGATATGATTGTTCCAATTTGCGTCACTACTGAAATTAACTCCCAGGTGCTTATGAGATGTACTTAAAGGTATATTTTTACCATTTAAGGAAAAGCTAAGGTCTGGAGTCTCAATATTTGAAAAAAATCATAACTTCGGTTTTATCTGGGTTAAATGACATAAGCCAGTTAGAATATCAAAATATCCAGCTCTTTCAGGTCGCGATCAATAACAGATTTAATCTGTTTTCCGTCGTTACCAGAATAACTGAATGATGTGTCATCAGCAAATAGCCGACACGGTGATGTAAGCTTATCAGCAATATCAATAATATATAAGACGAAGAGAAGAGGGCCCATAACTTATCCCTGGGGAACACCAGCTGAAACATTATAAAAGGAAAAAATCAAATTCGGTAGTACACATTCACGAATGTGACCTACCGAATTAGACTATTTACCGGATTTGTGATAACATAAGCAACACGACGGGTGCCACATGTGGAGCAGGATCTGCTTACCCTTCCCAAGCACCTGAGATCACCCCCAGTGTTTGATGGGGTTCGTGTTGCTTAGTCTTTTGTTTTCTTTGTTGTGTCATCTGTACTATTATTTGTCTGTTTGTCTTTTTATTTTTGGCTATGGCGTTGTCACTTTGTTTTCGATCTATGAGTTTGACTGTCCCTCTGGTATCTTTCGTCCCTTTTTATTATAATCGGGTCTAGCAGAGTGCTTCTATGGTCCGTTACTCTAGTAAATAATTCTATAACGTTGGTTAGATTGAACAAATTTAATGTGTCAACCAGTTTGTTATTATGCGTAGTAAGTGAGTCAGAGTTTAAATCGGCCGTAAAAACCATCCTATCATTGACCTGCAAACCCATCCAGATTGAATGATTTAATCGTGTCTAGTAGTTATTATCTGAATTAGGCGATCGATACGTGTGACACAATAAGAAGCTTTGACCTTTGACATGAATATTCACAAAAGGGATTCATCTTCTTTTGTTTCGAGTGCATTTATACGATTAAGTCCGATACCATCTTTAACATATATGAGTAAACCACCACCACCAAAGCTATTTCTATCTTTTCTAACTATAGCTGAGGAGAAGGAATCAGCAATGTTGGGATCTGGCCAGTAGTAAGTGTTTAAATGTGTACTGGCAGTCCACAAGGGTACCATCAGCCCAGTTTTAAGTGTTTCAATGTGTACTGCCAGTCCACAACGGTACAATCAGCCCAGTAGTAAGTGTTTCGATGTGTACTGACAGTTCACAAGGGTACCATCAGCCCAGTAGTAAGTGTGTCAATGTGTACTGTCAGTCCACAAGGGTACCATCTGCCCAGTAGTAAGTGTTTCTTCAACTTCTTTTCTTAAAAAAAAAAGAATTTAAACACAAACGAGTGTTCTAGAAAATTACAGCTGTTTCTTTTGAGTGTTGTACATGTAATTGATCACTTGATAATTAAAAAACATAAATGTCATTTGTATTAAGAATAGAAATATGTCTATATTCCGGTGAGTTTTGTGTTTAACATCTCTATTAGTATATTAATAATTAAGAAAACGGAAGACATAGTTTCACCCGCCAAAGGGCAGACGAATATCCATCTAGAAAGAAATAAAGGGTTGAAAAAATAAACTGACGCATGTATAATTTCTGAGAACCTGTTTATTGCTGAATGATTTGGTCTTTCCAGGTCTGTAATCTTATTAATATATTTTATATGCATACGCTATCTTTTATCATATTTTTTTTTTAGTTTTGTTCTTGTTATTGCTTTTATTTCATAGCAAAATGTCCAGCGTGAAATATTCCATAAGTATTTAAGCAGTGATCATTTATATTTTTGGGGTTTGTCTCAATATGCATTACTCGATTTTTTTTTTTTTTTTTTAACAACATAATTAAATATTTATTTCAAATATTGGCTTGTTACAATATCCTTCAGGAGTCCAAACTCCTCCTGATGTTCCCTGTTACAATCCACTAATCACTCAGGGTAGTGCTTAGTTGTAAAATACATATTACATTTGTACATCAAATATATATTAAATAATATCACTTAATATGACTATTCATATGTTTTCTAATAGTTGCTAAAATATTACTTTAAATTTTCAAACATACTCTTCTATTGAACTCATTGAGAAAAATTAAGAAAACATTGACATTTTTTGTCTTTTGATCAGATATGTAATAGGCTTTGTCAATTGAAAAGCCAACAATCGTTAAAAAATAGTTAAAGTCAAAATATTCTTCGTCAAAAGTTTTATATCCAAATACCACGTGTTTTAGTTTTATCTTAAAAGTTATTTTACTGTTCTTTAAAACTTCATTTATTTTATTCCAAAAAAGTTTTAAATACGGACACAGTATAAAGTAGTGATCATAATCCTCTTCTTGTGTACAAAAATTACAAGAACTATTGTTTACAATTTTCCACCTGCATAAAAATTTCTTTGTAGGTAGAATATGTTGTAGTAATTTCCATCTAAAAATTCTAAGTTTATTTTGTTTTAAATTTCTAAATGAAAATTTATATAAATTGATTTGATATAACACATCATCTATATCAAATATGCGCAGCCATTTTTTTGGTCCGATAGCTGGTTCAAATTTTTTATTTATCAGAGACTCATATAAAAGTTTATTTGTTAGTGATTCTAATTTTATAGGTAAACCTTCCAATATAAATTGGTTTCTTTTTATATTAACAATACTTTTTACAGAATTTTCCGATTTTAAAATTGCTCCCCAGTCTTTTGGTATTGATTTCTTTACTAAATTAATTTCAGCTATCCAGTTTGATTTATTTTTTAGTTTATTTAAAATTATGTCTTGAGAAATACAGCCTTTTTCATCTATGATATCATTTACATAAATAAGATCGCTTTTAATCCAATTTTTTAAAAATATAGCTTTATTTTCAAATTTAATAAATTTATTGTTCCATAATATTTGTTTTCTTATATCTGTAAATGTTTCTGGTTTTTTTGTTAGACCTCCACCAGTTAATTTCCAACATTTAATGATATCTTTATAAAAATCTGGGATGTGTTCAATGCTTTCGTCTGGCTTATCCCCACTGTTTGTTTGAAACTCTAACCAGTTTGACCCAAAATTATAAAAATAGTGCTGAGGTATAATTTTCCAACCTCCTTCACAATCATTTACTAGTCTTTTTACCCACATAGCTTTTAAAGCAGTGAAATAACTCCTTATATCTATCATATCCAATCCCTCCTTTTTATAGAGACCAATAATTGAATTTCTTTTTACTTTATCTGGTTTATTATCCCGAACAAATTTAAAACAACTTTTTTCTATTTCTTTTAAATATTTCTCTGGAACTATGCAGGTAGATCCCACAAAAGTAAAAATGGGCACAATTAGTGTTTTGATAATCAAAATTTTTCCAAAAATAGTAAGATTTCTTTTTTGCCAAGCACAAAATAATTTATTCATCTTTTCAATTTTATTTTCCCAATTTAGTTTTTCTAATTCCTCTCTACAATGCCCAAAGTATATACCAAGAGTTTTAACTGGTCCATTGCTCCAGTTGATTCCCTCAATGTTGTCTTTACATGATTTAAGCTTTCCTACCCATAACCCCTCTGTTTTATTTCTGTTTAATTTCAATCCTGAATAAGAACCAAAAATTTCAATTTCGTTCATAGCAACTTGAACATCATATTTAGAATAACAAAATAAAGTAGTATCATCTGCTAGTTGCGAAATTTTTATACTATGATTTTTGCAATCTAATTTGATTCTGATACCTTTAAAATCAGTATTGCTTCTTAATCTTGAAGCCATAATTTCATAAATAATAAAACAAATAATAATGCAGATAAAGGACATCCTTGTCGTATACCCCTGGTGTTTTTAAAGACATCAGATATCCAACCATTATTCATAACACATGTTTGAATATCACTATATAAAGTCTTAACCCATCTGATAAAAGATTCATTAAATCCAAGATGTTTTAAAACTGAAAACATAAAATTCCATTCTAGAGAGTCAAACACTTTAGAAAAATCAACAAAGACTATAGCCCCCTCAATTTTGTATAAATCAGTGAAATCAATAATATCTTGTATCTGTCGAAGATTAAAACCAATAAATCTATTCTTTACATATCCAATCTGGTC
The DNA here is from genome assembly GCF_021869535.1 of Mytilus californianus. Taxonomy (NCBI): domain Eukaryota; kingdom Metazoa; phylum Mollusca; class Bivalvia; order Mytilida; family Mytilidae; genus Mytilus; species Mytilus californianus. The sequence goes on from NW_026262723.1 coordinate 877,344, forward strand.
TTCTTAAATAAGTTTTGGTAAGATTTTTTTCAATCGTTGTGCTAGAGCGTATGATAGAAGTTTAATGTCAATATTTAAAAGAGAAATAGGACGGTAATTATTTAGTGACAATGGATCACCTTTTTTAAATAATAGCGTTAATACACTTGTACGCTGTGAGTATATATATGTTTGATCGTTATATCCAATATTAAGAATGTTTACTACTATGAACTTTAATTTATCCCCAAATTTTCTATAAAATTCAACTGTTAAACCGTCTAATCCAGGGGATTTATTAAGTTTCATTTTATAAATAGCATCTGAGCATTCTTCTACTGTAATATCCCCATCGCAGAGTGATTTATCATTTTTATCCATTTCTTTCTCGAGTTTTGTCTCAAATATATATTTATCGCTTGATGTTTTATCAGGGCTTTGCGTCGAGTATAACTTTTTATAGATTCTTTAATACTACATAGTATATCACTTTGGTGCGTTAAAATCTCATCATTTTCCCCTTTTAATTTATTGATTGACCTTTTTACCTGTCTCTGTTTTTCTAAACCTAAAAAGTATGAGTTATTTTTTTCCCCAAATTCAAACCATTTCTCTCGTGATCTTATTTGAGCCCCTTTAGCCTTTTGTTCGTAAATTTTGGCAATATTATTTTCAAGTTCTTCAATATCTTTATCTAAGTAATTATTCTCAGATTCTTGCTCATCTCTAATTTTCAATTTTATTTCTAAATTTTTCAAGAGTTCGTAAGTTTTCTCTTGTAAATTTTGCTTTAGATTTACAATAAGCTATAGTTGCCTCCCTTACCTTTATTTTAAATATATCCCATGCTAAACCAAGGTTTTTTAAATTACGATTACTCATAAAGCAGCTTTTCATTTCTTTATTAACTAATTGTATGTAGTCATTATCTTCTAATATAGAATTATTTATTTTCCAGTACCCCCTTCCCTTTTCTGATGCACCAGTTCTAAATTTCATAAAAACACTTTGATGATCCGTACAATCAATAACTGCAGGTTTAATTTTACAACATTCGACTAGTGGTATGAAGTCTGAACCTATCAGAATCATATCAATCCTACTTGCCTGAGATTTATCTTTTCTTCGCCAAGTATATTGTTGTTTATTTTTATTTGAATATCTCCAAATGTCTGCTAAGTTATTTATTTTTATTAAAGATTTTAAACTATTTACTGATTGAATATTTTTTACCTCTGAACGAGTATTTGTTCTGTCTATCGCTTTCATCGTATCATTGAAATCTCCCCCCATTATCGTAATTCCTATCCCTTGTTCTTTTAAAATATTATTTACTTTTTTGAAAAATTTATTTCTATTACTTTTACAATTAGGTGCATATATACACATTAGTGTAAACACGCTTTCATCAATTTCTACATTAAGAAGAACTAATCGTCCATCTACATCGGTATGTTTATTTATCAATTTATAATTCAGTGACTTTTTAATGAAAATAGCCACACCCCTACTAGAGGTCGTTCCGTGACTGCAAAATATATTAAATTCTGAATTATTTCTTATTTCTGTTTCTATGTTTTCATCAAAATGAGTTTCTTGTAAAAAACAAATAGAACTATTTTGACATTTAATCCATTCAATTACTCTGTCTCTTTTAGCTTTATTTTTAGTACCATTTACATTTAAACTACTTAAGTTTATTAAAAATTTAGATGCCAATTCAAAGTATAATTTCATATTTTTGTATTATTTCCTCACATAACTGTACATGCCTACAAACAGTACAATTAAAACACATGCTTATAACAATCATACAGAAATCGACAATGTATATCAATCTATTTCTACAAACATAAAAAGTACATTTCATCAGGCTACATATAAATACAGGTAACAAATAAAACACGCTACCTGTGAATACGGCATTTAATTTACTGGCCCGATTTGACCTTGTTATGTTAAAATCAATAGACAATAAAATTGACACTGAAATAATCAACATCCACGTGTGATTTGTTACAGCCTTACAATAACTATTCGAATGGATGTAATAGTTATACACCGAGGGATAGGTGTGTCTGGATAAGAAACCTCGTCGGCCGGAGGCCGGAGGGGTTTCTTATCCAGACACGCCGTAACCCGAGGTGTATAACTAACTTACACCCCATTCTAAACCCTATATTTGTTAAAATTGATTATTAAATGAAAAAAAAAAAAAAAAATGAAAAAAACGATAGCATATTTATTGATAATATCAAACCATTATTTATAAGTATTTTTTTTATTACATGAAACCCCACTAGTCCCCTTTCTTTGATTATCTTCGTTCAAACTTTGACAAGTGAGTATATTTTACAAATGTTAAAGTTGTTTTACATATTCCCGTTAAATCCATGTGCTAATATGGATCAGCAGGTCAAGGTTGACTGTTTCGTGTATTCTTCTTACTAACAAAAAATACATCATGCTCCTTGTATTCAGTTGTCAAGATGGACGGGTATAAGACAGACGACATTTTGTGGCAAGCGTTGGGTTTGGTAGGAGAGACTAAAGATGAAGACAATATTATAACCCAAAGTACTTACCTGTATCAGTTTAATAAAGGTTATCATAACTTTATTTTATATCTTTAATACGGTTTTATAGAACAAAAGCTCCTCCCCCCTCTTCTCGGGGAAAAAAAACCCCAATCATATTCAGACATACTAAGGGATAGGTGTGTCTGCATTAGAAACCCGACTACCAGACACGCTCAACACACAAAGATACAGATTTAATATTTAGGAACTCCCTTTTTGGGGGCAATCAAGGGCTGATCCAGCCAGGGGTTCCCAACTCAAGAGAAAAAAAAGGGGGGGGGGTCCAACCATTCAAATTGCATTGATCTTTTAAATAAAAGTCGGGTCTAACCCGCGGAACCTCCACCCCTTGATCGGCCACTGGGTAACCGAGGGGGAGGGGTCCGGGAGTTAGAATCCCCGTTTTTCAATGCTTTAGAAATTAGAATAGAGACATATGACTGGGATAAAAAAAAATATACCTTCAAGCAAAGGAGTATTTAAAGGATAATTTTGTATTCAAAATAGATGCTTAATTTTTTTTTCGCTATTGGAATTTCCTAAATTGTGTTTTTTTAATATCTTGAAACAATTTGTAGTGCACACTATTAGTAATTTTTTATGTTCATGCTATTTAAAATCAATTTCTATTGTTACGAATAACAATGGACTTTGTTTGCGGGATGTAGAAGCAGGGGTTTCCAGAAACCCCGCTCGTCACACCCTGTAGTCAAAATCCATTGGTATTCGTAACAATAGATCTATTCAATTTACACTTGTTTCAGAAATAGAAACTATGAAGTATAACAATAGAACTGGGGTGTAAATATATTTCTGATATACATGTCTTATTCACATAATGTGTGCATATACTTTTATTTGGATAAGTAAAATTTAGAATGTAAACAAATTTAAGATAATAACGTATGTCAACTTCACCGTTTGCTTTTAAAATTTTGTTGGCTATGTTTACTAAAGAAGCAAACTGTTTGCAAGATACTTTACATGTATCTAGTAGGAAGTGTAAAGGAATATCCAATAGTGCATTTCGTGGATTTATTACACGTACTATATTCAAATATGTTTCAAAAATATATTTTGCTAAATTACAAATACAGTATGGTCTGTATGGATGAATACGCTGACAGTAAGGTAAGTATTTATACATTTTAAACAGTGAAAAGTTGTATATGGTTGTATTCAGTGTTTTACTTAATGTCCACAATTGTTCATTCACTACTAATAGCACACAGCATTTGTATACTTGAGCTAAAAATAGCACAGATAAAAACCAACATAATAGTAATATGCTAAATATATCAATAAATGTTCGCTGTTCGATTTTGTTCAGCGATTGACCTACAAATCTCACACTTTATATATCTTTTGTTATAGCTTATCAAAGCCTTTAAAATGAAGGTTTTGAGTTTGCATTTATAAAAACATGCACATGAGTTGCATTTATGACCAATAGTCAACTTCACAATCAACAACATCAACACTTTGAAGTAAACTCTTTTAAAGAGCTTAAAGCTTTTTTTCATTTTCATTTTTTTGTTTTGTTTATATTATATATAGATAAAAGATCATTGTACTGTAATATTTACATTGTCTATATGACTACAGTTGAGCTTTGGCCTTCTTGGGGCCATTATTACCAGTAGTCCTGTCATGTAAGTTCTATGGGGGTGTAGGTGGGGTATGATGCTGAGACAGATTCCTGGTGTGTTCATAAATTTGTCTATATATGATTGTCCTTTGTCAGAATTGCTTGAATTTGTCTCATTCACACTAACCTTTCCCTTTCCTGGTTTTGTAGAATTTGGCTTATTTGCATTGTTTGAATTAGCATCTGTTGTTTTTGGATTTCTGCCTTTTGGTTTATTTGCCACATTTGTCTTTGGTTTCAGTTTCTCAGACTGTTAAGTTGACTGAGAATCATTTACAGATTCATCAGTGGTCACTATTTGTTCTTCAGTATTGCCTACTACTTGGAATGCATTTGGACAATCCATCATCTTGTGGCCTGGTAATTTGCATTTTCTACACACCCAATCATTTGGACATTCATACACAAAATGACCAACCTGTAAACATTTATAGCATGGTTTTGTAGTGCCATCATTGTTAGAGCTTCTGTTTTCAAATTCAGGTTGCCCACTATGCATAACTATGGCCATGTATTTGCCTATTTGTAAACTTCTGGCTATGGGTTTGTCTAACAACTTACTTATTATCATTCTGTCTCCAGTTTGGCAGTTAGTGAGTTTGCCTTTAACCCGTAACCGTTTTCTATGGAGACTCTGTATGTCACAGCCCTGTAATGTAAGGGCTCTATGTATTTGCCCATCATCAGCAGAAATCGGCACGTTTTTCACTGTAATTCTGATGGTATCTGGTTGTAAATTGCCTGGATTTCGGTGATTTTGAGAGTGCAGGGGAACTTGCCTGCCACGCAAGTTCATTCCTGTCACTAACAAAGACGGTTTGTCTTCCTCGTTATCCATGTAAATGCGCCACATATCACGGATTCTCTGAATACCTTTTATCCGTTCAGCTGGAATTTTTGTATCAATGGCGTTGTATATTTCTATGTTCGTAAGCCATAGGGGTCTCGGTGGTTTAACAGAACCAAATACATCGGTATCCGTTAGAAATATAGGTTTTATATAGTCACTGGGATCACTTGATTCACCTGTAACATTATCAGCCCCAACTGTTTTGTTTTGGTTTGTGTTGGTATTTGTATTTGACAGTACCTCGGAATATGACGCCATATTTGTTTTGTTTTGATTGGAAATGTCCACCTCGGGGTCTAACCACTCTTCTTGCCTACCCTGCATATCTTCTAGAAGACGTTTAAAACGATCTTTGGACATTTGTTTACATAATGCTTCAATTTCAGGTTCCATCATGGAGTTTAACGTTATGAAAATTATATTTTTTCTGGAGCGGTATCTCACTAAGCCTTAGTAATAAAAGGACATCACTCTTCATCTAGCAATAAAGGGACACCACTCTTCATCTCGATTCTTAATTTTTTTTTTTAAAGTTTCAGAAAGGAAGTTAAAAAAATGTGATTCCAGTAAACAAATATTTTTTAACAAAGTTTGTTCTCAGAGAGAATAAAACCTGACTCACACAAAAGCTAAATAAGAACATATTTGGTAGCGTCAAAAATTTGTCTCTGAAACAGACTCACCAGAGAAAGAAATAACATTTCAGTACCAGAAGTATGAATACAAAAATGCGTTTGGAAGCTTAAAACTTCTTTTCTTTTTGTGTCCCTATGCTTTTATCTCCTTCCCCTTATTTTAGAACATTTTTTTATTTTTCAAAGATGATGAAGTGTCCCACTCTTCAACTTCTTCTCTTAAAAAAAAATTTAAACACAAACGAGTGTTCTAGAAAATTATAGCTGTTTCGTTTGAGTGTTGTACATGCAATTGATGACGTGGTATAATAAAAAAAAATAACAAATATCTAGACCTAAATGTCATTTGTATTAAGCATAGAAATATGTTTTCTGTTCCGGTGAGTTTTGTGTTAAACATCTCTCCTAGTATATTAATAATGAAGAAAACGGACGACATAGTTTTACCCGCCAAAGGACGAATTTACATTTAGAAAAAAAAATAAATGGTAAAAAAAATAAACTGACGCATGTAATATTTCTGAGAACCTGTTTATTGCAGAATGATTGGGTCTTTACAGGTCTGTAATCTTATTATATTATACAGTCATACGCTGTCTTTTATCATTTTTTTTTTATTTCATAGTATTTACGCAGTGATCATTTATATTTTGGGGTTTGTTTCAATATGCGTTACTCGATTCTTAATTTCTTTTAAAAAAAGTTTCAGAAAGGAAGTTAAAAAAATTTATTCCAGTAAACAAATATTTTTTAACAAAGTTTGTTCTCAGAGAAAAAAAACTTGATTCACACAAAAGCTAAATACCAACATACATGTATTTGGTAGCGTCAAAAATTTGTCTCTGAAACAGACTCACTAGAGAAAGAAATAATATTTCATATATTTAGTGCGTCCTGAGAACTTTCTATAGATTTACCTTCTTTAATAGACTACTACAAATGATTGTTCAATGGTTTTTGTCAAAGTTACGTTTTCAGTACTAGATGAATGAATACAAAAATGCGTTTGGATGTTTTAAAATTCTTTTCTTTTTGTGTCCCTATGCTTTTATCTCCTTCAACTTTTTTTAGAATCTTTTTTTTATTTTTCATAGACGGATGATGAAATGTCCCACTCTTCAACTTCTTCTTTTAAAAAAAAATTTAAACACAAACGAGTGTTCTAGAAAATTATAGCTGTTTCGTTTGAGTGTTGTACATGTAATTGATGACGTGGTATAATTAAAAAAAATAACAAATGGATAGACCTAAATGTCATTTGTATTAAGCATAAAAATATGTTTATATTCCGATGAGTTTTGTGTTTAACATCTCTATTAGTATATTAATAATTAAGAAAACGGAAGACATAGTTTTATCCGCCAAAGGACGAATATACATTTAGAAAAAAAAAAATAAATGGTTGAAAAAATAAACTGACGCATGTATAATTTCTGAGATCCTGTTTATTGCAGAATGATTGGGTCTTTCCAGGTCTGTATTCTAATTGTATTATATAGGCATACGCTGTCTTTTATCATATATTTTTTTTTGTTTTGTTTTTGTTAATGTATTTATTTCATAGAAAAATGTCCAGCGTGAAATATTCCATAAGTATTTAAGCAGTGATCATTTATATTTTTGGGGTTTGTTTCAATATGTATTACTCGATTCTCAATTTCTTTAAAAAAAAAGTTTCTGAAATGAAATTAAAAAAATTGATTCCAGTAAACAAATATTTTTTAACAAAGTTTGTTCTCAGAAAAAAAAAACTGACTCACACAAAAGCCTAATAATAACATATTTGGTAGCGTCAAAAATTTGTCTCTGAAACAGACTCACTAGAGAAAGAAATAACATTTCATATATTTAGTGCGTCCGGAGAACTTTCTATAGATTTACCCTCTTTAATAGACTACTAAAAATGTTTGTTCAATGGTTTTAGTCAAAGTTACGTTTTCAGTAAGTACTAGAAGAATGAATACAAAAATGCGTTTGGAAGCTTTAAACTTCTTTTCCTTTTGTGTCCCTATGCTTTTATCTCCTTCAACTTTTTTTAGAACCTTTTTTTTATTTTTCATAGACGGATGATGAAATGTCCAACTCTTCAACTTCTTCCTTTAAAAAATTTTTTAAACACAAACGAGTGTTCTAGAAAATTACAGCTGTTTCGTTTGAGTGTTGTACATGTAATTGATGACGTGGTATAATTAAAAAATAAAAACAAATGTCTAGACCTAAATGTCGTTTGTATTAAGCATAGAAATATGTTTATATTCCGATGAGTTTTGTGTTTAACATCTCTATTATTATATTAATAATTAAGAAGGCGGAAGACATAGTTTTACCCGCCAAAGGACGAATATACATTGAGAAAAAAAAACCAAATGGTAAAAAAATAAACTGACGCATGTATAATTTCTGAGAACCTGTTTATTGCAGAATTATTGGGTCTTTTCAGGTCTGTTATCTTATCATATTTTATATGCATACGCTGTCTTTTATCATGTATTGTTTTTTGTTTTGTTTTTGTTATTGTTTTTATTTCATAGCAAAATGTCCAGCGTGAAATATTCCATAAGTATTTAAGCAGTAATCATTTATATTTTTGGGGTTTGTCTCAATATGCATTACTCGATTCTTAATTTCTTTAAAAAAAAAGTTTCAGAAATGAAGTTAAAAAAAATTGATTCCAGTAAACAAATATTTTTTAAACAAAGTTTGTTCTCAGAGAGAAAAAAAACCTTACTCACGTAAAAGCTAAATAAGAACATATTTGGTAGCGTTAACAATTTGTCTCTGAAACAGACTCACTAGAGAAAGAAATAACATTTCATATATTTAGTGCGTCCGGAGAACTTTCTATAGATTTACCTTCTTTAATAGACTACTACAAATGTTTGTTCAATGGTTTTTGTCAAAGTTACGTTTTCAGTACTAGTAGTATGAATACAAAAATGCGTTTGGAAGCTTAAAACTTCTTTTCTCTTCGTGTCCCTATGTTTTTATCTCCTTCCACATTTTTTAGAACCCTTTTTTCTTTTTTCATAGACGGATGATGAAATGTCCCACTCTTCAACTTCTTCTCTTAAAAAAAAATTTAAACACAAACGAGTGTTCTAGAAAATTACAGCTGTTTCGTTTGAGTGTTGTACATGTAATTGATGACGTGGTATAATTAAAAAAAATAACAAATGTCTAGACCTAAATGTCATTTGTATTAAGCAAAGAAATATGTTTATATTCCGATGAGTTTTGTGTTTAACATCTCTATTAGTATATTAATAATTAAGAAAACGGAAGACATAGTTTTATCCGCCAAAGGACGAATATACATTTAGAAAAAAAAAAAATGGTTGAAAAAATAAACTGACGCATGTATAATTTCTGAGATCCTGTTTATTGCAGAATGATTGGGTCTTTCCAGGTCTGTATTCTAATTATATTATATAGGCATACGCTGTCTTTTATCATATATTTTTTTTGTTTTGTTTTTGTTAATGTATTTATTTCATAGAAAAATGTCCAGCGTGAAATATTCCATAAGTATTTAAGCAGTGATCATTTATATTTTTGGGGTTTGTTTCAATATGTATTACTCGATTCTCAATTTCTTTAAAAAAAAAGTTTCAGAAATGAAGTTAAAAAAATTGATTCCAGTAAACAAATATTTTTTAACAAAGTTTGTTCTCAGAAAAAAAAAAACTGACTCACACAAAAGCCTAATAATAACATATTTGGTAGCGTCAAAAATTTGTCTCTGAAACAGACTCACTAGAGAAAGAAATAACATTTCATATATTTAGTGCGTCCGGAGAACTTTCTATAGATTTACCCTCTTTAATAGACTACTACAAATGTTTGTTCAATGGTTTTAGTCAAAGTTACGTTTTCAGTAAGTACTAGAAGAATGAATACAAAAATGCGTTTGGAAGCTTTAAACTTCTTTTCCTTTTGTGTCCCTATGCTTTTATCTCCTTCAACTTTTTTTAGAACCTTTTTTTTATTTTTCAAAGACGGATGATGAAATGTCCAACTCTTCAACTTCTTCCTTTAAAAAAAATTTTAAACACAAACGAGTGTTCTAGAAAATTACAGCTGTTTCGTTTGAGTGTTGTACATGTAATTGATGACGTGGTATAATTAAAAAATAAATACAAATGTCTAGACCTAAATGTCATTTGTATTAAGCATAGAAATATATTTATATTCCGATGAGTTTTGTGTTTAACATCTCTATTATTATATTAATAATTAAGAAGGCGGAAGACATAGTTTTACCCGCCAAAGGACGAATATACATTTAGAAAAAAAAACCAAATGGTAAAAAAATAAACTGACGCATGTATAATTTCTGAGAACCTGTTTATTGCAGAATTATTGGGTCTTTCCAGGTCTGTTATCTTATCATATTTTATATGCATACGCTGTCTTTTATCATGTATTGTTTTTTGTTTTGTTTTTGTTTTTGTTATTGTTTTTATTTCATAGCAAAATGTCCAGCGTGAAATATTCCATAAGTATTTAAGCAGTAATCATTTATATTTTTGGGGTTTGTCTCAATATGCATTACTCGATTCTTAATTTCTTTAAAAAAAAAGTTTCAGAAATGAAGTTAAAAAAAATTGATTCCAGTAAACAAATTATTTTTTAAACAAAGTTTGTTCTCAGAGAGAAAAAAAACCTTACTCACGTAAAAGCTAAATAAGAACATATTTGGTAGCGTCAACAATTTGTCTCTGAAACAGACTCACTAGAGAAAGAAATAACATTCCATATATTTAGTGCGTCCGGAGAACTTTCTATAGATTTACCTTCTTTAATAGACTACTACAAATGTTTGTTCAATGGTTTTTGTCAAAGTTACGTTTTCAGTACTAGTAGTATGAATACGAAAATGCGTTTGGAAGCTTAAAACTTCTTTTCTCTTCGTGTCCCTATGTTTTTATCTCCTTCCACATTTTTTAGAACCCTTTTTTCTTTTTTCATAGACGGATGATGAAATGTCCCACTCTTCAACTTCTTCTCTTAAAAAAAAATTTAAAAACAAACGAGTGTTCTAGAAAATTATAGCTGTTTCGTTTGAGTGTTGTACATGTAATTGATGACGTGGTATAATTAAAAAAATAACAAATGTCTAGACCTAAATGTCATTTGTATTAAGCAAAGAAATATGTTTATATTCCGGTGAGTTTTGTGTTTATCATCTCTATTAGTATATTAATAATTAAGAAAACGGAAGACATAGTTTTACTCGCCAAAGGACGAATATACATTAAGAAAAAACATAAATGTTTAGTAGAAAAAATCAACTGACGCATGTATAATTTCTGAGAACCTGTTTTTTGCAGAATGATTGGGTCTTTCCAGGTCTGTATTCTAATTATATTATATAGGCATACGCTGTCTTTTATCATATATTTTTTTTGTTTTGTTTTTGTAATTGTTTTTATTTCATAGCAAAATGTCAAGCATGAAATATTCCATAAGTATTTAAGCAGTAATCATTTATAGTTTTGGGGTTTGTCTCAATATGCATTACTCGATTCTTAATTTCTTTAAAAAAAAAGTTTCAGAAATGAAGTTAAAAAAAATTGATTCCAGTAAACAAATATTTTTTAAACAAAGTTTGTTCTCAGAGAGAAAAAAAACCTTACTCACGTAAAAGCTAAATAAGAACATATTTGGTAGCGTCAACAATTTGTCTCTGAAACAGACTCACTAGAGAAAGAAATAACATTTCATATATTTAGTGCGTCCGGAGAACTTTCTATAGATTTACCTTCTTTAATAGACTACTACAAATGTTTGTTCAATGGTTTTTGTCAAAGTTCGTTTTCAGTACTAGTAGTATGAATACAAAAATGCGTTTGGAAGCTTAAAACTTCTTTTCTCTTCGTGTCCCTATGTTTTTATCTCCTTCCACATTTTTTAGAACCCTTTTTTTCTTTTTTCATAGACGGATGATGAAATGTCCCACTCTTCAACTCCTTCTCTTAAAAAAAAATTTAAACACAAACGAGTGTTCTAGAAAATTACAGCTGTTTCGTTTGAGTGTTGTACATGTAATTGATGACGTGGTATACTTAAAAAAAAAAACAAATGTCTAGACCTAAATGTCATTTGTATTAAGCAAAGAAATATGTTTATATTCCGATGAGTTTTGTGTTTAACATCTCTATTATTATATTAATAATTAAGAAAACGGAAGACATAGTTTTATCCGCCAAAGGACGAATATACATTTAGAAAAAAAAAAAAAAAAATGGTTGAAAAAATAAACTGACGCATGTATAATTTCTGAGATCCTGTTTATTGCAGAATGATTGGGTCTTTCCAGGTCTGTATTCTAAGTATATTATATAGGCATACGCTGTCTTTTATCATATATTTTTTTTGTTTTGTTTTTGTTAATGTATTTATTTCATAGAAAAATGTCCAGCGTGAAATATTCCATAAGTATTTAAGCAGTGATCATTTATATTTTTGGGGTTTGTTTCAATATGTATTACTCGATTCTCAATTTCTTTAAAAAAAAAGTTTCAGAAATGAAGTTAAAAAAATTGATTCCAGTAAACAAATATTTTTTAACAAAGTTTGTTCTCAGAAAAAAAAAAAACTGACTCACACAAAAGCCTAATAATAACATATTTGGTAGCGTCAAAAATTTGTCTCTGAAACAGACTCACTAGAGAAAGAAATAACATTTCATATATTTAGTGCGTCCGGAGAACTTTCTATAGATTTACCCTCTTTAATAGACTACTAAAAATGTTTGTTCAATGGTTTTAGTCAAAGTTACGTTTTCAGTAAGTACTAGAAGAATGAATACAAAAATGCGTTTGGAAGCTTTAAACTTCTTTTCCTTTTGTGTCCCTATGCTTTTATCTCCTTCAACTTTTTTTAGAACCTTTTTTTTATTTTTCATAGACGGATGATGAAATGTCCAACTCTTCAACTTCTTCCTTTAAAAAAAATTTTAAACACAAACGAGTGTTCTAGAAAATTACAGCTGTTTCGTTTGAGTGTTGTACATGTAATTGATGACGTGGTATAATTAAAAAATAAATACAAATGTCTAGACCTAAATGTCATTTGTATTAAGCATAGAAATATATTTATATTCCGATGAGTTTTGTGTTTAACATCTCTATTATTATATTAATAATTAAGAAGGCGGAAGACATAGTTTTACCCGCCAAAGGACGAATATACATTTAGAAAAAAAAAAACCAAATGGTAAAAAAATAAACTGACGCATGTATAATTTCTGAGAACCTGTTTATTGCAGAATTATTGGGTCTTTCCAGGTCTGTTATCTTATCATATTTTATATGCATACGCTGTCTTTTATCATGTATTGTTTTTTGTTTTGTTTTTGTTATTGTTTTTATTTCATAGCAAAATGTCCAGCGTGAAATATTCCATAAGTATTTAAGCAGTAATCATTTATATTTTTGGGGTTTGTCTCAATATGCATTACTCGATTCTTAATTTCTTTAAAAAAAAAGTTTCAGAAATGAAGTTAAAAAAAATTGATTCCAGTAAACAAATATTTTTTAAACAAAGTTTGTTCTCAGAGAGAAAAAAAACCTTACTCACGTAAAAGCTAAATAAGAACATATTTGGTAGCGTCAACAATTTGTCTCTGAAACAGACTCACTAGAGAAAGAAATAACATTTCATATATTTAGTGCGTCCGGAGAACTTTCTATAGATTTACCTTCTTTAATAGACTACTACAAATGTTTGTTCAATGGTTTTTGTCAAAGTTACGTTTTCAGTACTAGTAGTATGAATACAAAAATGCGTTTGGAAGCTTAAAACTTCTTTTCTCTTCGTGTCCCTATGTTTTTATCTCCTTCCACATTTTTTAGAACCCTTTTTTCTTTTTTCATAGACGGATGATGAAATGTCCCACTCTTCAACTTCTTCTCTTAAAAAAAAATTTAAAAACAAACGAGTGTTCTAGAAAATTATAGCTGTTTCGTTTGAGTGTTGTACATGTAATTGATGACGTGGTATAATTAAAAAAATAACAAATGTCTAGACCTAAATGTCATTTGTATTAAGCAAAGAAATATGTTTATATTCCGGTGAGTTTTGTGTTTATCATCTCTATTAGTATATTAATAATTAAGAAAACGGAAGACATAGTTTTACTCGCCAAAGGACGAATATTCATTAAGAAAAAACATAAATGTTTAGTAGAAAAAATAAACTGACGCATGTATAATTTCTGAGAACCTGTTTATTGCAGAATTATTGGGTCTTTCCAGGTCTGTTATCTTATCATATTTTATATGCATACGCTGTCTTTTATCATGTATTGTTTTTTGTTTTGTTTTTGTTTTTGTTATTGTTTTTATTTCATAGCAAAATGTCCAGCATGAAATATTCCATAAGTATTTAAGCAGTAATCATTTATATTTTTGGGGTTTGTCTCAATATGCATTACTCGATTCTTAATTTCTTTAAAAAAAAAGTTTCAGAAATGAAGTTAAAAAAAATTGATTCCAGTAAACAAATATTTTTTAAACAAAGTTTGTTATCAGAGAGAAAAAAAACCTTACTCACGTAAAAGCTAAATAAGAACATATTTGGTAGCGTCAACAATTTGTCTCTAAAACAGACTCACTAGAGAAAGAAATAACATTTCATATATTTAGTGCGTCCGGAGAACTTTCTATAGATTTACCTTCTTTAATAGACTACTACAAATGTTTGTTCAATGGTTTTTGTCAAAGTTACGTTTTCAGTACTAGTAGTATGAATACAAAAATGCGTTTCGAAGCTTAAAACTTCTTTTCTTTTCGTGTCCCTATGTTTTTATCTCCTTCCACATTTTTTAGAACTCTTTTTTCTTTTTTCATAGACGGATGATGAAATGTCCCACTCTTCAACTTCTTCTCTTAAAAAAAAATTTAAACACAAACGAGTGTTCTAGAAAATTATAGCTGTTTCGTTTGAGTGTTGTACATGTAATTGATGACGTGGTATAATAAAAAAAATAACAAATGTCTAGACCTAAATGTCATTTGTATTAAGCAAAGAAATATGTTTATATTCCGGTGAGTTTTGTGTTTATCATCTCTATTAGTATATTAATAATTAAGAAAACGGAAGACATAGTTTTACTCGACAAAGGACGAATATACATTAAGAAAAAACATAAATGTTTAGTAGAAAAAATAAACTGACGCATGTATAATTTCTGAGAACGTGTTTTTTGCAGAATGATTGGGTCTTTCCAGGTCTGTATTCTAATTATATTATATAGGCATACGCTGTCTTTTATCATATATTTTTTTTGTTTTGTTTCTGTTATTGTTTTAATTTCATAGCAAAATGTCCAGCATGAAATATTCCATAAGTATTTAAGCAGTGATCATTTATATTTTTGGGGTTTGTCTCAATATGCATTACTCGATTCTTAATTTCTTTAAAAAAAAAGTTTCAGAAAGGAAGTTAAAACAATTTGATTCCAGTAAACAAATATTTTTTAACAAAGTTTGTTCTCAGAGAAAAAAAAACCTGGCTCACACAAAAGCTAAATAAGAACATATTTGGTAGCGTCAAAAATTTGTCTCTGAAACAGACTCACTAGAGAAAGAAATAATATTTCATATATTTAGTGCAGCGTTCGGAGAACTTTCTATAGATTTACCTTCTTTAATAGACTACTACAAATGTTTGTTCAATGGTTTTTGTCAAAGTTACGTTTTCAGTACTAGTAGTATGAATACCAAAATGCGTTTCGAAGCTTAAAACTTCTTTTCTTTTTGTGTCCCTATGCTTTTATCTCCTTCCACTTTTTTAGAACCCTTTTTTTATTTTTCATAGACGGATGATGAAATGTCCCACTCTTCAACTTCTTCTCTTAAAAAAAACTTAAACACAAACGAGTGTTCTAGAAAATTATAGCTGTTTCGTTTGAGTGTTGTACATGTTATTGATGACGTGGTATAATTAAAAAAAAATAACAAATGTGTAGACCCAAATGTCATTTGTATAAAGCATAGAAATATGTTTATATTCCGGTGGGTTTTGTGTTTAACATCTCTATTAGTATATCAATAATTAAGAAAACGGAAGACATAGTTTTACCCGCCAAAGGACGAATATACATTTAGAAAAAAATAAAAGATAGAAAAAAAAAACTAACGCATGTATAATTTCTGAGAACCAGTTTATTGCAGAATGATTGGTTCTTTCCAAGTCTGTAATCTTATTATATTTTATATGCATACGCTGTCTTTTTTCATATATTTTTTTGTTTTTTTTTGTTATTGTTTTTATTTCTTAGCAAAATGTCCAGCGTGAAATATTCCATAAGTATTTAAGCAGTGATCATTTATATTTTTGGGGTTTGTCTCAATATGCATTACTCGATTCTTAATTTCTTTAAAAAAAAAGTTTCAGAAAGGAAGTTAAAAAAGTTTGATTCCAGTAAACAAATATTTTTTAACAAAGTTTGTTCTCAGAGAATAAAAACCTGACTCACACAAAAGCTAAATATAAACATATTTGGTAGCGTCAAAAATTTGTCTCTGAAACAGACTCACTAGAGAAAGAAATAAAATTCCATATATTTAGTGCGTCCGGAGAACTTTCTATAGATTTACCTTCTTTAATAGACTACTACAAATGTTTGTTCAATGGTTTTTGTCAAAATTACGTTTTCAGTACTAGTAGAATGAATACAAAAATGCGTTTGGAAGCTTAAAACTTCTTTTCTTTTTGTTTCCCTATGCTTTTATCTCCTTCCCCTTATTTTAAAACTTTTTTTTTATAGACGGGTGAAGAAATGTCCCACTCTTCAACTTCTCTTGAAAAAGAATTTAAACACAAACGAGTGTTCTACAAAATTATAGATGTTTCTTTTGAGTGTTGTACATGTAATTGATGACTTGATGATTGAAAAAATAACAAATGTCTAGACCTAAATGTCATTTGTATTAAGCAAAGAAATATGTTTATATTCCGGTGAGTTTTGTGTTTATCATCTCTATTAGTATATTAATAATTAAGAAAACGGAAGACATAGTTTTACTCGACAAAGGACGAATATACATTAAGAAAAAACATAAATGTTTAGTAGAAAAAATAAACTGACGCATGTATAATTTCTGAGAACGTGTTTTTTGCAGAATGATTGGGTCTTTCCAGGTCTGTATTCTAATTATATTATATAGGCATACGCTGTCTTTTATCATATATTTTTTTTGTTTTGTTTCTGTTATTGTTTTAATTTCATAGCAAAATGTCCAGCATGAAATATTCCATAAGTATTTAAGCAGTGATCATTTATATTTTTGGGGTTTGTCTCAATATGCATTACTCGATTCTTAATTTCTTTAAAAAAAAAGTTTCAGAAAGGAAGTTAAAACAATTTGATTCCAGTAAACAAATATTTTTTAACAAAGTTTGTTCTCAGAGAAAAAAAAACCTGGCTCACACAAAAGCTAAATAAGAACATATTTGGTAGCGTCAAAAATTTGTCTCTGAAACAGACTCACTAGAGAAAGAAATAATATTTCATATATTTAGTGCGGCGTTCGGAGAACTTTCTATAGATTTACCTTCTTTAATAGACTACTACATATGTTTGTTCAATGGTTTTTGTCAAAGTTACGTTTTCAGTACTAGTAGTATGAATACCAAAATGCGTTTCGAAGCTTAAAACTTCTTTTCTTTTTGTGTCCCTATGCTTTTATCTCCTTCCACTTTTTTAGAACCCTTTTTTTATTTTTCATAGACGGATGATGAAATGTCCCACTCTTCAACTTCTTCTCTTAAAAAAAAACTTAAACACAAACGAGTGTTCTAGAAAATTATAGCTGTTTCGTTTGAGTGTTGTACATGTTATTGATGACGTGGTATAATTAAAAAAAAATAACAAATGTGTAGACCCAAATGTCATTTGTATAAAGCATAGAAATATGTTTATATTCCGGTGGGTTTTGTGTTTAACATCTCTATTAGTATATCAATAATTAAGAAAACGGAAGACATAGTTTTACCCGCCAAAGGACGAATATACATTTAGAAAAAAATAAAAGGTAGAAAAAATAAACTAACGCATGTATAATTTCTGAGAACCAGTTTATTGCAGAATGATTGGTTCTTTCCAAGTCTGTAATCTTATTATATTTTATATGCATACGCTGTCTTTTTTCATATATTTTTTTGGTTTTTTTTGTTATTGTTTTTATTTCTTAGCAAAATGTCCAGCGTGAAATATTCCATAAGTATTTAAGCAGTGATCATTTATATTTTTGGGGTTTGTCTCAATATGCATTACTCGATTCTTAATTTCTTTAAAAAAAAAGTTTCAGAAAGGAAGTTAAAAAAGTTTGATTCCAGTAAACAAATATTTTTTAACAAAGTTTGTTCTCAGAGAATAAAAACCTGACTCACACAAAAGCTAAATATAAACATATTTGGTAGCGTCAAAAATTTGTCTCTGAAACAGACTCACTAGAGAAAGAAATAAAATTCCATATATTTAGTGCGTCCGGAGAACTTTCTATAGATTTACCTTCTTTAATAGACTACTACAAATGTTTGTTCAATGGTTTTTGTCAAAATTACGTTTTCAGTACTAGTAGAATGAATACAAAAATGCGTTTGGAAGCTTAAAACTTCTTTTCTTTTTGTTTCCCTATGCTTTTATCTCCTTCCCCTTATTTTAAAACTTTTTTTTTTTATAGACGGGTGAAGAAATGTCCCACTCTTCAACTTCTCTTGAAAAAGAATTTAAACACAAACGAGTGTTCTACAAAATTATAGATGTTTCTTTTGAGTGTTGTACATGTAATTGATGACTTGATGATTGAAAAAATAACAAATGTCTAGACCTAAATGTCATTTGTATTAAGCATAGAAATATGTTTATATTGCGGTGAATTTTGTGTTTAAAATCTCTATTAGTATATTAATGATTAAGAAAACGGAAAAAATATGTTTATCCCCCAAAGGACGAATATATATTTAGGAAAAAAATAAATGGTATAAAATAAACTGACGCATGTAAAATTTCTGAGAACTTGTTTATTGCAGAATGATTTGGTCTTTCCAGGTCGGTAATCTTATTATATTTTATATGCATAAGCTGTCTTTTATCATTCATTTGTTTTTTGTTTTGTCAAAGCAAATGTCCATTGTGAAATATTCCATAAGTGATCAATTATCTTTTTTGGGGTTTGTCCCTCTATGTATTACTTGATTCTTAATTTCTTTGAAAAAAATGGTTCCAGAATGGAAATTAGAAAAAAAGTTTGGATCCAGTAAAAAATATTTTAATCAAATTCGAAAATCAATGTTAGTGTATGTTCTTTGTAGTTTTTTCTGTGTGTGTGTTGGTGTGTGTGTGTGTGTATATATGTGTGTGCGTGATTTGGTTTTGTATTCATATCAAATCAATAAACAGTTCGAGTAAAAATATATTTTAGACATATTTTGAACGATTTAAGGTAACCATAATAATTATTATTATAATAAGAAAAATAATTATTATCTATTACAACGCATTTAAGTATTCAATTAAATTCTTACCGACACGTATAACATCGAAATTAAGTAACTATTCAATCGAAGTTAAATATCAGTTGTAGTATACTATCTTCTGCAACTCACACTTAAACAACAAAACTTTCTATAGACTGGCAGTTTTTTTTAACAAAGCTCTTACGATTTCGAGCCTTTATTGGTCGTTTAGCCATTTGTTAGTTAAAAATATAAAATCATGAGAAAGAAGGACTACGTAAACATTCTAGTTAATTTTTTTTCGGGAGTCAAATTTATAAAAGTTTTTCCAAATTTGTTTCCAAATCAATTTTATTTAAAATTGTACTACATCATTGTTATAATTTTTCATTAAAAAATACTGTTTAAACGAATCTAGTTAATTAGTGACTTTGCATGGCAAATTTTAAACGCAGTGTATAATTACTTCGCCAGATGTCCGAAGTAATGTCCAAAAATGGCAATCGGCAAACTTCAGCAGATTCCGCTACCCTACAGATCTGCCAAGGTGAACCGAATGCAACAATGGCTGTTTTTATTAATATTTTTTTTTTCAAAGCACCAACTGATCTTCCTGACAGTATTACTTGGTATACTCCTTCAAAAGACATTTTTTGTAAGCGGACAAAGTTTCATCTCGCGTGGTCCAGATCAAGCAACCCGACAACTTGTGCTTTTAAATGAAAATGAAGAAACTGGGAACGGACAAAATGAGGGAGGTAAACAATATTACGAAAAGCATCGTTAATAACGACCGAAAGTCAAAATAAAACCCATGAAAAAAGGCAAAGAGAAAATGAAAAACAGCGATTTACAAAACACTACACCGACGTTATAGAAAGTGATTATGTTCAAACACGACAAACTTTTAAACGATATTCTGATTCTATTTGAATCAGTTATTAAAAAAAACATTGAAAGTTTGAAGCCGCCTTTATTTAGTTGGGGTATGCATATGATGAAATAGGGCATATTGAAAATAGCATACATTTTATGTCAATAGATTGGTTGGTTTAACTTATCATCGTTTCAATAAATTAACTATTGAAAAGTAAACGCTATCAAAGACATTTTTTAACGCATTTTAAACAAATATCACAATACAAATGTTTTTCAAAATTCAACTGAACAAGTGAAAAGTCAAATATTTCAACTACGAAGAATCGGCAATGAATTAAAATGTAAAATGAACAATACTTTCATCTATCTATTTATTGTATGCTTAGGTTTTTCTGGTATTCTTGGACTTTTGGTTTTACTGTCTATAGTTCCATCGTTGTTTACCATTATGTCTTCTCCAAGTAAGTGAATACCAGGGATGTAACAACACTATGTGCTACTCTCTGTTCTGATAACTTTTATATCACCCGATGAAATGTTTGCCTCCAAATTTTAAAATGTGCGTATTATTGCAACAAAACCTAAAATCCCGAAAAGTCTTTAGAACAGAAAGAAGAATGGAGCGTTTTCAGATCCCTGTACGCTAAGCATGGATACATGATCAGCATTTTAATGAGATAGGAAACAAATAAATGGCAAAAAATAAGGGGACACTCGGAAAAAACAAACAGGGTCAAAATTAAAAGCAATACAATGAGAACAATCGAAATCTAAAGTTTTATATTATACTACACCGTTGATAAGGAAGAAAAAAGACAAACAGTACAAACAAGTTCACAAAACACCACAGAAAACAACAGACTGGGCAGCTTGAACCCGGAAGAAAAAAAATGATCCCTTCCCCCCCAAAAAAAAATGGAGGAAAAACAGTTGTTTCTGTTCCATTAGTGACACCCAATATTGATTACTTTATTTTTTTACTATTAGTTATAAGTATTTGATACTTACATATTTACTAGGTGAAGATCTGCACTTTTCAAAAAATGATTTTCTTTAGGTAAACACGTATTTTTTACTTTCATGTTGGTATTCATAGTTTTTCATTGTACACATTCTATCCCTATTTACAATATTTGATAATCTTTAACATTGTTGTAACTGATTGTATGTGTCTATCCTCATACAGCATTTGAAAATAACATGACATGCAAATAAATAAAGACCGATGTTCGAAATTCATAAATCGATTGAGAAAAAAACAAATCCGGGATACAAACTAAAACTGAGGGAAACACCTCAAATATAAGAGGAGAACTACGACACAACAGAAACACAACATTAAAATGTAACACACACAGAAACGAACTATAATATAACAATGGCCATTTTCCTGACTTGGTACAGGACATTTTAAGAAAAAAACGAAAACGCAATCAGCAGCGTGTGTGTGAAACTGAAACCAAAACACATACAAAACAATTCGTAAAAATAAAGAATTCTTATAAATAAAGTCTCAACCAATTCCAAATAATAAATCTTGTTCAATCTTTCTGTTCGTATTCCTAATGTTTAATACAGTAATATTTCTAAAAGAAAGAAAATTGTATTTCAATAGTAATTTTGAACAAAATATATTGACAGATTAATTTGATTTCAGTTACAACAGGTACAGTTTG
The DNA here is from genome assembly GCF_021869535.1 of Mytilus californianus. Taxonomy (NCBI): domain Eukaryota; kingdom Metazoa; phylum Mollusca; class Bivalvia; order Mytilida; family Mytilidae; genus Mytilus; species Mytilus californianus. The sequence goes on from NW_026262723.1 coordinate 899,057, forward strand.
TCCATCAGTAACGTGCCCAACTGGTTATTCCAAGCTTGATGACCAACGAATCAGTCCTAACTGTTATTCATTTGGTGGAAGAAACATTGCAAGGACTTGGCATTCTGCTGATGTATAAGAATTATGTTTCTGTTGATACTTTTTAGGGGGTATTTTTGTGAGGAGGGGGTCGATGACCAAGAGGTCTACATAAACGAATTACAAGGATCAATAGCACGTCAACGCCGTTTTTGTGGTTTTCTAACATCATTCATTATAAACTGTATATCCGATCCTCATTTACAAAGATTGTCACTTTTCCTTGCCGAAGCTTGGTGATTTTTCTCCGGGTTACCACGACTTTCTCCACCAATACATTGATTGATTGATTTGTGTTAAACGCCACTTTTAGCACTATTGTGCTATTTCGTGCCGCTCAGTTTTAATTGGTGGAGGAATCCGGAGTACCCGGATCGAAACACGTGCGTGTTTCGAACTCACAACCTCTGTGTTGTCAGGCTAGTGATACAGTAGTTGGACTACTTAGACCACTCGACCACCAAGGCCCCTACAAAATAGCCGTCATAATGTAATCAAGGTCGCTGAAAGTAGCGTTTAACACATATTTAACACTCTGATAATAAAACCAAAATGATATATTTGCATGCTCAAACTATTTTTTTTTTAATTTTTAAGTTAACAATATGAATTAGACAGTGTGTGACAAATTACAAATTACATAACACAAACATCAACAAATTTTATAACAGTATGTGTTAAAACAATATGTCTACCAAGACGCTTTAGTCCTCATTTCCATTTGCCGTTATAAAAAAGAACCTAGACTTTCTACCAGTTGAAATGTTTGTTGATATTATTTATTAATTTTTGCTTGCAAATCGATCAGCGTCAAAAAAACTTCCTGCAAATCCGGGACGGGAAGTGAAGTGAACCAATACAGAGGTATGTTGAGGATGCAGTGATTGCCAGTGATGTCTACCAGAGACCATGTGGAGGTAACCAACATTAGGTCACCGTACGGTCCAACTATGAGCAAACCTATAACGTATAATAAGCTATGAAAGGCCCTGATCAATGTAAATCAAACGAGAGAAGGTATAAGGTATATTTTAGTCTGTTACGCTTTGAATGAGTTGAATTGACTTCTTTTTAAATTTCAGGCCGTATGTACCAGTACTAATGGAGCTCATCTCTTAGTACCTGATAGTCAAGATGAGATGGAAGCTCTCAGAAAGAAATTTGGCATCGGTAAGTGTGTCTTAATTTTCTTTCTAATAAAAGTGAGGCTCTAGTAAAGGGAGGTTAGTAAAAATCAGTTTAATATATTAACTTTTATACATTTTGTAAATCTTTTATGAATAATTTAGGTAACCATCTGAGCAGGCTAAGGCACTGACCATTTATCTTTCTGAAAAGATTTGAAATTTACTTAAAAAACCATGCCGCCCATCCCCGGTACATTCTCTGTACCGATGTAATGCATTGACTGTATGAAAATAATGATGTACCAAAAGATAATTGGTAGATGCATATACATGTATGTCCAGTGTCAGTAACCTGCGCTGAGGACTTATATGTAGGTATTCATCGTTACACAAGGCCATGAAATTTTCAATCAAGCTACGAACGTGTACTATCTATGACATCTTCCGCCTCTTTTTTAACGTCTACTTTTCCTTTAAAATTAAAGCAGCGACGATGTGATTATCAACGGTTATTTGTGGCAAGCTGTTTTACTATTTATTCGAACTTCAAGATATCTCATAAAATATATAAGATATCTTATATAATATACAAGATATCTCATATAATATATAAGATAACTCATATAACATATAAGATATCTCATATAGTTTATAAGATATCTCATATAGTTTATAAGATATCTCATATAATTTATAAGATATCTTATAGCGAAAATTATATGAGATATCTTATACTATATAAGATATCTAATATAGTTTATAAGATATCTCATATAATTTATAAGATATCTCATATAATTTATAAGATATCTTATAACGAAAATTATATGAGATATCTTATACTATATAAGATATCTTATAAACTATATGAAATATCTTATAAGTTTATTAGATATATTGAAGTTAGAATGAATAGTAAAACTGCTTGCCATAGTTCACACGTGTTGCATGAAAGCACAAGGCTCTGAAATAACAATTGGCTCTGAAATAACCATGGTTTCTGAAATAACACTGGGCTTTGGAAAAATAGGTGGCTCTGACATAGTCCTTTACTTGGTTAAATTGATTTTGAAGTTAAAACCGACGCAGAGTATATAATCAGATACAAAACAAAAAAGAGCCAGGCTACATATTTTATCAATGGATCTTAAATAAAGGATTCCCTTAGGAACAATCATACAGACACAAGAACACAGTTATTTTGTAGCGCATTTCTTTTAGACTAAGAAACGAAAATTTAAAAAAGTCCACCTGCTCTAGTATCCATGTGATCCAAAAATATTTTTAGTGTAGTGTACTATTTTGGTCCAAATTATATCAAAATCATAGAAAATACAATAGACAAGTGCTAACTCAAAATATGGACAATTTCATGTTAAGGGGGTCTGTAATTCAGTTTGACAGCTTCAGACATACTTTTTTTAACCTTTTCAATTTGAAAGTTTTACACTGTCCAATTTGGACTCTTTTTTTATGCAAGGTAAATCAAAGGACGAGAACTGTGTCCCTGGACCTAATACAAATTTCATTTAATTCTGGCCATTACTTAATAGATTATTTTTTTTAAATTGTTAGCAAACGACAGATGACAGATGCAAACTTAGTAATAGCAACAGCTCACATGGCCAAAAAGGGTTGATATACAATTAGGTTAGCTCAGGTTACCAGAATTTAAGGGCCTTACTAGTCCAAATAATTATGACGTCTTGAAAGGCTATTTTAATTTTTTTTCTGTAACTGAAATTTGGTACATTTGTTTATTTCCTAAGTAAACAATGCCACAGTTTTTATACTGTTTTTTTTGTGTGGCTTAAATCCTGTTATTGACAGTTCCTGAGAGAATCACACATATTGAAAGTTAATTTGAGACTTTAATTACCTTTGAAAACCAAAATAAAATCTCACATTCTGACCACAATCTTGTGCACTGGGAAAAAGAAACCAGGCTGTGGAATCATTTTCACAGTCAGTGAGTTTAAACCAGATTTATATTATAGTTCTGAATAACCAGTAGTTGACTGAGGTGTGGGTTTATAATTATCGCTTCGGTACTATTTTTAACCATTATCTTTTTTTTCACAACCTCCCACCCCTCTCTCTCTCTCTCTCTCTCTCTCTCTCTCTCTCTCTCTCTCTCTCTCTCTCTCTCACAAATTTCAGGTTGAAACAGTTGTTCCCTTAATCTCAATGTTGTTGAATAGGATATTTATTGTATTGCATATTTCTTTTTATGTACAAATTCGGACCAATATGACATTTACTGTAGCTGTAAAATGTCAACAGTTCAACTCATGTCAGAACTAGAAATATATGTTGAAAATTCATGTATATATAGTAAATTATAATATTGTCCATCTGTAAACTCGTTACTTAGAATACAAAATTAGTCAAATAAGCTACACAGCCTGCCAACACTGCATAGTGTACTGGAATGATTACATCGTCTGCTCTCAGGCCTCTGTAGTCTGACCTTGGTGCTCAGTATCTTCTTTATTCTTTCTGAAGAGTTCCGACAAGGGAGATAATTGCGTGCAAAAATGGTGATTTTCTTCCAATTTGAATCGGTTTTTTCATAGAAACAGACTTTGTACAGTTATTTTATTATTTATTTAGAAAGACACAACCATGCTTGATATATAAAAACTATTGCCACCAGCAGAAATGGCTGCATATTTTAATAAAATATTTCGAAAATTTAGCCACAATTGCATACTTTTCAGAGCATAAAGAATGATTAAAACTGAATAGAAAATTACCAAGACTGTTTCATAAGCATATTTTTTTAATAAGGTAGTTACATCATTAAGAATCACTTTATTGATAGTAAGATTAAAATATGAATCAAAAATGGGAAAACTAGCCATCTTTACGGTTTTAACTGTATTGTCACATTTAAATCAGTTTATTACTGAAATTGAGAGAAACACATAACTTTTACTGTTTTCAGTGATTTTTTCCCTCATTAACTTTCAATATCAACAGATTCCGTAAACAAAATATTTTACAACTTTCCATGCTTTTACAGTGAAATGCTCAATGGTTACTGTCATCCTCTCTTAAATATAATCACTAGAAAATTAAATAGGAAGTTTCATACGATTCCGAAGTTTTGATTGACGGAGGCATTCCAAAAGCTACATTTTATTTCCTGATACAATGCAACATGAATGACTGCACGTGCTTTGCATGACAACGTTAAAACAAGGCAAAAAAACCCGAAATTTAACTAGCAATTTCATGATTGTTGTAGCAGAAAAATGTAATGTTCCGCACTTCATACAACAAATTTGCGCACGTTTAACTCTTTTAGAACCATGTAAAATTACAAACGAAGCATTCAATTCTAAATCATGTAATTTACATTTACTATCACCCAGGTGACAACGACGGTGACGTTTGGACTGGTGCCAACGATTTAAGGAGTTCCGGGAACTTTATGTTTAAAGTAAACAACAAAATGTTTAACTTCAACGCTCTGCCATTTGGAGTAGGTTAGTATTATGACAAGGGACCTCAGAACTTGTTCAATATATACTTAGTACAAGAGTATGGTGAAATGATATGAAAATGAATTGTCATAGTTTACAAAGGTGCATACTAGTTAAATTAAAGTCATATCTTTTCTAACATTTTACAGACGCCATCATAATTCAGTTGACAGTTCTGGATTTACATTTATTTGTGTCACCGTTAACTATCCTCGCAGATATGTTCGACTTGTCTTGATCAAAATTTCATTTTCTTTTCCTCTTGCTTGACATCATCGGATATTTAATTGCGACACGTGACACTAGTATAGTGTGCAGGATCCTATAGATCCTTCCAACTCACCTTATTTTAGCCACGATTGTTGTTCGGATTCGCGTTGCTCAAATCTTGTTTATACCTCGTTTTTGTTCTTTATACCACTATTTCTGTCGTTAATAAGTGGCCTCGGTGGCTGAGTGGTCTAAGTAGTTGATCTACTGTACCACTAACCTGTCAACATTGAGATTGTGAGTTCGAATCCTGCATGTTGTAATCAAATCTTAATTAATTAGGATTGTCAGTTTTCTTAACGAAAGTCTTTGCTTCCGGCTACCTCCATCAAATCATTTGTTCATTACTTTTCGACTTATGGTTTATTATTGCACCAGTCCTCTTGTTTAAGTGAAGTAACTTAATGAAGGTTTGCAATCAGATTGCGTGTTTAACACGGAAATACTCGAGGGTCTGGATGGGGTGTAATTCATTTTAATATTCTTTAATTCCTTAGATAATTTTTCTGTATTCTTTATATTTTTTGCCCATTATTTTCTATTCTTTAATTTTTTGCCCTCGTTTTCTGTATTCTTTTTATTTTTTGGACTTTAATCTGCACTTTTTGCCCATTATTCCGTATTCTGTAACCCCATCCAGACCCTCATAGATACCTAAGTAGTAGATATTTGTTGTATATCAGCTGTTGAATATAATTTGAATAATTTTTCTTTCTACAAACATCTTAAAAGGTGTAATACCACCAAATCATAGTACGTCACAAATGGTTGCATACGAAAATAGGTCGAAAAAAAATATTCCCTTGAATTTGACAGTTGCAGGTAATTGATCCTACATTTCATTGCAGTAAAACATTTCTGGGTCATAAACATAAATCTTGGGTATTTCAAAGCACCATTATTTTTTTATTTGGGGTTTCTTTAAAATATTTTGGAAACTTGAGGTTACATGGTTACTAAAGCTTGTACACAGGTAAAAAAAGAGGAAAATTTGATTGGTTAACTTCCAGTGATGATTACTTTCATATATGCAATGAAATGTTATGTGAAATTTTTTCTATAGTACTGGACAGGATAAAACTTTACTCATGCCAAGTATTTCTTTATTTGAAACAAAGATAAATTCTGCACATTTTTTTGAAAAGTGCAAATTTAACAAAGACTAATAGTGGAAAATCAATGGTGGTATTACACCTAAAATATTTAAAATAATTTGTTTTTTTATTTCTCTTTTTAGAAAATGAATCGGACATGCGTGGTAGCTGTGTAGAAATAGATCTTAACAGTGACGGTGTTTGGGGTTGGGAAGCTGATGATTGTGCAGATCTGGAGTTCTATGTTTGCGAGTTACCAGTAGTAAGTAACAAGCATTGAAAGTTAATATCTATATTGTACACATAGTTTCAACTTAGATTTACCAAATTTAAATTCGTTGATTTAGAGCCTTTTTTCATTAATAACAAGTTTGTCAATGAATATATTTTGGAATCATACAATTATAAACAATCAACCATTTAATCACAGAGGTAGGGTCATTTTCAAAATGTCCTTCCATTTTAAGTTGACATTTTTAAATTTATAAATTTTATTCTTATCGTTCTGATTTCTTCGCATTTAAAATCAGCTTCCCATGATATTTTAAGACGCAGTGTAATATCTTTATACGCATTACAATTTGATTTCAGGTATGCAATGCTGGTCTCATTGGTTAGGATTCTGATTCTTGTTTAGTCAACTTGGATGGATTGTTTTTATGCGTTGACGAAGGTGTGAAATAAATAAACAAACGACTTTAATTGTATTCAGGCGATGACAAAAGTGTGAAATAAATAAACCAACGACTGATATTGTTTTCATTCTTCTTTAGTCGTTTGTGATGCTGTGGTAATAAATTCACACCGCCTTTAAAAGTACAATGGAAATTTGGTTATCTGGTAAAAGACCAACATACCTTGTAGATGAGTATATTATAGATATAAGAAGATGTGGTATGAGTGCCAATGAGACAACTCTCCATCCAAGTCAAGATTTATAAAAGTAAACCATTATAGGTCAAAGTACGGTCTTCAACACGGAGCCGTGGCTCAAACCGAACAGCCAGCTATAAAGGGCCCCCAAAAAAATTACTAGTGTAAAACCACTCAAACGGGAAAACCAACGGTCTAAACACTTATGAACCACATCAACAAACGATAGTGCGTTTAATTCTAAAAAAAACATAGCACCAACTTAACCCTTTTAATAACGTTCCTATCGGTCATTTTGACCGATAAGCCAAATTTTTGGAAAACTAGTTTGCACGAAGTCTTGTATGATCGTTGACATTCGTTGACGTACAGATGTGGTTGAGGGCTCAAATTAATATTCAAAATACCAGCTGCATGATGTACCTGACACTTGTATCATTCAATGTATTATGTCAGTTTGCTTTTTATTGACAAGATTATTGTGTGAGAAAACTATTTTTATCTTTTTTTACAGATAGATTATTTTCACAGATTATTATAAAAATAAAATGACTATTTTTGATAACTGTGCCGTGTTCTGTTACAAGAATACTATTAAAACTGTTATTAAAACCTGTACATATATGAAATATTTGATTCATAGAGTATCACCATTAAGACAAACTCAATGTAACATTTTTGAAACGAACTCAAAATTTCTCTTTGTCCATTTTTTTTTTTGGCAAAAGAGAAGAAAACATCTAACATATGTCCTGAAATTTGTTAGCGGAGTCGGAATAGCAGTAACAAAACTTTGTTTCTTTAATGCTTGATTATGAGGATGTTGGACACCGTATCGCTTAAATGAAGAAATAGTTACATACCTATGAAAAATACGAACATTTCTGAAATTCTTTCTCCTATATTTTCTTGAAAATAAAGGAATTTGCAAAAGCAGCTTCCTTAGAGAGAAAAAGTTGGATGATGCTTCCAAATTTTGTTTCTCTTCTTCCAGAGAAGTGGACTTAGATACTTAAATGTCATGTCTTTAACTATGGTTTCTGTGGCTCAGTGGCAAGATGAACAATCTAACGCCAGAAAGATCGCGTGTTCAAACATCACTGCCGGGGATGAACAAAGAATTTCCTTTATTAAACGTAACTTTACTTAACTTAAATGTTACTTAACTTAACTTACTTAACTTTCAATTTTAATTAAGACAACTGAAATACATGCTTAAGTCAAGTTAAGAAAACTAAATTCCTTACTGCTCCCAACCCTCTTTTGTTTTTTGTTACATTCTTACCCTAAGTACCCAACCATACCAGATTATCATTGCATATTCAGTGAATATTCTTTCGTATAGGACTCATTCAGCTACAGAAACTTGTGCGATTTATTTGACTTTGACAAAAATTCTTCGCATATCCGTTATTTTCGATGTTTCGCGCATCGATTTTAGTACATAAACTTTGTGCTCATAAGACATCACTCTAGTCTAACAAAAGAATATTGTTTTTTCTCAATAAAACACAACACATATACTTTATAAGCACAAAGTTTATATTTTCCGAAATTTTACCAAAATGTGAGACAGTTCGAGCTATAATTAAACATCTTAATGTAATAAAACTCTCGAAGAAAATTAAAATGGTTGTCCCGTTATATTCATGTGATTCCTCCATTGACGGAGAGAGATGGAGACGGTAGAGGTGTTGAACCATTGACCTCTACGGAGAGAGCTGGAGACGGTAGGACTTGAACCATTCGTGTGAACTGAATACACATCTCTGTGTCACGATTGGCTTAGAGAAAAAAAATCGGAAATGGACCCAAAGGGCGTACTCCTTTTTGATCTCCAAAAAAATTTAAAACCTTACGATTTATAAGATTTTTTAGAATAAAATTGTCACACTTTGTTTCTACTGTCTGGAAATACGACCCAACTTTCAAAAGATCCTGTATGAGGCAATGAAAATGGTATTTTTACAGCATCGTGTTAAATCTACTTTACAGTGCTGTGAGTGGATGGATGTAGGAGTATAATATATTCATGATTTATTTAAGAACAACTGCATGATTTTTATTTACAGTTTTAAAACACATTGACAAGTTCTGTTTGAGAGTTCTTCGAAAATGCTAATATGATAATTTTAAATGGTGATTGCTAAGTATATCATAAACAGGCTCTAATGGAAGACGGTCATTTGAATTTAATTTCTAAAACAGACTAATAAAGTGCTGTTTTCGCACATAATTTTCTTGTCCCGATATTTATTAAAAGAAAAAAAAAATAGAAAATGTGAGTAGAAATTGTAGATGTTTTCATTATGACGTAATTTCAGTTTAAATTACATTCGTTGGGCGCCATTGTTAAACCAAATTAAACTATGCCAAATGGTGCAATCATATCTGATTGGATACCCTTGCATGTGATCGTGGAGATAAGATATACAAGACTTAAAATTATGAATATTTTTCAGAGAATAATAATCTACCGGTCAGGTTAAGAAGTTGATTTTGTTTTTTGTCGTCAGGGGAAATAACTCTTGCTCAAATTACGTTAATCGAAAAACATAAAATTGTCGTCAATGGTGGTTAAATACTTCCCGCCGTGTTCCTTACATGTAACATGCATTGAAGGATGTAAGGTGAAATTAAAAAAATCTAGAATTTAGAATTGATACTATAAGTCAAAAGAGCATTAGTTAAGGAATAAAATAAGCTAAACATATTGATAGGTTATGGAGCTCCTTTTCGAGAGTTCTAACTTTTGAAAAATGGCGGGAAAAGACTGCACCGGACTTTTATTTGCATTGGTATTATTTGGGTCTCAAGTCTAAAGAAAAGAAATCTAGAATTTGCTTAAATTTTGGTAAATGACCTTTTATGAGCTATTGAAGTCTTTTGTGAAAAGAAAAATGGGTGATATGGGACAAAATATTTTGCCCTGTATCGTAGAAAAAAACACAAGGAGTCTCAACATCTGACAAAAATTCCTAAACATCACCTAAGTACATCCTTAACAATATTTGAGTATATTGAAGTCGAAAATCTTCCGGGGTTACCGTATTAGAGAAAACTTGTATAAAGATGTTCTACATACTTGTTACTAAGAAGCTATAAATACATGGTGTGTTTCCCCGTACATCAGCCTTCTAGTTGACTAATGTATTACTCTGTTTGAAGAGGGAAGCATTTGCAGACATATATATATATACATTTCGTAATACCTATTACTCTATGTTTTATATAAAAAGATTGTTCGATGCTCTGCATGAGGACTGCTAACTTAATAGCTTGCTTTGCGGTACGGGCTTTGTTCATTTTTTAAAGACCAGTAGCACCAGTGTAGTATTGTAAGCATTTTGTTCAATAATAATTTTACTATAATCGTTCAGCTTGTGGGGGAGGGGGTTGGTTTCCGCCCCCTAGATCCCTGTTTACAATGTATTTGCCAGTGGCTACGCCACTGAAGACCAATAGTTGCAAACTTCAATTGCATATAGTTTCTTGTTTATCATTGACAATCGTATCATATATTGCTGGTTTCCGAGGGTATCATCAGTTCAGTGGTTAATGCATCGGTACTTACATGAATAATAACATCCGGTTGGAGTGTCCTTGTTGGAAAATATCCCATGAGCGCTGACACACCAATTAATAATTGTGCTATTTGCATCATTAATGACTATTCTAGTTCTTTTGAAAATCAATATGTTGTCTTTTGAAAATCAGTGTGTCGTTTCTTGAAAGACAATACGGGTAGTAACGTCGTCATATCGATGAGAGTTTAGTACAGTGATTATGTCATAATTTTGTTAAGTTGGACATGAATGTGTTAAGAGTTTTAAATGACAAACAATGACACAATATAAACATTCGGATTTTTTGCTAAAGAACTTCTGAACATAAATTCAAGCTGGTAAAATTGAGAATGGAAATGGGGAATATGTCAAAGAGGCAACAACCCGACCAAAGAGCAGAAAACAGCCGAAGGCCACCAATTTGTCTTCAACGCAGCGAGCAAATCCCGCACCCGGAGGTGGTCCTCAGCTGGCCCCTAAATAAAATTGTGTACTAGTTCAGTGAACTAAACTCCGAACATATAAATGAACTATATTTAAAAAAAACATACAAGACTTTGTTTATGGCTAATATGTTAGTACACTAAAATGTATATTATATAGTTATAATTTTACACAGAATAATGCTTGCGTGTGTCAAAATTTACAAGTTGGTATTCGTTTCTTATGCATAAAGAAGAGTGATTTGTTTACTGTCTGTTACATCACATATTTCGTTATGCTATAAACCTGCCGTCAATTATTCCGAAAAAAAACTACATTTTCACACAATATAAGGTTACTGAAAACTCGGTGTCATGGTTTGGTTAAGTAGTGTCATTGTTTAGTTCATGTTCGACATGGTTCAATTATGTGATACAATGATGGAAGAATAACGATCAAAATGTTATACTATTGTTTCAGAAAAGAGAGAAGGTTTGGTACCATTAAAACGTTAAATCCCGCTGCAAATGTTTGCACCTGTCCTAAGTCAGGAATCTGATTACAGTAGTTGTCGTCTGTTTAATATGTAGTTTATACGTGTTTCTCGTTTCTCGTTTTTATATAGATTAGACCGTTGGTTTTTCCGTTTGAATGGTTTTACACTAGTAATTTTTTGGGGCCCTTTATTTATAGCTTAGTGTTCGGTTTGAGTCAATGCTCCGTGTTGAAGGCTGTAGCTTGGCCTATAATGATTTACTTTTATAAATTGTAACTTGGATGGAGAGCTGTCTCATTGGCACTCATACCACATCTTCTTATATATGTAGACATTATGTACAACTACTGAAATACTGTTAAACATATTTTCGCTGAAACTTTTTTTTCGCGTTTATCCCGTTCTATCCTATTTTTGAGACAATATATTGTCGCCATTTCTTTATGTTCCCATACTAGTAGATCTGAGTTTCACATATTAACGTTGATCTTCTACTCGCAAAAATACATCGCTCGAGGAAATAAGTCGTCTACAGTAAAATTAAGATATTATCAGTAGAGTTATCATAATTATAGAACACGCATGTATAAAGAGATCACGAGGGTAATATAGTAATGCATTTCAATAGCAATTTTCTTTAAAAGTAGTTCTATTCGGAATACAAAAGGACATAAAAAAGTACATAGTAATATATAATAAGTAGATACGATGTGATTTCCAATGAGACAAATATCCTCCCGAAAACAAATGACGTAAATGTGAGGTCGCCGTACGGCCTTCAACAATTTAAAACAAACCCCATACCTCTTAGCAAGAAATTAAAGGCTCCGACAAAATTAAAGGTAAAGCAATTCAAAATGAGAAAACCAACGGCCTGATTTATGTTCAAAACAATAAGCGAAAAACATATATGATATACAATAACAAACGACAGTCACAGCATTACAGACTCTGGACTTACGACAAACACATGTAGACTATGGCGTAGTTTAAATGTTTGCAGGCTACCCCCACCCCCATCCCCTTTTGTTGCCTTAACCCCCGGGCAGTAGTGGTACAGAACAACAAACTAAAACAATCAGTTGAAAAGGACTTAACTCATCAGATGGATACAAGGAGTAATAATCAAGTCACATAAACACCAAAGACATAAACACCAAAAGACACAAAGAACCGGTCTGTGAGCACTTGCATTAACTGGAAGTTCCAAGCAAAAAACAACTACATGTGTAATAAAAAATCATGAATCCAAAACAAAAAGTTTCTTTTCTTTTTATTTCAGAATAGAATTCTGCTGTTAATAATCATCTTCATCCATCTTATTCTCTGTGATTTTTCATCTAGTCGGGTAAAAAATAAGGCCGTACACAGTTTAAATGTACTTGACCTAACAACAATGACACGTGTATCTTGGAATTTTTAATTCTTTTTTTTCAATCATATTTTGATAAGGTACATTTTCTCATACTGAATACTAGACCGAAAGAGCTTTTTTTTTTTATATTATCGGGACTTTATTGCATAAAATAAAAAAATGCTTAAACGGGTTAAGTGATGCAACACAATACACTTATACAATATGACAAAAACATAATCATTTTATTCCTTCGTCAAAATGGACATTATGGACCTATTTCTTATTCGAAATTATAATCTTTCATATATTTAAATTCGGAACTTTGGAAGTAATTTTCATATTAATCTCACTTATAGTTTATTAAAAAAATAAGTTTAAACTGTTGTCCATGTTAACATTTTGTTCCGTGGAGGGTTGAAGGCTGTATGGTGCCTCTTGTAATCGTTTGGTTAGTTTTGTAGTTGGGTGTGGGTTACTGTATCATTGGCGTATACCTCCCTCCCTTTCTCCATTTATTCATCAAAAACATAATCTGTTTTTCAGAAAAAAAACAGCCGTAAATATGATAAAACACATATAATTTTCTATGTTAACATTAGAAGTCTTACACATGAACTACATACTCCTAGGATCTCCTAGTAGTACTCTCAAAATTTGCACATTTCATAAAAGATCTAGACCAATTGTTATCTGCTACTTCAAAATCCAGGATTGAGGGAGAAACCTGAGCCATTTCAATCAATTAAAAGTTTTATCTAAAGTCAATAATCTACATAAACAAAAGCTCTAGTCAGCTCTAGTGAGCTTTTCAAATCAGCTAATTAGGGAAGCAAAATACATACACACATACAAAAGTCATAAAAACAACACATTTAAACATACATTTTGTAGTAAGATACCATAAATGACATATAAAAGTTGAAAGCATAGTATAAAGCAAAATAAAGTATATCTTAAAACATAGCCAAATTAAACAGTCATACACAAAATAAAATATAAAAACAATATGTACATACACTGCATTGGCATAAGCTGTTATTTGGAACCCATATAGTCCAGTCAAACTAAGTTTAAACCTCAAACTAATTGCAACATAAAATGTTTTAGTTCTAATCTATAGCATTTAGCCCCAAATATACACAGAAAAAAGTCCCATAAAATCTAACTTGAGGAAAACTCAAATTTTTTATTTTTAATTTCTTATGGAAATTAACATTGGAAAGGGAGATAACTCCGCAAAAATAAGTCTTTTTTGTCAGTTTTTGGTTGATTTTCTTAAAACTCATGTGAAATATGCTAATTTGATGGGGTTATAAGTTCGTATTTGACTATATTATATAATCTTCTGCTCATGAAATAAACAAAACCGAAGTGTTATGGGTATTTTCATTTTTTTGCACATTTTTCATTAAAGAAATTGCAAATTTATGGCTTTGTGACCATTTTGAAAATATTTAACCCATTCGATTTAGAATATTTAAGGATGTGGGTCATTGTATGCTCTTTTTTTTTTTGCTTCAGCTTGATTTAAACATGTACATGTAGCAGCAAATACACAATATTATTACTACATACATTGAAGGCTCCATATATTTTAAAATTGTTTGTCTGCCAGTCTTGGCCTTGTCAATGTTCTTAATTACAAGTGTGCTGTTTATCATCAGAATCACTAAGACATGCTGTTAAACCAACAATCCATGCACATACGACATGGATACATGTACATAATGATTATATACATATATGCATTTGTACATGTAGTTGTGTATTATACCAGTCAAGGGTCTAACTTAAATAAGTTATTAGAGAAAAATAACATACAAGTGTTATAACAGATACTTTCATGAGTTGTTTGCTCTTTATATCTTAATCTGTAGTAAATATGTTCGTCATTAGTTAATATATCAAACTATATTTTTATTTTTAGTGGGCTCTTGGGATTTCTTGAAACTTGGCGCAGAAACTTAATGCATAACCTTGATAATAAGTTTTCCAATTCAATTAATACATTTTTGATCAACCATGGTAAATCAATTAGACAAGGCTTTTAAGGGATACACTAAGCTGTAATAACAAAGCTTAGTTATTACAGGCATGTAACGTATAAAGTGAGACACTTGGGAATTACTGGGAAGCTTGCTCAGAACCTCATTACATGCTCTGATCATTATTTCTTACAATAAATTAAAATACATTGTGATATATGTCTGAGAAATGGCTTTGAAGAGATGAAGAGAAGTTTTAATAGCACGCGCACCCTTGAGTTATTACAGGAATGTATTTTCTGTAATAACATAAGTGTACTATAATTGATTGGCAAATTATAAACTGTTATATCTTTCTAAAGTTTAGTTCATACATAAAGACAATAATAATACCTATAGAACTTGTATACAATTTAACAAAGTAAAGGATGTAATACTATATTTCCTCTTTGAAACATGTAACATACATATGTTATCACAGTTTTTTTTATATTTTAGCCCACAACAACGACATGTATGTTATTTTTCTCTAATAACTTATTTAAGTTAGACCCTTGACTGTATACAGTGCGTTTTGATATGGAAAGCCTCAGCTGTCATATATTAGAGATTTACAAAACGTTATGCTGAAGCTTAAAATGTAAAGTTAAGACAGCGTGATGTTGAATCGAGTCATCAAAATGCTAACTCTAAATTACAATATGCTAAGTTGAATCTGCGTAATGTTGACTTGCAATGACAAGTGCTTTAGTCGTGATAGTATAATGATAAGTCACGATGTTGTGATGATATGCCAAACACACGTAACGTTGGGTTTAAAGTACATGATGTGAAGTTGACGTTGCATGATGTTAGCTTGCAGATGGATACTGCTCAGTCATCTACATCGACAGCTATGATAACAAATAAAATGAATAGCTAAAATGTATGGTGCTGACTTGTTATTAATTAATGTTGAGCTGAGATAGTACGATGTTATATCATTGTGATATTACGATTGGTCTATCATGCAATCTGTTGATTTAAAACACCATGATGCACAGTTGAAAGTACATGATGTAGAGTTAAGATAACACGATGCTACACCACTATATTGAAACGAAAGGCTTACCATACAATTTGTTGACTTAAAACAACACGATGCAACGTGTTAAGCTAAGATGCTCACTTGAAACTACAGGACGTACAGTTGAAATTTTGTAATCTTAAGCTACGATAGCACGATGTTATATCATTATAATGTCACAGTAGGCTTATTATACAATTTGCTCGTTTAAAACTACACACCGTACAGTTGAAAGTACGTGATATTAAGCTAAGATGGCACGTTGTTATATCATTAGAATGTTACGATAGGCTTACCACACGATATGCTCATTTAAAACTACATAATTTTCAGTTGAAACTAGATGATGTTAAGCTAAGATAGCATGTTGTTATATCATTTGAATGTCACGATAGGCTTACCATACA
Organism: Mytilus californianus; assembly: GCF_021869535.1. Classification (NCBI taxonomy): domain Eukaryota; kingdom Metazoa; phylum Mollusca; class Bivalvia; order Mytilida; family Mytilidae; genus Mytilus; species Mytilus californianus. The sequence continues at coordinate 915,287 of NW_026262723.1, forward strand.
ATATGCTCATTTAAAACTACACAACGTACAGTTGAAAGTATGTGATGTTGAGCTATGATAGCACGATGTTATATCGTAATAATATCACGATAGGCTTGCCATACAATATGCTCAGTCAAAACTACACAACGTACAGTTGAAAGTACGTGTTGTTGAGCTCAGATAGCACGATGTTATATCACTATGACGTCACGAGAGGCTTATCATACAATGTGTTGACTTGAAAATACACGATGTAAATTTGAAGAAGTTTGGTCTTGACTTGAAACAGTAAAATGTTAAGTTAAAAAAACAGAACGTAAAGTCAAAATAAAACAATGATAGGATGACGTGTACTTGTGCAAAATTGAAGATTTTTGGTGTTGACTTCGAATATAGTACAAATATTAAATCGTTTTATGTTAAATTGAAAGACAATAACGATGCGTAAAACATTACAGAATTATGTGAATTGAAACTGCAATTCTATGAAAAAGAATGAGGGACAAATCCCCAGGATTTTTTCTTCTTCATTTGCAAGTTCGGAGGCAAAATGATATACAAAGAAAGTTTTCCATAAATTCATAAAGAAAAAGAATTACCCTTCGCTATATATTTGTACTTGAATACAGATTTGCCTATATTTGACATGATTTGTTTGGATTTTTTTTTATGATTAAAAACTAGACTTTTTTTTATGAACAACCCAAATATAAAGTATGGTAGATTCTGTTGTATACTTTTCGCTTATACATGAAGTCTATATGAAACCTAATGAAATTTGACCTAGAGCCTCCAGTCTAAATCGTCAAATTTCAAAAAAAGAAATACATCATTTACAGCAGTGCCAACCATTTTTTCCAGCACCAAGTAAGATAGTGCCCAGGTTTATGTATATATCCACTCGGAGAATATTTTATTTTTTAAATTGGTAAAGTCATTGATGGACAATGACCCCTATAACTTATAATAAGAAGCCAATTAATGAATTCCGTCACTTATTTTCTTGTCCATAGTGATTTTCTTGGTTCTTTGCAGCTTCTCTCTATTTATATGTGTTTTCAAAGAAAAAGAAAAAAATCAAAAATCTTTAAAAATTGTTAAAGTCCATGAATTATTTTGGTATTGCTTTGATTAATTTGTAGATATGTTTTTTGATGTCAACAGTTTTTCTTTCTCTCTCTCTCTCTCTCTCTCTCTCTCTCTCTCTTATAGTTTTCATGAGTGTGGTCTAAATTAAAATCGATAGATTTTTTTTTAATTATTTGCAAAAATGTAGTTTATTCTTTTTTGAAAAACATAATAAAAAGTTTGGGCCACAGAGCATTTTGCAAGATACAGGTTATGCAGTATTGTCAGATTTTGTATAAACTATACATGGAAAACTCAATGTTAGAAAATAAAAATAAAAATTGGGATCACGAGACTCGTTTTCTGTCTACAAAACGAAATAGATAAAGTCCCTACACATTCCATCATTAGAGACGAAATATGCCAAAAGGATTTCAAACTCATAAGTCGAAAACAGACTTGGCTAGGACGAAAAATTTTGTCCTGCCTTTTTTTTAGTTGTAATCTCTGTCCTGCCTTTTTATTTTTCCCTCTATTGGTCCTGCATTTTTTTTAATTAGTTTATTCTGACTTTTTTTTTACATAAATTGTCATCCTGCCTTTTTTAATGCCAAGTTGCTCATCCTGCCTTTTTTTTTAACTCAAAACTCCTGTCCTGCCTTTTTCTCAAATTTCATTCTAGCCCCCCAATAAAAATCAAATGGTAGCTCCCTAAGATGGCGGAAGACACCCGATCTACCCTAAAGACAATATATCTAATGAGGAAGAACATTTCGGTCAAGTCGAGTTACTTGTAGATCTCCTTTTGTTGAAAAGGGTCATTTATCTATCTATTATACTGTTCAGGGGGAGGGGAGAATCGGAAAAAAAAATACACAAAAATGGATAAAAGAAGGCGAAAGATACAAAAGGGATAGTAAAAATCTTAACCAAACTGACAATGGCATCACAAAAACTCATCAGCCGAAATAAACGAGAGAAAAAAGATCAAAAGCCAAACAAAACTGAGCAGCACGAAACTCTCAAAAAAAGGGGTGATCTCAGGTGCTCCAGAAGGGTAAGCAGATCCTGTTTCATATGTGGCACCCGTCACTTGGCGATTTTGCAAATAAAGAAGGAATGTGTTATAATTTTCGAGGAACTCCCCCCCCCCCTCCCCCCAAAAAAAAACATGAACTACAGGGTGTCAAATCGATGAACATGCTTAAAATAGGCTCCTAGCTTTTCATAAAAAAGAATTGATGAAAATGTATTTGTATTTAGTGTACAGTGGCAAATATTACATGCATATAAGGACGAGAATATGTAAGTGTGATATGAATATGAATAAATCTTTGCTCTGTACAAGACATATTTTGCTTGCTTAGCCGAATTTCTAACAAACTAGTTGACAAACCGTCTCTGACAATCTATGGAAATCCAAATAGCATCGGTTTTGATTAAGTCCAGATTTTTTGGTTTTATTTCGGGGAAAAGGGATGCGTTTTACGTACAGTGGCAAATATTACATGCATATCAGGACGAGAACATGTAAGTTTGATATGAATATGAATAAACCCTGCTTTGTTACAAGACATACTTTACTTGCCTAGCCGAATTATCAACGAACTAGTCGACAAACTGTCTCTGACATTCTATGGAAATCGTAATCGCATCGCTTTTGATTAAGTCCAGATTCTTTTGTTTTATTTCGTGGAAAAGAAAATACAAATTTTCAGATACCTCTAACAAAACCGGGGGGAGGGGGTCACATTCTAATATATCTCTCACCATCTCAGTCCAACGCTAATGGTATTATTTGTCATATCAGTTGATCTTTGTTTTTTAAGATTAAGACTCCAGATTCTTATGTTTTATTTCGTGGAAAACGGGAGTGGTAAATACAATTTCCCTGCTAACTCTTACATAGATGTGATTTTATATGAGTAAAATTTGACCCTCACAGTCATAACCGAAGTCTTATAAGCGCAATATTATGTTGTATATATTAAAACACCACATAGATAAATATTTTCTTAAATATTGTTCATAAAAAAAAGTCTGGTTTTTAATCATAAAAAAAAACCCAAACAAAACATGTAAAATATAGGCAAAACTGTATTCAAGTGTAATATATAGCGAAGGGTAATTCTTTTGCTTTATGAATTTATGGAAAACTTTCTTTGTATATCATTTTGACTTCGGAGTTAAATTTCATTAATATTCATCAACTTGCAAATAAAGAGGAAAAAATCCTGGGGATTTGTCCCTCATTCTTTTCCATAGAATTGCAGCACTTCTACGCATCGTTATTGTCTTTCAATTTAACATAAAACGATTTAATATTTGTACTCTATTCGAAGTCAACACCAAAAATCTTCAATTCTGCACAAGTACATGTCATCCTATCATTGTTTTATTTTGACTTTACGTTCTGTTTTTGTAACTTAACATTTTACTGTTTCAAGTCAAGACCAAACTTCTTCAAATTTACATCGTGTAGTTTCAAGTCAACACATTGTATGATAAGCCTCTCGTGACGTCATAATGATATAACATCGTGCTATCTGAGCTCAACAACACGTACTTTCAACTGTACGTCGTGTAGTTTTGACTGAGCACATTGTATGGCAAGCCTATCGTGACATTCTAATGATATAACAACGTGCTATCTTAGCTTAACATCACGTACTTTCAGCTGTACGTGGTGTAATTTTAAATGAGAAAATTGTGTAATAAGCCTATCGTGACATTATAATGATATAACATCGTGCTGTCTTAGCTGAACAACACGTACTTTCAACTGTACGTCGTATAGTTTAAAATGAGCATATTGTATGGCAAGCCTATCGTGATATCATTATGATATAAGATATTGCTATCATAGCTCAACATCACGTACTTTCAACTGTACGTCGTGTAGTTTTAAACGAGCATATCGTTTGGTAAGCCTATCGTGACATTCTAATGATATAACAACGTGCCATCTTAACTTAACATCACGTACTTTCAACTGTACGTTGTGTAGTTTTAAATTAGCAAATTGTATAATAAGCCTATTGTGACATTATAATGATATAACATCGTGCTATCGTAGCTTAACATTAAAAAATTTCAACTGTACGTCCTGTAGTTTCAAGTGAGCATCTTAGCTTAACACGTTGCATCGTGTTGGTTTAAGTCAACAAATTGTATGGTAAGCCTTTCGTTTCAATAAAGTGGTGTAGCATCGTGTTATCTTAACTTAACATCATGTACTTTCAACTGTGCATCATGGTGTTTTAAATCAACAGATTGCATGATAGACCAATCGTAATATCACAATGATATAACATGGTACTATCTCAGCTCAACATTAATTAATATCAAGTCAGCACCATACATTTTAGCTATTCATTTTATTTGTTATCATAGCTGTCGATGTGGATGACTGAGCAGTATCCATCTGCAAGCTAACACCATGCAACGTCAACTTCACATCAAGTACTTTAAACCCAACGTTACGCGTGTTTGGCATATCATCACAACATCGTGACTTATCATTATACTATCACGACTAAAGCACTTGTCATTGCAAGTCAACATTGCGCAGATTCAACTTAGCATATTGTAATTTAGAGTAAGCATTTTGATGACTCAATTCAACATCACGCTGTCTTAACTTTACATTTTAAGCTTCAGCATAACGTTTTGTAAATCTCTAATATATGACAGCTGAGGCTTTCCATATTTTGACGTCCAGTTCATCACAGCTCCATATCTAAAGTACTACTGGTCATGCTGATATATTATAATAATATATAATAGATACGGAAATCCAAATCATTAACACTACTAAACAATGTACAAATAATCAACCCCTATTAACTAGTCCACCATCTGTTTCATTATACTTGTATGCATATCATAGCTGAATAGCAAAACAGCTGTGTAAGGTTGTATGAACATAATGAAATGCATAAAGTGCATTACAATTTGTATAAGCATGTGTCAGTCAACCATGGTCTGATAGAGACCATCCTTCAAGTTGTTTAGGCAGAAATAACCTTATTTTCTGGAGGTGTCGTTCATGTGAGTGTTTAGTACAAGGATCTAAGAAGTATAACAGATATTCTTCTTCACATTTACATAATAAGCATATTGGGGATATACTCATATTATTATATGTCTTGTCTCTTGATCGAACTGGCTATTTCATATGACTGTATGATTTAAGCATCTGCTCTTTATTGCTCCTGCTTTCACAGATTTAGTTGTTCAATACGCACTGCCATATCTATAATGTATGAGGCATAGTGTATGTGTGTTCCTGTATTTGAAGGTATTTCAAAGTTTTCTTTTTGAACTAATCTTAATATTTATCAAGTTTATTCTAGTGATCTTTCTACTCGTTTCCATTTCTAAATCGATTTCAGGTGTTGCTATCTAGATGTATCTATCTATTCTGTATTTGCCAACTCTGTCAGATGAACCACTAGCTGACACTGTTGTCTTTTGTCAGTGTAGATTAAACTTGATTTGGAATCATATGAATTGTCACTATATACAAATCCACGGCCACAAAAACAACGGTGCACAAATAAAACCAGTTAAATAAAAATATTGAACCAATACTCTGTACACTGTACATATCCCACCAACAATATATCTACACAGTTACAGTTCTCATTTCTGATGAGACTGCAACTAAAATGTCATCACATATATGTCCTTATCATAGACATAGCTGTTTCGCTTCAGTATCATAACATTGATGCACGCTTTTGATGCAAGCTAAAGCATAGTCCAGCACTAATTTTCTCGATGTGTACATGTTGTTCAGTTGACAAGAAAAAGAAGAATTTAAACAGGTTTTTACCATTGTACTTAATAGTAAACAAAAAAGAATGCTCTAGGTTCTAATTATTAATAGCCTAAAATCATTAAAGGAGTATCATACTAGGAACTCATTTCTTAGCGGTTCTAAACAAATATTATGGTATACTATCGCTAGGACGGTCTGGCAGCTAATACTATCACAGAACGTCGCGACAAGAAACATAAAAATAGCAAGGACTGTACGTTCCTGAAAATAGCCAACAAGACTTCATATTATTTGAACTGCACTACAAGTCGCATCATTTTTTTTAATTTGCGTTAAATAATTTAAAGGATTTTAAATGATGAAAATGGCAATGACGTTTACAGAGTTTACTAGACAAAGTGCTGTTGTTACGGTAAATTAGAAAATAATAAAGGCACAAATGTTACTATGCGTATGTTCGAAAATTATAGCAATGATAGTTTAACCCACTCGATCTTTCATCATCTATGACTGTGATCATTTGTCAATGATATATTGTGTTATCTAGTAACTGGTGTAAGGTCATTACCATCATATTTACTGTAGATCTGAAACTGTAACAAATGTCGAAAAATAATTATTTGTGCTTTATAAACTTGCTGATAGACGGTATTATTTAGAATGTTTTTGAAAATGTTGTAAGGAATGCTTTCATTGGATGGCTATTGATGCTGAATATTCTAAAACAATTCCGGAAGATTAGCGGAACCAAACATCTTTTGTTAGCCGCTACTAGTGGTAACATCTGTACTGTACAGTATGAAAGTCGGCCGTTGTTAGTGCTACTAGCAGACTAACCTCACTAATAGAATCCTTATAGTAGCAGCTAACATAATAGGATCGGGTGATTGACAATATTTATACTTCCGATTCCCGAATAGATTACCATTTATCGTTGATATGAACTTTTAAAGATTTATTTCAAATCACGATTTCAAAATGCCGACACCCACAAATGGATATAGATGGGCGCTTAATGTACAGCGGCAACTATTACATAAATATGCATGCTGAAAATAATGTTTATGGTATACGTTTATATAATATGACTGTATTCAGCTTTTACAAAACCAGAACTATGACTTGTATGGTAACGTTTACTTTATTTGGCCTTTTTAACTAAATTTGATTCGAGCGTCACTGATGAGTCTGGCGCAAATACAAAATTTCCATCCTGGTATCTATGATGAGTTTATTCAGATACCTTATAACAATGTATTGGTTCCAAGCTACTAATATATGATCTTACTCTTAAATTCAGCATGTATAGCGGGTAGCAGTGTAAAATAGATATCAACAACCTCCCACATTCGAGGCTAGTGCAACGTTCATTGCGACACCATGAATTCAGCATTCCTACCGTACCAATACTTAGAACTGAAATCAATGATACAAGGCAATATATGATCGTAATGCAATCGATAAAAAATGAAAACAAAACGTTAAAAATTGCATGCGTCCTAAGTGCTTTTCTGGATCTACCTTCATCAGGAACGCTCAAAGCCAAATATTTGAAGGCCAACAATTTATCACAACCGAAATAGTTGATAAAAGGTTAAAGATCATCGTTCAAAATGTACACATGATTGCAGATAGTAAGAAGTCGTAAAGCAAAAAAAAAATGAAATCAAATTTGAGAGAATACACGTGTATTGAGCCATTTTATTGCTTAAAGTTTAGTAGGAAATATACTCAACCTACTTCGAGTCGGTCAGTCTTCACTTCTACTTCTAAATGATGGTCGCTGGGGAAACCAAATAGTTCTGAACTATTTATCTGAAACGCTAATCTTATATAAGAGATTTTTTTAAACGTAAACCAACTTGTTTGATGCAGGTTTAAATAGGTTTCAAATTATTTTTTTCTCAATAGATGCAAAAACTTAAAATTTTCAGGATAGTGTTATCGCAACTGATGTCTAATATGTCTTAAAAAAATGACTTCTTCTTTAAATTATTTATTTTGCAATTAAAAATGATTTGATATATTTCATGTTTTTTATTCCTAACTAAGAATGATCATAATCAGAGCCGTGTTTCTTGTTTTAAAATGAATTATCCGCTTTTGAGAAATATTTATTTTGTTATCCAATTTTTCACCGGTTACAACTGTCTGCCTCTGGTTTTATTTTATACATTAACTTTTAAGTAAAAGCATGGAAGTATTATATCAATATAATACTTCCATGGTAAAAGTAATTGTTCATTTCATTTTGTTTCTTTTCGTTTTGTTTCGTTTCGTTCCGCTTTTATTCCGTTTCGTCCTTTACAGGTACCCCTCTTTTCGCCCGTTTTCTATTTTTGATATCTTAATCAAAAATTTAAAAAATCAAACTTTTAAAAAGCGAAATACTCAAAACTGCACATTAAGTTTAGTACTTTTAAAGTTTGATCAAATATCTAATTTATCAAATTTAAAAATTATATTTAGAATTTTTAAATTTTAATTATTTGGTGAAAATTTCAATATTTCAGAAATTTTCAAAATTTTGGAATTTTGATATTTAAAATTTTGATCAAAATTCCAAAAATCTAAAATTTGAAAACTTTTTAACATTTTGAATTGATAAGTGTTACACGGACCGTTAGTACAGTTTGTTCGTTATTTCAAAGCCTAAGTAGCGTACGTATCGAATGATTCTTGTTAACATATGTACTCGCTTCGGCAGTACATATACATGTACTAAAATATATACGTCCATCAATTTGAGACAGTGGGAAACAGGGCGAAGCTCCACATAAGCTGTAGAGGTTTTGCAATTTGAACAAAACAAATCTATTAGGAATTAACGATAGCAGTTGTTTTATTTTATTGCATCATAATAATGTTAATAATGCCTTACGCTATTAAAGTTATACTACAGATCTATGAGTTGATTTAGGGGGTTCCCATGGATAGTAAAACTGTCAAATAGTCCAAAATATAGGCTACTAGAAATTTTTCAAATTAATTTTTCTTGGGGTAGGATATAGACAGATAGAAATTTGTCAGTTTTTATTGTGTGGATTTCTTTGACTCTGACATATTCGAGTTACTAAAAACTACCGCAAAGGGGTAGTGATTTTCAAATTAGGGGATGCATGGAGATGTGCATGTTTCCATAAGTCTTTTACTCTGACGTTAATACCCTTTGCAACGTATATAAACGTTAAGTAGGGTGTCTTTTGCATTTTTGGAAAATTGTTTAAAAGAATATAAAAAAAAGTTGTTTTTATTATTTTTATTATTATTTTAATGAGGCTTGTGTCTCGGTTGCCGCAACGTTAACTACGCCAAGGCTTATAGTTTTAACTTCTACTTATAGCCCCTTTCATAAATTAAGAGAAACAAGCTCGGGACAAAAATAGGTCTCATATCTACATGTTCATTTGCAAAATCGGAGTCAGAATCAATGAATCGTACACTGAAACCTGATCAAAATACAAGGAACCAGCTCCGCGCTAGTTAAACGTTAACTTTAGCGACTATAGTTTCCGTGAATTGCTACAAATAGTACCATGCAGTCCTTTATAAATAGAGTCTAAGAACGACAACTCTTAAGATAAATGAAGGTGGTTTCGTTTGATGTGTTTGTCTAATGAGCTTTTAATTTTGCCATTTTATTCGGGACTTTCCGTTTTGAATTTTCCTCGGAGTTCAGTATTTTTGTGATTCTACTTTTTTCTATTGTAATACCACAAAACTGTTCACGAAAAACGACAATTTAACACCACCATCACGGAGAACGTAAATAAAATTTAATTGAAAACGAGTCACGAAAAATGCACTTATCACGAGTCACGGATAATAAATCAATACAAAAACGAATCACGGCAAGCAAAATACATCGATCACGAAGGACGAAAATAATCCATCATCCACCTCAAGCTTTTATCCTCGTGCTTTTGAAACAGATAAAAAAAAGTATACGCAAATACGGAAATAGACATTAGATTCCGAAAAAATAAACTAGGTATGTCAAGCCCAGATAATTGAATACTGGCTATTGTTGGGACCCGGATGTACAACGAGACATTATCTAACCCCCAAATGCAAAAAATTATCAGAATTGAGATAAGGCTACAGCAGGCTAAATAGATATACATGTAGAAACTAAATAGGTCAAATCTCTCACGCCATATATAATTGTGAATGCGGTTGTACTTTTGCCCTCTCATGGAAGTCATCTGAGCTTTAAAAAGAGTTATAACATCTTCATAGTTATTAGGCTGATCAACAGTATATAATTATGTACAATATTAGGTCAATGTCAGAAAAATATAAACTTTTTTGTATGAGGCTGAGAAACTGGGGAAAGACGAGGTTCTACCGAGCCCTTCCCCAGTTTTGTGCCGAGTAAAAAAAATTATATTTTTATGACATTGACCTAATATTGTTTTTATACTGCAACTTAAATCAATACATTGATAGTTATTTAAGATCATTTAAATTTTTAAATTGGAACACAAATTTCAAACTTATTTGCATCCCTTAATGAACACCCTGACCGTGGAAAAAGTGTTCCATGATGAAATTTACATTGTACAAAATATAGCTGTGTTACTATATTTAGGAAATAAACACAGTATGCAGTATAAATGTTCTTATGTGTTTTATACAAAATTCCTGTATTATCGCTTGAAACCCTCTTATAAATCACTTACATAAGATTTATAATTATTAACAGTGTATGTTCTAACAAGGATTTGTATATAGTATACTATACAGATCCTTGGTTCTAATGATGTCTTTCTTTAATCCATGTCTTCTAAAACACATACATAACATAACAGATAACATTTTAGTATCACCTTCTAAAGACAAGGGGGAGCTGGTCACTGACAGCAAACGGAAGGCGGAAATTGTGTTTCAACAACTTAGACTCGTATTCACAATTGACAAATCAACATCAATTCCTAAAATAACAAAATACATCAAAGAAACAATACCAGAACTACTTATAACAACTAAAGGTCTCGAAAAACTACTCAAAGATGTAAACCCATCGAAAGCATCTGGACCAGATGGTATCCCAAACAAAATACTAAAAGAATGTGCAACGGAAATAGCACCAGGACTAACTGTCATCTTCCAAACATCAATAGACACTGGAATACTACCAGGAGACTGGCTCAACACAAACATTTCGTGTTTCCAAAAAGTGAGACAAACACCCTGCAGAAAACTATAGACCAGTCTCATTACCATCGGTACTTGCAAACTACTAGAACACATCATATGCAAGCACATCCTTAAACATCTTGAAAAGCACAGAGTCTTAACATCACTCAACCATGGATAATTAGATCTGACGATACATGTGAAACACAACTGCTACTCACCTTTCATGACTTCATGAACGCATTCGACGCCGGGCTACAAACTGACATCGCATCCTGGATTTTTTCCAAAGCTTAAAAATTACACTGTACCGCATAATAAATCATTAACAAAAATGGGAGAATACAGAATTCGATGACAAATAAACAACTGCCTAAATATGTTTCTGACACAGAGGAAGATGAAAGTAGTAGTAGAGGGAGAACAGTTGGAAGAAGTAAAAGTGGACTCAGGAATTGTCTTAGTCTAAAGTATCAATCATTACAAATCCAACGGATTTAGTGTGAAGACGTCATAAACAGTCTGAGAAACACATAATCTTGTGCAATACCGAACTATAAGTCAACAGTATCCCTAGGTTGACAGATCATTAAGTTTTCATGTTTAGTGTAAACAATGTTTTATTATGAATGATAACAATACATTTTCTATACATATTCACAAAAAGGATTCAGAAACAAGCAACAAGTGCTTATGTTAATCTGTCTCCTTGTTAGTTTAAATACATTATACACGAATAAATCAAAAATACATGCTCTGTTACATATTTAAAAAAATATTGATCATGTCAGTCAGCGAGTTACATATTAGATTTAGTGAACTGAAAAAGTATTTAAAAAAAAAATAAAAAAAATATCAATGATAGCTAATAACAATAGAAAAAATACTTAAAGATTTTATTACTGTCACAGTGTTAAAGTTATAACCTTTAAAAAGGATCAAAAAGTTAACATGGATTACATTTATTTTTCGGGCTTTAGATTTTTAAAAATCAAGATGCGATATCCCGTTTTGAACAGGTACAGCAAAACTTCCTTACCAAATCTCAATCTCCCCGCAGAGTTATCGGTCATTGCTCTCTCTCAATCTCAATGAGAGAGAGCAAGGACCGATAACTCTGCATGGGAGATTGACCAAATCTTTGTAACTAGGAATTAATTTTGAAAAGGTTTTAGTTACTGTGTCATAGCGAAATCCTTGACTTAACAATTGATCAGTTATACATAAAATAATGTTTTCACTGATATCCAAAACGAGACTACAGACTAAAAGTTCTTCCACATACATTACAGTAATTAGGTACACACCTGTATGTGTCCTCATATGTACCTGTAAGTAATCAAGCCGACTAAACCCTTTACAGCATAAGGTGTGTCGCCTGTATGTGTTCTCATGTGTCTCTGTAAGCTACCATTCTGACTAAACCCTATACCACAAACATCACATACACAAGGTTTATCGCCTGTATGCGTTTTCATGTGTGCATATAAATGACTAAGCTGACTAAACCCTCTACCACATACAACACAGACATGAGGTTTATCACCTGTATGTGTTCTCATATGATTATGTAAATGATGAAGCCAAAAAAAAGCTTTAAGGCAAACATTACATTTATAAGATTTATCTCCAGTATGTGTTCTCATATGTCTCTTTAGGTAAATATCTCGAGTAAATTCACTAGCACAAACATCACATTTGTAACATTTTTCACCTGTATGCGTTTTCATGTGACTCTTAAGGTAAATATTTTGAGTAAATGTTCTAGCATAAACATCACATTTGTGACGTTTTTCACCTGTATGTGTTCTCATGTGACTCATTATGTTATCATTTCGAGTAAATTCTCTTTCACAAACATCGCATTTGTGACGTTTTTCACCTATATGTGTTCTCATGTGACTCATTAGGTTATCATGTCGAGTAAATTCTCTAGCACAAACATCACATTTATGACATTTGATATCAGTATGTGCATGATGTGTTCTCGCATGTCTCTTCAAGTCACTACAGCGAGTAAATTCTCCAGTACAATCATCACATTTATAAGTTTTCACAACATAATGTGTTTTCGTGTGTCTCTTAAGGCTATCATTTCGAGTAAATTCTCTAGCACAAACATCACATTTATAAGTTTTAACAACAGTATGTGTTCTCTTGTGTCTCTTTAAGCTACTACTTTGAGTAAATTCTCTAGCACAAACATCACATTTATAAGTTTTAACAACAGTATGAAGTAAATGATCATCAGCCTGTGTTCCTTTGTGTCTCTTTACGTTACCATTAATCACTTTATCCTCCACCATATTCATCTTATTGATAAAAGTTATCTCCAGAATGTGTCTTCCACGTATCAATTAAGGTCCGACAAAAATATTAGCCAATCCAAAGATGAACCTAAAAACAAATGTTATAGAAAGGAACTTTAGCAAAGACATAAAAAAAGTATATCAAGATAAAAAAAATAATATTATCTTGATCAAAATAGTAAAGTCAAATTTCAAAATATAAAAACTTAATATAAAGAATATCATTTGACATATGTACATATCACTAGTCACAACTCGGCCGATTCCGTAACTTCAGAAAGAGAGTAGAATCCGAGGATTGCCAATCGATTTACATATAACAAAGGAAAATGTTTAATCCTGCTGGTTCCCTATTCAGTCCCTTATGTTACGGAGTAATGATTTTATTTGTAAAATCGTTGAAAAAAAACATATATTTCTTGGAGACACCGATAACAGTCAACAAAGATACGAAAAAAAAGAAAAAGAAAAAAGAAGATGCAACCCATTCACGTTTGTCATTTAATCTTAAGCAAAGAATAACAATAGACAATGCCAGCATTATATATTATGGGGTACTCTTTCATTTGAGGAAGCTACCTGTTACAGTTGCAATTATGACTCCTATCTGTCTACTGTTTATTTATCTATACGTGTCTATATATTCACAGTTAACCAATATGTGTACTGTATTGATTGAAAAACAGACAATACTCAATAACAAGACAAACAAACACTGAAGTATCAAGTTCGTTCGTTCTAAATATTGTAGGCTTTAATGTGGAATACATGATTGAATATGAAAAATTGACGTCATTGTACTACAGTACTAGATTAAAGCAATCATGTGACTGTCTACAGTGTCTAGCTACGAAAGGTGGTATATGGTACATGAATAAATATGGTGCTTGAACTTGATGGCAAAATGTAGGTCCGATGATGTCACTTAGTTACTCACTAATGGATATTGAAACAATATGATACTACCAAAGCTATCCAGATTGGGAAGTAAAAATGCTATACCAAATATACATGTTACTAGCTATAGTATAAATTAATGTATCTTAACGCAAAAACTAAAATGAACACAGAGACACTGCCGGACTCTCATTTTCAATGAATGGTTAGACTAGAGTGGATTCATTAGAACCATTTTAAGCGGATTTCTCATGGCGTAATCGTCAATTATTTTATCATAATCGATTTTAATGTCTCTGTGATTCCCAATATGTTCAATAGCAGATTACAATAGTTTTTTTTTTTGTTTTTTATTTTTTGAAAAAGGGAGGGGGGCGTACATGTACGCCCATTACGCCCTTACTTGGACCCGCCCCTGCTCAATAACATACATGACACTCTAATTACGAGGTATTCCTTCATTGGAGGAAGATTCGTTTTACAGTTACAATGTTGACTCTTACCTGCCTACCGTGAATCTTTCTCCATGTGTCTGTAACATGTCAAGTATGTATCAATACTCTGTTTAAAATGAGCGGCAAGACTCCAATTAAACTGACACTTTATAACCTGTTGCCATGACAGCTTTCGCATTAGTTGTTATAAAAGATAATCACTCATTGACAATTAAATTCAATATTTTATTTGAGATAATGATAATGATTATTTCATTAAAGTGTCACTCTTTTTAAGTCTTATCTCTCAACAATATATATATATATATATATATATATATAGAGAGAGAGAGAGAGAGATATATACAACAAAGAGCCATTCTGTACAGTACGATTAATAATTTAAGAAACTACAAATATTAAAACAGTCTGAGAGTTAAAATTAGTATCATAAAACATATTTATTTGTACATTATTTACAGTATAAAACCAATGAAAACTTATATAAATCCCTTGTCTATTTGACGCATGAAATCATATTAAACGTGTTGTTTTCAATTTTTAAAAACAGATATTAGGCTTTGCCACAGCTAAAAATCATAGTATC
The DNA here is from genome assembly GCF_021869535.1 of Mytilus californianus. Classification (NCBI taxonomy): domain Eukaryota; kingdom Metazoa; phylum Mollusca; class Bivalvia; order Mytilida; family Mytilidae; genus Mytilus; species Mytilus californianus. The sequence continues at coordinate 930,506 of NW_026262723.1, forward strand.
TGTGAACAAAGACACTAGTCTAAATTTCTGTTTAGAATCAACAGACAATAATATCATCACTATACTTTTCATTAGAATCTTTTGTTTCAGAAAATAAATGTTTGCTGAAATCGTGATATAGCGGACACGATAAAATAACATGGGCTTCTAATCATCTTCTTAGATATCTTAGATTGGTGTTTTCAAAACAGAGAATAATGGACAAAAAGTGAAAAAATAAAGGACACTAAAAAATAAAAAATAGAGAAAAAAATTGGCAAACATAGGAATAGAAAATAAAAGGCATGTGCTTACATATAAAGAGTACCCTCTGCAATTTGGAAATAGGACTCCTTTTATGTAAGTGTGACATCGGACTTTTACAATATGTTTTAGTAACACAACTGTTCCTAGAGCTCTCTCCGACTATAAATAGAATTACCACTGATCCAGATAATTACTAAACATTATTGACATATAATATTACCAACTCATTCGTCACAACTTGGCCGATCGCAGTTGATTTCCTTCACCTGCCTTGGTTACACAAAAGCCGCCAACCTAAAGCCGGCAAATTGTAATACTACTTTTCTCCTATAATAAGTCTCTTTTTAGTCTTTATAAATACAAAGATAAATAACCTCTCAACAAGGGGGTATCCAGTATATTAGGTTAGGAGCGCAAACTTAAATTTTGTCCGAGTAGAGCGAGTCGAATTTTGTTTTAAAGGTAAAATCTTCGAAATATTCTTTATTAAGCTGAGGACAACCCATGCTTTGCAAATATTTGGGATGGGGCACGCCTGTCTCGCCCCCGCCTGAATCAGCCCATGCTCTCAACACCTGTCGACTTGCAATTACTTACTGTTTGATGCACGTATAATTCCAATTGACCGTTTCAGAATCTAAGGACTATGAGTAATTTCATTGTTCGTACCCCAAAATGAAAAAAAAAAAAAAAAACGTCACGTCATTGGTTGTATTTCCATTGTCTATAACATTTTTAACCAATCGCGACGTTTTGGTGTACTCTTTTGAAAATATTACCCAGGATGCATTAGATTCTGAAACGGCGAATTGTGACATATGGGTGTGACATATGCAGAATCGAAAAGTATTACATGCGGGAAAAAATTCAACTACAATTTTGTCGGCATGTGCTAAAAATTTGAGTTTCTTCACCAAATTTTATGACATATTGAGAATTTGGTCGTACACAAATCGTGCCAATAGATACCATAATATTAGTAAGAGTGGTGTTTTTTTAATAAACTTCTCGCCAATGCTATGTTTAGACTCGGCAATTGCCATTGGATGTAAATCAACTAAAAACTTTCAGAGCATAGGCAAATTGACAATTCTTCAAGAGGAGAATTCTACGGTTTGTTTAAAACAGAAATGTTTGGTTTAGAAAAGTATCTTGTACAATTATCACCAATCGAACGTAAATATATTTAATAACTAATTAGATGCTCACGGTTAAGTAAAAATTCCAGTAGAGCTAGGTAGATGGTACAATATTCCGAAAGAAGAGAGGATATTATGTAATTTGTGTTCAAATGAAATTGGTAATGAATACCATTACTTATTCGAATGCAATTCCATCCTAGTAAAAAATATCAGAAATCAACACATACCAGAAAAACATGAAAGGATTACTATCATTGGGGTCATATAGATTACTAAAATATATATTTATTCGCGGACTTAATCTTATACCACAACCGACCGTGCAAGGGCTATATAGCCAGTCAAGGTCGTTAAAAACTCCCATCATCATTTTACAACATCAATCGCAGTCATGGGATTTATTACATGTTTTTTTCTTCTTCTCATGTGTGTATATTATTGACCGAGCTTACTAAACCCGTCACCATTAACATCACCCTTATGAGGTTTATCACATGTATGTGTTCTCGTGTGATTCTGTAAATAACGACGCTGAATAAAGCCTTTACCACATACATCGCATTTATGAGGTTTCTCCCCTGTATGTGTTCTCGTGTGATTCTGTAAATCACGACGCTGAATAAAGCCTTAACCACATACACCGCATTTATGAGGTTTCTCACCTGTATGTGTTCTCGTGTGATTCTGTAAATCACGACGCTGAAGAAAGCCTTTACCACATACATCGCATTTATGTGGTTTCTCCCCTGTATGTGTTTTCGTGTGGCTTTGTAAATGGCCATGCTGACTAAACCCTTTGCCACACACATCACATTTATAAGGTTTATCACCTGTGTGTGTTCTCATATGTATCTGTAAAGAATGAATGTGACTAAACCCTTTACCACATACATCACAGTCATGGGGTTTATCGCCGGTATGTGTTCTCATGTGTCTCCGTAAGTTACTACGCCAACTAAATCCTTTACCACATACATCACAGTCATGAGGTTTATCACCTGTATGTATTCTCATGTGATCCTGTAAGTCACGACGCTGACTGAATCCTCTACCACATACATTACAGTCATGAGGTTTATCACCTGTATGTGTTTTCATGTGTCTATATAAATATTCAGGGTAACTAAATCCTTTACCACATACATTGCAGGCATGTGGTTTATCATCTGTATGCGTTCTCATATGTCTATGTAAATGTCCTACCACAGTAAATCGTTAACCACATATATCACAGTCATGGAGTTTATCACCTGTATGCATATATATATGTATTCTCATGTGGTTCTGTAAACCACATCTCTGACTAAACGCTTTACCGCATACATCACAGGCATGAGGTTTACTGGTATCACCTGTATGCGTTCTCATGTGTCTATGTAAATTACCTAACTGACTAAACCGTTTACCGCATACATCACAGGCATGAGGTTTATCACCTGTATGTGTTCTCGTGTGACTCTGTAAGCTACTACGCTGACTAAATCCTTTACCACATACATTACAGTCATAAGGTTTATCACCTGTATGTGTTCTCATGTGCCTATATAAATGGCCACGCTGACTACAATTTTAACCACATACATCACAGTTATAAGGTTTATCATCTGTATGTATCGTCATGTGATCATGTAAGTCACGACGCCGACTAAATACTCTACCACATACATTACAGTCATGTGGTTTATCACCTGTATGCGTTATCATATGTCTATGTAAATGTCCTACCTCACTAAACCGTTTACCACATATATCACAGTCATGGGGTTTATCACCTGCATGCATTCTCATGCGGTTCTGTAAATCACGCCTGTGACTAAACTCTTTACCGCATACATCACCGGCATAAGGTTTACCGGTATCACCTGTATGCGTTCTCATGTCTCTGAAAATTACCTAACTGACTGAACCGTTTATCGCATACATTACAGGCATGAGGTTTATAACCTGTATGCATTCTCATGTGACTCTGTACATGGCTAAGCTGAAGAAAACTGTGAGCACATAAATCACATGTATAAGACAGATCTCTAGTATGTGTTTTCATGTGTCTCTTTAGATTACTTTCTCGAAAAAACTCTTTACCACAAACGTCACATTTATGAAGTGTATCCCTATCCTCTGTTTCATTTTGTATGTGTACGGTACCATTACTCACTAGATCCTCCACCTCATTACTCACTAGATCCTCCACACCATTACTAACTAGATCCTCCACACCATTACTCACTAGATCCTCCACCTCATTACTCACTAGATCATCCACACCATTACTCACTAGATCCTCCACACCATTACTAAATAGATCCTCCATCGCATTACTCAATAGATCCTCCACCTCATGACTCACTAGATCATCCACACCATTACTCACTAGATCCTCCACCTTATTCATCCTATTGATTAGGTTTATCTCCTGTATTCTTGTATGACTGTAAGAAACAAAAGAACGAATGTTAAGTCTTAAAACACTGACATCTTCCTGCAAATGACAGTAGTGTTATAATGATTATAAGAAAACGGTAGAGCCGTAGAGCAGGGTAAAGCACTAGGTCTTTGGTATTTGGCCAAGGTAGAGCCGTACCATAACAGTACTAAAGTTGGCAAATGTAAATAAAATGAGAATGGAAATGGGAAATGTGTCAAAGGGACAACAGCAAGACCAACGAGCAGAAAACAGCCGAAGGCCACAAATAGGTCTTCAACACAGCGAGAAAATCCCGAACCCGGATGCGGGCTTCAGCTGGCCCCTCAACAAAATGTGCAATAGTTCAATGAAAATGGACGTCACCCCAAACTCCAAAACATATAAATGAACTAAAACTAAAAAACATACAAGACTATCAAAGGCCAGAGGCTCCTGACTTGGGACGAGCGCAAAACAAAAAGGCGAGATAAAACATGTTTTGTGAGATCTCAACCCTCCCCTTTACTTCTAGTCAATGTAGAATAAACAAACACACAGCAATACGCACAGTAGAACTCAGTTTTAAAGTGGTACGAGTCCGATGTCAGAAATGTAAATGGATTTTCTTAACAAAACATGTTTAACCCCGTAGCATGTTTGCGCTTGTCCCAAGTTAGGAGCCTCTGACCTTTGTAAGTCTTGTATGTTTTTTTTTAATTTTAGTTCATTTATATGTTTTGGAGTTTGATTTGACGTCCATTTTCATTAAACTAGTACACATTTTGTTTAGGGCTTGGTGAAATATATACAGTCCGCCAAAACATGCAAAAGTTAAGCACCACCTATCTTTGTTGCATCGAAATTTTATCATTTAAAAAAAACAGTTAATCCTCGAAAAAGAGAAAATATTCATGTAGCAATTTTGCAAACATATGCCATAAACAAACCATAAACTTATGTTTGGTCACTTATGCAGGTTCTATGCATTTGAATTTTGCGTTCATAGAAATAGTGAAAATTACACAAATCAGAAACGGAATTTAAGTTTTACTTTGATTTGATTTTTTTACAACAATTAATCACCCAAAATCATTAAAAGTCTCTACAAATTATCTTTGGTATTTTCGGCAAATTTAATGTCAATATTTAAGTCAATAGGATGTGTAACCACCTCTCTTCCGGTACAGTTCCATAACACGGCGTCTAATACTCTGCACAAGCCTTCTGAACTTTAGTTGAGCAAATTTATTCCATTCATCAACAATTGCCCCTCTTAAATCGCTAAGATTTTGCAAAGGTGGATCTCTGCGATTGAGATTTCTGCCAATGACATCCCAGACATGTTCGATAGGGTTCAGGTCTTGAGACACGGAAGGCCAAAAGATAGTGTCAATTGCTCCTTGATCTTTGTAATCGGTTACAATCCTTGCCCTGTGTGGTCTAGCGTTGTCGTCCATGTACGAGGGTCTTGACGCAAGTTGGGGATTCTCAAAATGAGGGACTACAATGTTTCTAAGCACCAAATCCCTGTATGTCTGTCTGTTCATGTTTCCCTGCAAAATATGCATACCCAGTTTACAACAGTATGAGAAGAAACCCAATATTGTAACACTACCATCAACGATTGCTGTCGTTGGGCAATTGTTGTTTTGGTGATAGGCAGTTTTATTTCCCCGCCAAACTTGTATTCTGTCGTCTATTGGTCGTAACAGAAACCGACTCTCATCTGACCAATGAATATTTTGCTAAGTTCCATCGTCGATGGTCATTAGCCCTTTGAAACCTGATTATACGGTGCTTGGCTGTTAGGGCACGTCTTTTGACAACACGACGTGCTCTTGTGTAGCCTCTATGAAGTCGACAGACCAATGTTCGTACACTAACACGACCACCTGGAGGCCAATGGTGTGTAAGCTATGGGGCAGGAGTAAATGGGTTGGTTTTAGCACGACCAATAAGTAGTCTGTCATCACGATAGGTAGTTAAACGGGGTCTTCCGGACCTTGGTCTATCATTTACAGTTCCTGTGTCAATATGACGTTGTACAAATCTGACAATGACGGTGCGATTAACATTGAAATGGTTACCGATGCTCCTAGTGCTCCTACCGGCATTGGACATGTCAATTGCTTGTCAACGTTCAGTCACAGATAACTTACCGCTTGCCATATTTCACAGTGACTTGGTGAAGGTCAAATTTCACCTGTTCGCGGGACAGTAGGAAGATGATTTAAAGGCATTCAAACAGTGTATTTGTAAAAGTGCAGATGACCTTTAATAAAAGGTTGCTTGGTGGGTATATCGGAGTTTAATTTTGTTGGTCGTAATGAATTTTCTTAGTGTATGATATAGGCAATTCATAACACCAAACATAAATATTTTTTTCGCAATAGTTAAAAAAATATTGACAGTTATATTTAGGTGGTGCTTAACTTTTGGCGGACTGTATATATTACACTCCCTGAAGTCCTTACAATTTGTATAATTAAATTGTCTTCAACCGTTAATTCAATAATGTCATAAAGTTGTTTTAACTCTCTGAATCTACTCAAACCTTACTTAAATAATAAGATATATATCTGCCGCCTTTTTGTTGTAAACAAAACATGGTAATGTAACTCTGGAATATTTCATTTTGAATTTTAACATTTCTCTAAATTTCAACACTTGAATAAATAGGTTCTGTGACGTGGAGACTACATGGGCACCACCCTTAAAAATACCCTTATCACCAACCAACTCTCTCTCTCGTACATAATGTCCTTATTAACCAAATACCAAAGACCTAGCTGCTCTACCCTGCTATGCGGCTCTATCTTGTCCAAATGCCAAATACCTAGTGCTCTACACTGCTATACGGCTCTACCTTGACCAAATACCAAAGACCTAGTGCTCTACGGCTCTGTCTCGACCAAATACCAAAGACATAGTGCTCTACTGCTCTGTCTTGACCAAATATCAAAGACCTAGTGCTTTACGGCTCTGTCTCGACCTAATACCAAAGACCTAGTGCTCTAAGGCTCTGTCTCGACCTAACACCAAATACCTAGTGCTCTACGGCTCTGTCTCGACCAAATACCAAAGACCTAGTGCTCTACCCTGCTATACGGCTCTACTGTTTTCTTATCATCATTATAACCTACTAATTAAATATAAGATCTCTGTTTTACATACAGTGATTTTGGTGTAACGTACTGTACATTTATGAATCTGCATGTTTGTGTAAAATTCTACTTCAATAATATTTATGACATGTATAGGTAATAGATATTTTCTTACTTGTGCATACCCAATTAATTTTCTTATTCATTTTTTGCATGTATGATAAAACCAATCATGCAGTCAAACATCGAATTAGAGCTTGCTTTTTACTTATTCTGACTATGCAGGAACTATTCGTGCAATTAACGAAGATCCAACACATCCACGCTTTATCATCTAATTCCAAGCCAAATAATAAAAATGGACAATGTCAATATTGTAGTATTATAAGGTACTCCTTCATTGGGGGAAGATTCGTTTTACAGTTAAAATAATGACTCCTTCCTGCCTAATATATCTATCTCTGTGTGTCTGTAGTGTGTGTTCTCCTTCATAGGAGGAAGATTCGTTTTACAGTCACAATTATGATTCCTACCTGACGTCTTTGTATCTATCTCTTTGTGTCTGTAGTTTATGCTCTCCATTCGTTTAACAGTCACAATTATGATTCTTACCTGACGTCCAGTGGCGGATCCAGGGGGGTTCCGGGGGTTGGCCCCCCCCTTTTTTTGACGATCAATGCATTTGAATGGGGACATATAGTTGGAATCCCCCTTTATCCTGGGTTGGGAACCCTCCCTTTTAAAAATGGCTGGATCCGCCCCTGACGTCTGTGTATCTATCTCTTTGTGTCTGTAGTGTATGCTCTCCATTCGTTTAACAGTCACAATTATGATTCATACCTGCTGTCCGTGTATCTATCTTTTTGTGTCTTGAAGTTTCATATTCACCGTCAATATTTATACTGAAAATTGCAAAAACAGACAAAAATAATACTCAACTTACATGACATATTTGTAGCAATGCTCTAATTAAAATGCCATTTCATGACCTAAAGCCATACATGATGGTCTCAGGTAAAAACAAATAACACTATGGGGTTTACAAGGGCGTATTGCATAGTTTCCGCTAATTTTTCAAAGTTCCAATTCTACGTTTCCGGAAACTTAAAGCATACGTTTCCAGAAATTGTATTTATTACTTTTCCGCGAATTTACCTGGTAGTAAATTATTAATATTTGAATATATGTTAGATAAATTATTTATTTCATATTTTTATACAAAAAAAAAAAGGTTCTGATCTTATATCTACAATATACTAGATATATAAAAAAAAAGAAAGTTTCACCTTAGTGAAAGATGATGATGTCGGAATCGTTATATTTTTACATTTCACCGACTTGAAATGTCTATGTAATGAAATACATGTAACTGATATTTTCATAGATGGCACAGTTAATTATTCGATACATGGGTGTAAAATTGTAACTACATTTCTCTTGTGTTTGCGTTACTTCCACTTTTTATCAAAATGTGGGATCTGCTAATTGATGTGTGCACTACCCGAAGACTAACTCTACAGCCCGAGATAGATCATATTGACTTTGAATGTGCAATGCAGTTGTTGCAGGTTTCATTTAGGACAAAATTCAAGGTACTCCTTAATTACTTTCTCGGAAAAGTAAGGTATTTATTTCCGGAAACGTAGACTTTTTTTGCGGAAACGTCGTCTTTTTTTCCCGGAAATGTAATGCCAATTTGCGGAAACGGAAAACGCCGGTTTACAGAAAAGAAAATAACGGGACAAAAGAGTGCAGAAAAAACTTGCTAACAAATACAGAATAGGGAATAATAGGTCAAGAAACTAAAGATAGGAGATTAATAATTAAGGTTCTAAAATATAAAAATATAGAATAATAATGGGGAATAAATCACTTAATTAAATTAAAAAATACAAAAATTGAAGGACCCCTTTTTAGACCCTCATACGAGTAAGTGACAAAATATGACAGATAATAATTATTATTCATATAATCCATTCTTACATTTTCTCCATTTAATTATATTTTTTAACAATTTCATGATACCTATCAGTAAATAAATTTAACATTTCATTAGAAACTATATCTTATCGCTTTGTTCCATTAACCTGTCAACTTTTTTCCGTGTTTTATTTTTTACATAAAAAAAATTATGTATTCTTTATTTTAACACGGTCAATTCTGTTTGTCATAGCTTCATATATGATTAGGGAGCTTCCATTTGATTTTTATGGGAAAAGAAGGGGGGGGGGGGGGGGGGGGGTGTTGGGGGGTGGTGTTGGGGGAGTGGGCTAGGATGAAAAATGTTGTCCTGCCTTTATTTTAGTTGTAATCTATGTCCTGCCTTGTTATTTTAGTTTATCCTGACTTTTATTTACTTATATTGTCATCCTGCTTTTTTTTCAAAGTGTCTCATCCTGCCTTTTTTTACTAAAAACTCCTGTCCTGCCTATTTTCAAATTTCATCCTAGCCCTCCCATACAAATCAAATGGAGGCTCCTTTAGTCGCCAAAATGTAATACTTAAAAAAAAAAATGAAATGAGCGTATATACATAATATTTATGTTATATGAATTTAAGGCGCAATTACTACATAAGTATTTTTTTGTAAATCGTCTAACAAAACCAATAACAACAACAATATACCCCCATCCAATCAATCGGCAATCCTCGGGTGAATCCGCTACTCTCTTTCTGAAGGTACGGAATCGACCGATTTGTGACGAATGCCCCTCCAATTAGTGCCCATGATTCTCTATTATGTAAACCCTATCCAGGCCCTCATAAATTATATTTTGTACAATGTTTCCAATGCTTCTGATTTTGTGAAATTATAAATGACTCAAGAGTACCAATCTCCCATGCAGAGTTATCGGTCTTTGCTCTCACGGTAGATTGCAAGAGTACAAGACCTTAAGTCGGTTTTGAATTTGAAAATTTAATCACCCCAGTATTTAAAAGTATATGAACTGTGAACTTTGGATTTGACCTTTATCTATTTATGATATTGCTAGTGTATCAAGGATCCAACTACACTTCTATGTTTCCAAACATGTAGCCAGGGGGATTCGGACATCCCCTTCCTCTGCTAAAAAAAAAAACGATTATTAATTCCGAGATTTAGCTTCAATTTTGACTGTTCAAGTCAAAGAATGAGGATCCAATTAATCCCCTTTCAGACATCGATAACAATCGGCATTCCTCGGGTGAATCCGCTACTCTTCTTTTATGTACGGAATCGACCGAGTTGTGACGAGTGACATTGAGATATCCTGGCAACAGAAAGCACAAACATTTAACATATTCACTTTGCATACATTTGAACTTTGAACTTATTTGCTAAGTACAAGTATATCAATATAGAATAATTCCAACTAACCTTTCCAAACAAAAATAGATATACTAGATAAACAAATCGTTCATAAGATAACATGCAATCAAACAATCGAACCAGTATTGGAAAACCACTTACCTTGAAATGTTTACTAGATAACAAAAAGCACGATATATAATATGTAAATAAAGAAGAAGGAAAAGATATCTGCCTGCTTTGTTGATTTACACAGAGCATTTGACACTTTGTGGCATAATGGGTTACGATACAAACTCATAAAAAATGGGTTAGGGAAAAATTTTATGAGGTAATTAGTGATATGTATAACTTAACATAATCTTCTATTAAAATTGATAATAAACATGATAAAATTTCTAAATCCTTCACATTGGAAAGAGGTGTTACGCAAGGGGATAGTTTAAGCTTAAAAAAGAGTTATTGCCTCAAACCAAAGCAACCTTTGCATGCTTTGTGTCATAAAATAAATTTTGAGATCCACTTTTTCAATTTGTTCAATTAAAAAGTCCGTTGGAGAAGAATTATCAAAATTTCAATATCAAGCCAGTTTTCTTACTATACAAATCCTTGGTTTTATATAAGTTCACTGCAGAACAGAAACCCACACCTTTTAAAAAGTCGGCATGTTCGACTGTCTGACCTCAAAACCTCGTTATCTGTTGGGTTCTGCTCATTTTCCTGGTCTTCAGGTTTCTATAGTCGCCATTTTCTAACTATTCTTCTTTTTACTTATCTGAATTTCGAAAGTTTAATCTTAAAAATGTCAGAGCCGAAAAGATGTTTTCGCGAAATGTGTATACGCCAGTAATTTAATGTTTCATCGACACGTGCCACACTCTATTGTCACGTGTGTGTAATCGATTGAAATTCATGTTCATTCAAACAGGATCCGTTTATTACGCACGTGTATACAGTTATATTGTGACATTAAAAACACCTTAAATATGTTTCAATATAAAAGGAAGTTTAATAGTTTATATTTCTGCATTTTAGTTATAAATAAAGAAATATTAAAGAATGCAATAATTACATTGAATACTTAAATAATTTAAATAAGAAACTATGTTAAGGATAGAAAATAAAGTCGGATTTAAGAGAAGAAAAGAACGTGTAAATAGTATTTCACAAAAAGCTAGTTGTTAGATAAAATAAGAAGACATGTAAATAAGTTTGGATTTGTAGATAGTAGACAAAGCGATTTGTAAATAGTATTACGTAAACTTTTAGCACAAATTATAGTTTTAACTAGAAAATAGGAAAAGAATAGCTTGCTAGACACTTAGGAAATTAAATCTTTGTATAAGATAAATCAAATAAATCTTGTGTAGATACGCTAATCCTAGCGAACAAAGAAAATGTTCTCATTCTTTGTCTTCATGTAATAAGCGAGATAATCCGTTTTAAGGGTGACGCTAAAGATAATTGAGAAATGAAAGACAGATAGAAATCCGGTCAGTGTCCAGTTATTGACCAATAAAAAATTAATAAGGGAGGTCACTAAATTTCAATTAAGAAGTTGATTGGAGAAAATAGCAGAAGTTGGTAATTCCAAAGATCATGTGACTAAAAATTTGAAATAACCAAAGTAAAGGTTTAGCGTCATTCGATCTTTGGAGTTACAAAAATAAAGACTTATTTTAAAAAGAACTTCTGTTTATTTTAGGTGAGTTGATATTGATTTTATAATTTTGTTATAAGTAATATTTTACTTAATATAAGTAACATTTGTTTAAATTAAATTGCAAAATAAGTAAATGCAAATTGAATGTTAAAGATCTAATATATATATATGATGCCAAATTGATTTATGAAGAAAATCTTAATTAAATTTATATTGTTAACTTATATAAAATATATATCTAAGAATTGAAGTATTTATTAAGTCTTATTTAAAGGTTAAAGTTGAAAAATAATATACTTTAAATTAAAGGAATTCATTGATACCGGAATGTTACTTAGGTTATAGGTTTATATTTAGATTGTGTCATTCAAGGGAGAGAACTCATATTTACTAAATTTAGAACATGCCGTCTTTAGTATTTGGAAACAAAGTTTTTAGGCTTAAATATTTATTGTTGTACTTAATAAGTTTTCTTAACAGTGACAACAGAGGTGTGGGAAACTATGGAAAAGAGGTATTTCGTTTGTATCTTTTAAAGTAGAATATTAATTGTAAAAATTATATTTAACAAGAAAGGTTTTTGTACTGATGAATATGTATGTATTTCATTTTAGCAGGTCTCACACACAATATACTTTAATTGTTATTTTATAGAATTAATTTGAAGTTAAACAATTTAAGGAAAGATAAGCTAAACTTTCTTTTAATGAATATAATGTGGAGAGTAATTAATTTGTTCTAGACTTGAGATTTTATTAAAATAGCATTGTATATTTTTATGAATCTTATTTAAATGAGCATGAATTTAATATATTAGCAAATAAAACCTTTGAGCTAGATCCCCCCCTATTTGAATAGATTATAGAAATACAGAGTGAGTCCCCATGAATAGTTATTTTTATTTAAATGTCTAATTTGTGTGAGACTGCAATAATATTATGATTGGCATATTATTATGATTGATTATTGTTTTATGTATATAGCATTCGATCTTTGAAGTTACAAAAATAAAGACTTATTTTAAAAAGAACTTCTGTTTAATTTAGAAAGCTGAAAAACATCCCCCCAATCAGCATAACAGATTTATGGTGGAGGCGAGAGGATAAATTCCGGTACCTCAAGAAACTAAATGCCACTAAACAGACCGACGAATTACCTATTAAGATCAGCAGGGTCAACAGAGTTCATTAATACAACATTGGAACCAATCCGAGAAGAAACCATACACCAAGAAGTTTCTATAGAAATCCATCAAGAAGATCAACAAGCCATGAATAACCCAGCAGAAGTTAACAATCAGGTAAACTTATCATCAGTACACGTACAACCTAACAGATACAATGGATGTACCAAACCAGACATTTGGTTAAAACAATTTAATAGGTGGAAAAGATTACAAAATTTAAGCAACGAACAGGCGTGTAATGCCTTATCATTTTATTTAGAAGGATCATCAAAACTCTGGTATGAAGGTGTAACTGACGAAATTCAAAATGATTATGATGCCCTTCAAAATGCCTTAATTGAAAGGTTTAAAAACGCTTATGAAGATGATGACATCTTACTTGCTCAACTACCTACTGAAAAAGCTGTAGAGTATCTCGATAGGCTACAAATTAAGGCAAGACACCAAGACATCCCAGGTCATTTACTTATCAGAATTGTAAAACAGGGACTTAAGTCATCCTTAAGGTCAATCATTATTCAAAGGGATCCGAAAACATTGGAAGAACTCAAAACCGCTGCAATAATAGCAGAAAAGTGCTTGCAAGAAAAAAGTCAAGAAGATTCACCATGTTCACAAGTCAATGCAATATCAAACAATGATTTTCAAATGTTGAATGACACCATTAAGGCTTTATCGAAGAAGGTAGAAAATTTAGGGTTTGAAAATGAACAGTTAAGGGAAAAAAATAATTATAGGGAAAATAACTCAGGTGCTAATTGGTCCAGAAATTGGGGTTCAAGTGATCAAAAACAAACAGACAGGAAGTCATTTGGCAATCCACAATTTAATAACAGGCAAAATTTCACTAGAAATTCTAGACAAGCTTCCTGTACATTATTTGGGTACTCACGATGCTCAGGCAAGCAAGAATCATGCTTTGCCAGTAACAAAAAGTGTGCAAAATGTTTGAAAATTGGTCATTTTGCAAGGATGTGCAGAAGCATATACAACATAAATGGAGAAAAAATTGTTTATTAGGGACGCGCGCCCATTTTTAGGCGGACGTCTTGGAATGGGCATAGTGGCAAGAAAAACAATGAGTACATTAATTTGATAACCCCCATGGATAAGAATAAAATTAGTGTTAAAATTGTTGATCATTTAACTGTAGGACTTGTAGAAACAGGAGCAGGAGTATCTTGTATATCATATAGTTTAGTTGAAAAATTTAAACAGAAAATTACAATTATAGAGTCAAATATTCCAAACATTTATGGAGTAGGTGGAGAAAGGCATAAAGTTAGGGGTAGAGTTATTATGCCATTAAACTTTAAGGGGCTTGTTATTGATTATTCATTTCTAATCATAGATGACATGCAACATCCCTTAATATTAGGAGATGACTTTTTGTTAGCTAGTAAGGCAAACATCTATTACCCTACTAGGACTTTATATTTACACGAAGGCACAATTCAAGTAGCCTTAATCAGTACAAAACAAGTTAATACTGCTAGAAATTTTTAAACAGTTAATGTACCTGGTTTAAATATGTGTGAAATACCTGTCATTATTCCAAAACATTATTTGAATAAACCAGTCATATTAGAACCTCATGATTATTTAGAGAAATATCAACTTATGGGTGCTTGTTGTTTAGTTCAGGCTACTAGGTCCAAAAATACACGTGTTCGAATGCAAATTATTAATCCAAATAACTATACCATTACTCTACCTGTTAACACAGTTGTTGCCATGGAATCACATGTTGATGTTAGTACATTACAAACTTTATCAGATTCAGAAAATCAAACAATAGATGAAAATCACATTTTTAATGTAGAAGAAAAGTCAAACTTGAAAAAGAAAAAAAGTAAAATAGATTTTGATTTATCATCTGCTGATTTGACAGAAGATGAGAAAAAAAGTTAAGGAAATTCTTTGCATCAGAATTGTCAGAAATTGGGCAAACTAACATTTATCAACATATAATTAAAACAACGCATGAGATGCCAATGCGAACACCTCCTTATAGGGCTTCACCCATTATAAAAGAGGAAATTCAAAGACAAGTTGATATGCTTTTGGAAAATGATATTATAAGGCCTTCTACATCTCCTTATAACAGTGCTGTAGTTTTAGTAAAGAAAAAAAGATAATTCTTTTAGAATGACGATTGATTATAGAAAAATTAATGCTGTCTCAGAAGCTACTTTTTATCCGCTCCCAAACCTTAATGATGTATTTGATGCCGTAGGGGCAGTAAAACCAAAAATTTGGAGTTCTTTAGACTGTGCCAATGGGTACTGGCAAATTGGATTACACCCAAATTCAAGACATAAGTCTGCATTTGTTACTCATAATGGGGTTTATGAATGGAATAGAATGCCCTTTGGGCTGAAAAATAGTGGATTCACATTCCAGATGGTCGTTTCCCAGGTCTTACAAGGCCTAAATTGGAAAAACGTACTAGTGTATGTGGATGATATTTTGATCTTTTCCAAAAATTTTGAAGAACATCTTACCCATTTAACTCAAGTTTTCAGTAGATTGAAAAATGCAAACTTAACTTTAAAGCCAACTAAATGTCAATTTGGTGTCCCAAAAATTAAATATTTAGGCCATGTCTTATCAAAACAGGGAATTCAAGTAGATGACGATAAAATAGAAATTGTCAAGAAGTATCCAATTCCAAAAACCCAACAAGAAGTGCGTCAATTTTTAGGATTATGTAATTACTATAGAAAATTTGTGAAAAATTACTCAAAAATTACAGTCCCTATAAATACATTACTACAGAAAGAAAAAGCATTTATATGGACAGATGAGTGTCAAAATTCATTTGAAACACTCAAAAAGGCTTTGACTTCCGCCCCAATTTTAGCTTTCCCAGATTTAGCAAAACCATTCACTTTAACATGTGACGCATCAGGGTCTGCTATTGGATATATTCTTGGACAAGCAGATGATAATACAAGAGAAAGAGTTATTTCCTATGGTGGTAGGGCCTTGAAAAATGAAGAGAAACATTGGACAATTAGTGAAAAAGAATGTCTAGCAGTTTTAGAAGGAATAAAACATAATAATGTTTATTTATCAAACCATAAATTTAAAGTTTTTACAGATCATAAAGCTTTAATATGGCTTCATAAGACTAAAGATACAAATGCTAAGTTAGGCAGATGGGCTTTGCAACTACAAAACTATGATTTTGAAATCATCTATAAGGAAGGGAAAAATAATCAAAATGCGGATGCTATTTCTAGGATCCCATACCCACCAAAAGATTTAAAATGTGTAGATGAAGAATCAATTGAAGATTTAGACAATACCCCTTGTCCCATTATAAGTTCAGTCAAAAAAACTGAAGATAAAATTGAGGCACATGATGGTTCATTCACTGAAATAAGATTTGAATATGACCAAGAACACCCTATTGTGGCGTCACTTAATGAACAAAAATTTCAAGATTTGTCAGAAATTGCTAAATTGCAAAATTACATTGGCACAGTCTAAAGAACTCCAAATTTTTGGTTTTACTGCCCCTACGGCATCAAATACATCATTAAGGTTTGGGAGCGGATAAAAAGTAGCTTCCGAGACAGCATTAATTTTTCTATAATCAATCGTCATTCTAAAAGAATTATCTTTTTTTCTTTACTAAAACTACAGCACTGTTATAAGGAGATGTAGAAGGCCTTATAATATCATTTTCCAAAAGCATATCAACTTGTCTTTGAATTTCCTCTTTTATAATGAAGCCCTATAAGGAGGTGTTCGCACTGGCATCTCATGTGTTGTTTTACTTTCATGTTGATAAATGTTAGTTTGCCCAATTTCTGACAATTCTGTTGCAAAGACATCCCTATATTTGTCTAAGAATTTCCTTAACTTTTTTTTCTCATCTTCTGTCAAATCAGCAGATGATAAATCAAAATCTATTTTACTTTTTTTCTTTTTCAAGTTTGACTTTTCTTCTACATTAAAAATGTGATTTTCATCTATTGTTTGATTTTCTGAATCTGATAAAGTTTGTAATGTACTAACATCAACATGTGATACCATGGCAACAACTGTGTTAACAGGTAGAGTAATGGTATAGTTATTTGGATTAATAATTTGCATTCGAACACGTGTATTTTTGGACCTAGTAGCCTGAACTAAACAACAAGCACCCATAAGTTGATATTTCTCTAAATAATCATGAGGTTCTAATATGACTGGTTTATTCAAATAATGTTTTGGAATAACGACAGGTATTTCACACATATTTAAACCAGGTACATTAACTGTTTTAAAATTTCTAGCAGTATTAACTTGTTTTGTACTGATTAAGGCTACTTGAATTGTGCCTTCTTGTAAATATAAAGTCCTAGTAGGGTAATGGATGTTTGCCTTATTAGCTAACAAAAAGTCATCTCCTAATATTAAGGGATGTTGCATGTCATCTATGATTAGAAATGAATAATCAATAACAAGCCCCTTAAAGTTTAATGGCATAATAACTCTACCCCTAACTTTATGCCTTTCTCCAACCACTCCATAAATGTTTGGAATATTTGACTCTATAATTGTAATTTTCTGTTTAAATTTTTCAACTAAACTATATGATATACATGATACTCCTGCTCCTGTGTCTACAAGTCCTACAGTTCAATGATCAAAAATTTGAACACTAATTTTATTCTTATCCATGGGGGTTATCAAATTAACGTACTCATTGTTTTTCTTGCCACTATGCCCATTCCAAGACGTCCGCCTAAAAATGGGCGCGCGTCCCTAATAAACAATTTTTTCTCCATTTATGTTGTATATGCTTCTGCACATCCTTGCAAAATGACCAATTTTCAAACATTTTGCACACTTTTTGTTACTGGCAAAGCATGATTCTTGCTTGCCTGAGCATCGTGAGTACCCACATAATGTACAGGAAGCTTGTCTAGAATTTCTAGTGAAATTTTGCCTGTTATTAAATTGTGGATTGCCAAATGACTTCCTGTCTGTTTGTTTTTGATCACTTGAAACCCAATTTCTGGACCAATTAGCACCTGAGTTATTTTCCCTATAATTATTTTTTTCCCTTAACTGTTCATTTTCAAACCCTAAATTTTCTACCTTCTTCGATAAAGCCTTAATGGTGTCATTCAACATTTGAAAATCATTGTTTGATATTGCATTGACTTGTGAACATGGTGAATCTTTTTGACTTTTTTCTTGCAAGCACTTTTCTGCTATTATTGAAGCGGTTTTGAGTTCTTCCAATGTTTTCGGATCCCTTTGAATAATGATTGACCTTAAGGATGGCTTAAGTCCCTGTTTAACAATTCTGATAAGTAAATGACCTGGGATGTCTTGGTGTCTTGCCTTAATTTGTAGCCTATCGAGATACTCTACAGCTTTTTCAGTAGGTAGTTGAGCAAGTAAGATGTCATCATCTTCATAAGCGTTTTTAAACCTTTCAATTAAGGCATTTTGAAGGGCATCATAATCATTTTGAATTTCGTCAGTTACACCTTCATACCAGAGTTTTGATGATCCTTCTAAATAAAATGATAAGGCATTACACGCCTGTTCGTTGCTTAAATTTTGTAATCTTTTCCACCTATTAAATTGTGTTAACCAAATGTCTGGTTTGGTACATCCATTGTATCTGTTAGGTTGTACGTGTACTGATGATAAGTTTACCTGATTGTTAACTTCTGCTGGGTTATTCATGGCTTGTTGATCTTCTTGATGGATTTCTATAGAAACTTCTTGGTGTATGGTTTCTTCTCGGATTGGTTCCAATGTTGTATTAATGAACTCTGTTGACCCTGCTGATCTTAATAGGTAATTCGTCGGTCTGTTTAGTGGCATTTAGTTTCTTGAGGTACCGGAATTTATCCTCTCGCCTCCACCATAAATCTGTTATGCTGATTGGGGGGATGTTTTTCAGCTTTCTAAATTAAACAGAAGTTCTTTTTAAAATAAGTCTTTATTTTTGTAACTTCAAAGATCGAATGCTATATACATAAAACAATAATCAATCATAATAATATGCCAATCATAATATTATTGCAGTCTCACACAAATTAGACATTTAAATAAAAAAAACTATTCAGGGGGCTAACTCTGTATTTCTATTATCTATTCAAATAGGGGGGATCTAGCTCAAAGGTTTTATTTGCTAATATATTAACTTCATGCTCATTTAAATAAGATTCATAAAAATATATAATGCTATTTTAATAAAATCTCAAGTCTAGAACAAATTAATTACTCTCCACATTATATTCATTAAAAGACAGTTTAGCTTATCTTTCCTTAAATTGTTTAACTTCAAATTAATTCTATAAAACAACAATTAAAGTATATTGTGTGTGAGACCTGCTAAAATGAAATACATACATATTCATCAGTACAAAAACCTTTCTTGTTAAATATAATTTTTACAATTAATATTCTACTTTAAAAGATACAAACGAAATACCTCTTTTCCATAGTTTCCCACACCTCTGTTGTCACTGTTAAGAAAACTTATTAAGTACAACAATAAATATTTAAGCCTAAAAACTTTGTTTCCAAATACTAAAGACGGCATGTTCTAAATTTAGTAAATATGAGTTCTCTCCCTTGAATGACACAATCTAAATATAAACCTATAACCTAAGTAACATTCCGGTATCAATGAATTCCTTTAATTTAAAGTATATTATTCTTCAACTTTAACCTTTGAATAAGACTTAATAAATACTTCAATTCTTAGATATATATTTTATACAAGTTAACAATATAAATTTAATTAAGATTTTGTCCATAAATCAATTTGGCATCATATATATATATTAGATCTTTAACATTCAATTTGCATTTACTTATTTTGCAATTTAATTTAAACAAATGTTACTTATATTAAGTAAAATATTACTTATAACAAAATTATAAAATCAATATCAACTCACCTAAAATAACAGAAGTTTTTTTTAAAATAAGTCTTTATTTTGTAACTCCAAAGATCGAATGACGCTAAACCTTTACTTTGGTTATTTCAAATTTTTAGTCACATGATGTTTGGAATTACCAACTTCTGCTATTTTCTCCAATCAACTTCTTAATTGAAATTTAGTGACCTCCCTTATTAATTTTTTATTGGTCAATAACTGGACACTGACCGGATTTCTATCTGTCTTTCATTTCTCAATTATCTTTAGCGTCACCCTTAAAACGGATTATCTCGCTTATTACATGAAGACTAAGAATGAGAACATTTTCTTTGTTCGCTAGGATTAGCGTATCTACACAAGATTTATTTGATTTATCTTATACAAAGATTTAATTTCCTAAGTGTCTAGCAAGCTATTCTTTTCCTATTTTCTAGTTAAAACTATAATTTGTGCTAAAAGTTTACGTAATACTATTTACAAATCGCTTTGTCTACTATCTACAAATCCAAACTTATTTACATGTCTTCTTATTTTATCTAACAACTAGCTTTTTGTGAAATACTATTTACACGTTCTTTTCTTCTCTTAAATCCGACTTTATTTTCTATCCTTAACATAGTTTCTTATTTAAATTATTTAAGTATTCAATGTAATTATTGCATTCTTTAATATTTCTTTATTTATAACTAAAATGCAGAAATATAAACTATTAAACTTCTTTGTATATTAAAACATATTTAAGGTGTTTTTAATGTCACAATATAACTGTATACACGTGCGTAATAAACGGATCCTGGTTGAATGAACATGAATTTCAATCGATTACACGCACGTGACAATAGATTGTGGCACGTGTCGATGAAACATTAAATTACTGGCGTATACACATTTCGCGAAAACATCTTTTCGGTTCTGACATTATTAAGATTAAACTTTCGAAATTCAGATAAGTAAAAAGAAGAATAGTTAGAAAATGGCGACTATAAAAACCTGAAGACCAGGAAAATGAGCAGAACCCAACAGATAACGAGGTTATGAGGTCAGACAGTCGAACATGCCGACTTTTTAAAAGGTGTGGGTTTCTGTTCTGCAGTGAACTTATATAAAACCAAGGATTTGTATAGTAAGAAAACTGGCTTGATATTGAAATTTTGATAATTCTTCTCCAACGGACTTTTTAATAGAACAAATTGAAAAAGTGGATCTCAAAATTGATTTTATGACACAAAGCATGCAAAGGTTGCTTTGGTTTGAGGCAATAACTCTTTTTTAAGCATTTCGTTTAAATGTGGTCATTAAACACAAGATTTGAGCAAAACAGAATAGTATCTTTATACTTCATATGAGAAACAAACTTTGAACTTTATGTTTAATGTGACATGTTTTTTGTCCATGAGGATATCATGGGCATACATATCTGATGGAATGGATGGGGGTCCTCTATTTCTGTATTCTTTAATTTTTTGGGTCAATTTTCTCTCTTCTTTATAATGTTTGCCCTTTATTCTCTATTCTTTATATTTTATCTCCCCACTATTCTCTATGTTTTTGGTCCATTTTTCTCCATTCTTTATATTTTTAGCTCATTGTTCTCTATTCTGTAAACCCCCATCTAGACGATCATATATTCTGAGAAGAGAATGAAAAAAAAACCCCGATTATTTAGAAAACATATCTTTTATCTTGCTTAGGCTGTGCGTTGTTCGTCAATGACCAAGGAAACCAGAAACTGAAGAATTTAATTAGGGAAAAAACCTTCCCATTTTCATTAACAGAATGAGTATAGACTGGAATAAAAGAGAACAAGAATAAGAAAAAAAGGGGGGGGGGGGGGTGTTTAAACGGAAGACTCAGAAAGAATTGGTTAACAAATTGAAATCATGTAGGGAAAATTTTAGATTTAATTTTGGTCACATTTCTATAACTTTCAGCTTCTTGCATAATTACCAAATCTTATACACTACTAATCTTTCTTTTTTGGGGTATGTACTAAATATTTAAATAAAAAAACAAAATTGGAAATTATTGAATCCTGTATTTTTAAAGATCTGTTTATATT